>NC_134356.1:451564438-451864438 GCF_048569485.1 Anomaloglossus baeobatrachus
TATGTAAATTGGAGGATTGGGCTGAGAAGTGGCAATTGAAGTTTAATGTAGATAAATGTAAGGTCATGCACTTGGGTAGAGGAAATAACATTTATGATTATGTACTTAATTGTAGAAGACTGGGTAAAACAGACACAGAAAAAGACTTGGGTGTATGGGTGGATGGTAAACTTCACTTTAGTGGACGGTGTCAGGCAGCTGCTGCCAGGGCTAATAAAATAATGGGATGTATTAAAAGAGGTATAAGTGTTCATGAAAAAAATATAGTTCTACCTCTGTACAAGTCACTAGTGCGACCACACTTAGAATACTGTGTACAATTCTGGTCACCGATATATAAGAAGGACATAGCTGAACTGGAGAGGGTGCAGAGATGAGCGACCAAGATTATTAGAGGAATGGGTGGGCTGCAATACGAAGACAGGTTATTAAACTTGGGGTTATTTAGTTTGGAAAAACGAAGGCTTAGGGGGGATCTAATCACAATGTGTAAATATATGAGGGGACAGTACAGAGACCTTTCCAAAGATCTTTTTACACCTAGGCCTGCGACTGGAACACTGGGGCATCCGCTACGTCTTGAGGAAAGAAGGTTTAATCATAATCACAGACGAGGATTCTTTACTGTACGAGCAGTGAGACTATGGAACTCTCTGCCGCATGATGTTGTAATGAGTGATTCACTACTAACATTTAAGCAGAGCCTGGACGCCTTTCTTGAAAAATTTAATATTACCAGTTATGTATATTAGATTTTATGACAGGGTATTGATCCAGGGAACTAGTCTGATTGCCGGATATGGAGTCAGGAAGGAAATTTTTTCCGAATTGGAACTTGTTTGCCACATTGGGGTTTTTTTTGCCTTCCTCTGGATCAACATGTTAGGCTACGGGTTGAACTAGATGGACTTAGAGTCTCCCTTCAACCTTAAAAACTATGATACTATGATAAGATGTATTAATAAAAATTAAATTTTGTTTGTGGGGAAAAGCCCTTTCAAAGGAAATCTGTTAGTAAAATCAAACCTTCTAAACTGTCTATATCAGCATGTAGATAAAAGAAAATTGACTAAATAGATACTTTTGATATCTGGGATGCAATGTCCTATTCCAGAGAAATCCACATTTTTCCTAATATGTTAATGAGCTGTTAAGATCTCTGGGCCGGACATAGATCTGCCTGAAAATCTGTCTCCAGAGTTTATTTTAGGCCCGTTTCACACGTCAGTGAAAAACAGTGACGTTTTTCACTGGCGTGTAAAACACGCACATGTCCCTGCGTGTGCCGAAAATCACGGCACACGTGGGTTGTCTAAGTGCAATCCGGGCTCCGTTCTCCGTGGCCCGTGATTGCACTTAGAGATTCGCTCACCTGCGCCCGCTCCCGCTGTCCATGGTGCTGAATCCTCCCGCGATGCAGCATCCGGCCGGCGGTGACCCCTGCAGGAGCGGCTTCCGGGTCGGCTGTGTCGCGCATAATGAATATGCGCGACAGTAATCAGCCGGCACAGAAGGAGCAGGGAGAACGGGCTGCAGAGGACATCGCTGGACGCCGGGTGAGTTAAAATGTTTTTTATTTTAAAAGTACGTTTTTTTCTGGCACGTGTTTCACGGACCACACCACTGCATGGTCCGTGGAACATCAGTGATGCCAGAAAAAAATGGACATGTCTCCGTGCAGCAATCACGCACACGCGGGTACGCTGCACGGAGACACGTGCAGTGACAAATCACTGACGTGTGAGCAGACCCATTCATTATAATGGGTCTGCGTATGTCAGTGATTCTGGTACGTTTAAAAAAAAGCACAAACGTACCAGAATCACTGACATGTGAAAGGGGCCTTAAATGAAAGGGGGTGTTCCCAGAGCGAGACATGTAGATCAGTAGAGCAGACTGTTCGTCATTACATGTCTCACACAAATAATGCCCACTTTTATTTAAAATAATCTCTGGAGACAAATTCTCAGGCAGATCTATATCTGGCCTATAGATTTTAACAGCTCATTAACATTAAGAAAAATGGGGATTTCTCTGAAATAAAACGAGGGATGGACTTTCTCATTTGCAAGTGCTTCTTTCCTAGGTGAAAAAATGGATAAATAGAGAAGGGCTATAGAATCCAAATCTTAGAATAGGAGTCAGCAGAAATGAAGATAGCTGTGGAATAGAAAACAAAAAAAAACCTCAAACACACACACACACACACACACACACACACACACAAGTCAAGACTTACCTGTACCACAGACATCTTGGGAGAGGTCTTTGTAAAGGAGACTCAGATTGATAGTATTCTGCAGAGAAGAATCAGGCCTAAGAACAAAGTAAGAAAAAAATGAGTTAATTTATAGATGCTGATGGCAACAATAGTTCCAAAATAATAGTGCACGTTTCATTTTTGGGAACCCCAAATAAAAGCATTTTTCTTTTTATTTGTTAAATCACAGTTCACAAGTCTGTCTCTAGTCCATTTAGCTCAAGGCTGAAGAAAAAGATTACTGGCTCATCCATACAATAGTATACACCATATAATTATGTAACAAAAGGTTATAACACAAAATTCTTTCAGACTCCCCAATCTTTTCACACAAATGGTTAAAGCAGATGTCAACAAATCTCAGGACTCTGGTAACTATCAAGCACATTATTACTTAAAGGGGCTGTTTGGCCTTAGAGCGAGTGAAGACTTAGGTCATGTGCCCATGGGAGAAAGTTACTGCGGAATTTGGTGCGGAAAACCTGGGGATTTTCTAGATAAATCTGCGGGTTTACGCAAGTACAGACGCTCCCCATGTTATTCTATGGGATTTGGGGAGTGCTGTATCAATGCTGCGGTATTTGCGGCTGCGGAAAATGCTGCAGATTTCCCACAGCCGC
The DNA here is from genome assembly GCF_048569485.1 of Anomaloglossus baeobatrachus. NCBI lineage: Eukaryota > Metazoa > Chordata > Amphibia > Anura > Aromobatidae > Anomaloglossus > Anomaloglossus baeobatrachus. The sequence continues at coordinate 451,567,319 of NC_134356.1, forward strand.
ATGTAACTGCATGTCAATTATTTATGCGGAATTATCTGGGGAATTCCTGCCTTTCCACTATGGAGATACAGGGCGGGAATCCCGCAGGTTTACCTTAACAATTCCGCAGAAATACTGCAGCAATGGATAGCTGCGGATTCCAGGGAGTTGCTACGTGAACCTGCGGAAATACCTGCAGATAAGTCCGCAAGTGCGATCTCCTGTCGGCACATGGCCTTCTAGCTAGCGATGAGTGAACTTGGTTTGGTGTTTGTACAAAAGAAAAACTTTAAAAAAAAAAAACCCAAAAAACAGTTTGGGTTCGGTGTTTGGATGCATTATGTATGCGAACCACACGCCCGAGCATCGCTGTGCTCGGGTCTCAGTCCAGTGTGAGCCGCTTGCTGCGTTTGGACAGCTTGCACTGGGGGTAACAAAAGCGTGATCGGATGTGGGGTGTACACAATTTTATTTATTTTTAAATGGTTAAAGCCCACCCACGAAAGTGATCCATTTATGGCTGACTGCATGTGGCTGGAGACCTGAACTGCTCAATTAGTGACTTCCATTGGGGTTCAGATCAAGTCCGGGTCCAAAACCTATCTTTATCTAAAGTCTGGCTGAATCGAACGTCCGCAGGTCCATTAATCCCTACTTATAGCCTATGTATCTGCAGACTTGTGAATCCTCACATCGCACACACTGCACGCTGAGGATTCTCCAGTGCCAGAAGAGGGCAGTTATGTGACCGCAAATATGTGTTTTGTATACTTCCAGTCACATTCCAACAAGACTGTATCTGGCATTGCTCAATACACTTAAGGCCGGATACAGTCTAGATGGCACGTGGCCGCATGTATGCAAATCACATACTGTACTTGCAGTCACACGCCCGTCAGAGTTTACCTACAGATTGATCCTATATTTGCTGGTGAATAGCGTTCCATAACAGGTTTCTTTTAAAACGGTGATCTGGGACTTGATGACTTATCCTTAGGACAGGTTATCAATGTCTGATCGACCACTATACAGTTAACGTAGCTGTGCAGATACAAAATTGAGTAGTTCTGGCCGGCGTTGGCAGCACCAGGAGCAGCTAATCGACGGGGATGTTGAGTGCCGCACCCCCACCAATCATCAATGTTTCAGTCCTACACAACCTCTTTAAGGGTATGTGCATAAAATCAGTTTACAAAAAAAACCCTACGGAAAACGCAACAAGAAGAACGCATGTGTTTTGTCTCAGGCTTTTATTTTATTATTATTTTTTAATTTTTTTTAGTGAAATCAGTGGCTGGAAGGGCTAAAAAACTAAGGACAAAAAAAAGCACAAAATTGAAATGCTGCAGGTTTTTTTTGCAGTTTTTTGTCGCACAAAAACTGCAAACAAAAAAAAGTAGCATGTGCAGAGTATTTCTGAATGGTCATAGATTTTGCTGTGAGAAGGAAAGCCACACAGTTATGGGCAACAAACTGTACATAAAAAAAAAACGCATAGTGCGCACACAGCCTAAGTCAGGGAAGTAAATGGTAATAGCTGCTGTTCTACTTTTTGAGTGCAACGGCTCTAAATTATACCCATTGCAAATGTTTATGGTATAACCAAAGGGTAGTCATAGGATGCTCATGACTAAGGGTGGTTTACACCGGAAACACGTAGATGTGGCATGCGGGCGTCACTACGACGCCATTTCATCTGTTATCAAATGTCATCTGCAACAATGTCATTTGAATAAAGAACCACCTGTTATTGAAGCTAGATTTGTTTAGTTACATAAGCAACCATAGGGTATACCATAAATGTCTGATAGATGTGGAGAGATATCTACCTGTAGAGTGGAGTCTAGTCTTGTACCACACATAAGTGGAAAAATGGCAGAGCTGGGACAACATCTCTAGAGGGGACCTGTCATCAGGTCAAAAGTGGACAGTTATAAAGGAAAAATTACCATCATTATTTCAGGGGAGATTAACATTGGAATGGATAAGTGACTGTATGTGGACTAGTCATCAGCCCAGTGGGCTAAGGGGAAAATCTGCATTTTTATTTTTAGGGCATAGTTGTGGAAAGGAAGGGTACAAAACAAAAAGGAAAACTAACTCAGAGTCCAAGGAAGAGCAGCAAATGAAGGAGGTATCAGTTTCAATAAAAAAAATAAATAAAAATTAAAAGGGTGATCTTTAGAGAACATCTGTCATCAGGACAGAAATGTCCAGGTTTCGCTGTCATCTCTCTGGACCTGTATGGTGGATTTATAGAGAGCATCAATTAGATTACTCAGGGAAGCAAAAACTGAGCACTACTGACCCGATGACAGATCCGCTCCAAAGATGTTGTCCCAGTTCTGCCATTTCTCTACTGACATGTGGTAGAAGACTGGGTTCCATACTAGAGATAGATATGGATCAACATCCATCAGAAATTTATGGTATCCTCTATGGTTATACCATAAACATTTGTGATCGGTATAGTAATAGAGCGATTTACTCGCAAAACGTAGATCATCATAGCAGCAGTTTACTGCCCTGTGTTAAAGGGGTTGTCTGGCACATCAGACATTGATAACGTATCCTATGGATAGGATATCAAAGTTAACTTGGTGGGGGAGCGACGCCCAGAACCTACCCTGATCAAGTGTGCTGTCATGCTAGTGAACGCGCAGAGTCAGAGGATGATCTCACCTCTCTGCCGCCATCGCCGCCCGATTCCTGGATTTCAGCTCAGTGCACATGACCCCGGAATTTCGGTCATGCGCACTACTTCAGTTTGAAGCAGAGACATGTACACCCAGCTTCATAGTGCGCATGACCCAAACTCTGGGGTCATGCGCACTGAGCCGAAATCCAGAGTCAGGTGAGTGAGATCATCCTCTGACATTGTGCATTCATTAGCATGATAGCACACCCACAGGGGCGTACTAACATGCTAATGGGGGCGAATAGCCAGGGGAACTAACGCCCAGGGGACTAGTCCCCGAGCTCATTATCATACGATAAAAGATCTTTAGAAATACTTTTTCTAAAGATCTCATTATCTATGCTAGTGTATACAGGGATGGTAAGGCAGGGATTAGCAATATGCACAGAACTGCTCGTGGCTCTGGGTGCATATTGCACCTGCCAGGTTCCCTTTAAACTATAAATACTCTTTCGTTCCTGGGTCATCAATATCACCAGAAGTACACACGTGGTCAAAATTGTACCCCTTGTTTAATGAGAGACAAACCCACAATAGTCACAGAAATAACAAAAGTCTGACAAAAGTAATAATAAAATATCTATCAAAATAGACAAATGAAAGTCAGACATTGCTGCTTTTCTGCTTCCACAGAATTCTTAAAAAAAATAAACTCATGAACTCGGCCTGGACAGAAATGATGGTTTCCTCCTTAACTTAATATTTTGTTGCACAACCTTTGGAGGCAATCGCTGCAATCAAACGATTCCTGTAACTGTCAATGAGACTCCTGCACCTCTCTACAGGTATTTCGGCCTCTCCTCAAGAGCAAACTGCTCCAGTTGTCACGTGTTAGAAGGTTGCCTTTTCCAGACGGCACGTTTCAGCTCTTTCCAAAGATGCTCAATAGAATTTAGGTCAGGGCTCATATAAGGTCACTTCAGAATAGACCAATGTTTCCCGCTTAGCTAAAAAACACCCAAGAATGGCTGTGTGTTTTGGGTCATTATCCGGTTGCAAAACCCATGACCTGTGCCTGAGACCAAGCTTTCTGACACTGGGCAGCACATTTCTCTCTAGAATTCTTGATAGTCTTGAGTTTTGTCTCTTTGATTTGTCATCAATTTTCCTCCTGCGGCCACGTCCAGCGAGGTTGTCTACAGTCCCGTGGATGTTAAATTTTTGAACAACATATGCAACTGTAGTCACAGGAACATCAAGCTGCTTGGAGATGGTCTTATAACCTTTACCTTTAGCATGCTTGTATATAATTTTCTTTCTACTCTCCTGAGACAACTCTTTCCTTTGCTTCCTCTGGTCCATGTTGAGTGTGGTACACACCATATCACCAAACAGCACAGTGATTATCTGTAGCCCAATGACTGATTACAAGATTTCAGACACCTGTGATGCCAATTAGTGGACACACCTTGATTTAACATGTCCCTTTTGTCACATTATTTTCAGTTACCATCATTTCTGTCCTGCCTATTTGATGATTTTCATTTGTAAAACAATTCTGTGGAAGCATGGTTGAAAAAGCAATGTGACTTTCATTTGTTCTTTTCAAAGATTATTTATTATTCAAGTTATTTCTGTGACCATTGTGGGTTTTTCTCTCATTAAATGAGGGGTACCAACAATTTTGACCACAGGTGTAAAAGTACTGTCCCATAAAAAGGCATGTCCCATAAAGTAAAGTGAAAGAGGTGAAAATATACAGCACAGGTTGAAAGGGATGCTCATACCACCTTCGCAGGAACATGTAGACTTCTTAGCAACAACCACACTACAGGAAGTGGGTTTGCTGCAGTGTGGAAAGTCTGCAGACGCCCACATAGATGGCAGTTAGATGTACAGCTGAGAATACTATAAAATCTATGTATAGTCCGGGTTATAGATCGTGGGCACCTGACTGCAGTAAGCAGGTAAATCACTCTTCGTGACTGCTCAGATAGTCAGACATGATCACAATCTGCACACTATCGCCCTAGTGGAGGGTGATCTTCCACCGGAAAAACTTTTCACTATGCTCATTTTAGATTTAGCATTGTGGATTCTGATTATTAATTGTGCATACAAGAACACATCTGACAATGGTATCCAGAGGCAACAAAACATATCAGAGGACTAAATTGCTGGTTATTTAAAAGGTATTTCCCACTACTAGGATATTAACCCCTTCACAACCGGCAGATTTTGCGCTTTCCGTTTTTTTTTCCGACATTTTTCTTCCGAGACACGTAACTTCTTTATTTTTCAGTTAATATGATCATGTGAGAGCTCGTTTTTTGCGGAACGAGCTGTACTTTTAAATTAAGCCAACAGTTTTACCATGTAGTATACTTGAAAACAGCTAAAAAATTCCAAATGTGGAAAAATTGCAAAAAAAGTGTGATTGTACGATTGTTTTTGAGATATTTTATTGACAGTGTTCACTATATGGTAAAACTGATGTGTCACTGTGATGCCTCAGGTCGGTGCGAGTTCGTAGACAGGAAACATGAAGTTTACTTTTATTTAAGGGGTTAAAAAAAAAAAATCAAACATTTGTCCAAAAAAAGTGGCGTATGTTTTGTGCTATTTTCCACGACCCGTAGTGTTCTATGGCTCAGTGACTGCTTATTTTTTGCGTCTCGAGCTGACGATTTTAAACGGTACCATTTTTGCACAGAGGCTATGTTTTGATCGCCTGTTATTGCATTTTGGGCAAAATTTGTGGCAGCCAAAAAATGTAATTTTGCAGTTTGGAATTTTTTGCCGTTACATTGTTTACCGATCAGATTAATTGATTTATATTTTGATAGATCGGGCGTTTCTGAACGGGGCGATACTAAATGTGTGTATATTATTTTTTTAATCCTTTAATTTGCAATAGGGCAAAAGGGGGGTGATTTAAACTTTTGTTTTTTTATTTTTTTTAATTTTTCAAAACTTTTTTTTTTTTTAAACTTTTTTTATTTTACTAGTCCCCCTAGGGGACTATTGCGATCAGAAGTCTTATCGCTCATTCATTTCTCCCGATCAGAGCATCATCGCTTAGAACGGGAAAAATGATCATCTCCTGTAACAGCCAGTACTCGGCTGTTTGTTTACAGGACCTTAGTCATGTGAGCACAGGAGTCATCACATGACCCTGTGCTACCATGACAACAACCGGATCCACGTGAGCATGTCCCGTGACTTCCAGTATCGGCCTGTAAGTAACGTTTCAGAGAGATTGCGGTTATAATGGCGCTGTCACTTATTGACCGCGCCATTTAAGGGGTTAAAAGGCACGGGCGGATAACGATTCTGCTCGTGCCTAGCAGGCACATGTCAGCTGTATATATCAGCTGAGATGTGGAGCACTGCATCCCATTGACATGATTTTGATAGGAATGTGTACGCTATACGAATAAAATAAAAAGACAGCAGAAAAATAAATCATACATTTTACAGGATTACGGGAAAAATCTCAGATTTCAACTAATACAAAGCATCTAGTCATAAGCAAACGCAATCTACCTTAAATGGGCATTCCCATCTACAAGATCCTATCCCAATATGTAGTAGGCGTACTAATAATATTAGCAAATATCTCGAGTTAGAAATACAGTATAGTTCTTCTGATATAGCCATGTCTTTAACCTCATGTGCAGGGCATTAAAGCAGCTTAGGTATCCATGGTTAGAACTAATCATGTAGTGAAAGCTACTGTGTTCCCCGAAAATAAGTCATTTGTTGTCCCAAAAAATGCGCTAGAGTTTATTTTCAGGGTAGGGTTTACTCTCGGGGAAACACTGGTTGAGGGTAAGTTTGCCCCCCCAAAAAGGCAGCCCCTCCCAGGAAAAACATACTTACCAAACCCTGGACAACTGCTTCGCTCCCAGGTCCTCCTGAGATCCTCAGCGCGCGCTCCCAGCAGGTTTGCTCCACAGCAGTCCTCTGCTGCTTCAGGCTGACACACACAGGGGAACCTGGTACGTAATGCAGTGAAGCATCAATGCATTCCACCGTAGGTCCTCGCACTCCACTGTACTGCGTCCCAGGTTCCCCTGCCGGCCAGAAGCAATATGTATCACCAGATGACGTGTGTGCGTGTGCGCGATCTGTTGTGTGATGGTGTGAGTGATCTGGTATGTGTGTGCCAGCACAGGTCCTCTAAGGGTTCTACTGCAGGTCCTCCCGTTCGGGATCTGGTGAGTATGATTGCGGGGTAGTCCGTTTTCTCTCTTTTGGGGGTGTCTGTTTTCTGTAATGAAGTGTCCTCTTTAAAGAGAACCTGTCAGGTCCAATATGCACCCAGAACCACGAGCAGTTCTGGGTGCATATTGCTAATCCCTGCCTAACAGTCTCTGCATCTGGTAGCATAGATAAAGAGATCTTTAGAAAAAGTATTTTCTAAAGAGCTTTTATCGTTTGCTAATGAGCTTGGGGACTAGTCCCAAGGATGTTGCTTCCCTTGCTTGTCGGCTTCATTAGCATGTTAGTACACCCACAGGGCCGTATCAACATGCTAATGAGGAAGACTAGCAAGGGAAGCAACGCCCAGGGGACTAGTTAAAGCTTATTAGCATATGATAAAAGATCTTTAGAAACACTTTTTCTAGAGGTCTCTATCTATGCTACCAGATGTTGGGATGGTTAGGCAGGGATTAGCAATATGCATCCAAAACTGCTTGTGGTTCTGGGTGCATATTGCAACTGATAGGTTCCCTTTAAACTTTTTTAGCTACATGGACACCGCTATTGAACCGCAACTAGGGCTTATTTTCTGGGTAGGCCTCATATATTTAAGCCTTACTCCAAAAAGGCAGAAAACGGGGCAACACGGTAATTGCTCATGGCCGTAATCATAGATACCAAAACTAAAATGCCCTGCACATGAGTTGAGCCATGGCAATAATCAGGAGAATTATACTACATTTCTAATTGGAGGTATTTGCTAATATTTTTATTATTACACCTACTACTAATATTAGGATCTTGGAGATGGGAATAACCCTCTAACGTCAACCTGTCACAACTAATATCTAATCTGTGGGCAACATGTTATATGCCGAGGAGATCAATATATGTGTTTTGGGGAACATATTCAGTAAAATGAGTCATTTTTTAAGATTCCTGCTTGTACTAAGAACAAAAGTCAAGTAATCCTAAATCAGTGATTGAGATTTCTGTACATACCATTATACAAGACGACACAACCTGATAGGACTACCCACTGGACACCTACGTCCACAGGTAGAGGAAACTACAAGTAATAGAGTACATGTTCTGCACATAATTATAAAATTAACCTCTTCAGCCCCAGAGCGTTTTCAGTTTTGCGGGGGGGGGGGGGGTTTGCTCCTCCTCTTCCGAGAGCCGTAACTTTTTTATTTTTCTGTCAATCTTGCCATATGAGGGCTTGTTTTTTGCAGGACGAGTTGTACTTTTAAATGAAACCATAATTTTTACCATATAGTGTACTGGAAAACAGCAAAAAAATTCCAAGTGTGGAAAAACTGCAAAAAAAAGCGTGATCGCACAATAGTTTTTGGGATATTTTATTCACAGTGTTCACTATATGGTAAAAACTGATGTGTAACTGGGATGCCTGAGGTCGGTGCAAGTTTGCAGACATCAAACATGTATAGGTTTACTTGTATCTAAGGGGTTAAAAAAAATTCACAAGCTTGTCCAATAAAAGTGGCGCACGTTTTGCGCCATTTCCCGAAACCCGTAGCGTTCTCATTTTTTTGGGATCTATGGCTCAGTGACTGCTTACCTTTTGCGTCTCAAGCTGACGTGGTACCATTTTTGCGCAGATGCTACGTTTTGATCGCCTGTTATTGAATTTTGCGCAAAACTTGCGGCGACCAAAAAACGAAATTTTGGAGGTTGGAATTTTTTTGCCACTACGCAGTTTACTGATCAGATTAATTGATTTTACAGTTTGACAGATCGGGCATTTCTGAAAGCGGCGATACCAAATGTGTATATTTTTTATTTTTTTTAACCCTTTAATTTTCAATTGGGCGAAAGGGGGGTGATTTGAACTTATGGTTTTTTTTTTATTTGTTTAAAAAAAAAAAAAAAAAAAAGTTTTATTTTACTAGTCCCCCCTAGGAGGCTATACAGATTAACAATCTGATCGTTCTGCCCTATCTGCTAATCACAGCTTTACAGCTGTAAACAGCAGATATGCTCACTTTCTGCTTCACTCGGCTCCGGGCCGAGTGAAACAGAAAGTGACTCATGTTACCTACAGGCGTCATCACATGACCCTGTGCTACCATGTTAACCACCAGACGTCATGTGATAAGGTACGAAGACTTACGGTGGGGGCGGCGGTAAGTAAAAGTAATGGCCGCGCATATACATCTCGCTGCCAGACTTTGGCAGCGAGATGTAAGGGGTTAAATGTTACGGGTGGAATGCAATTCCACTCGTAACATGCAGACACGTCAGCTGTTGAAAAAAGTGCGTGAGTCGCCGCGACCTGCCCACAGCAGGGTGCGGGGATTACCCTCACACGATCCATGACGGATAGATCAGTCATAGGTCGTGAAGGGGTTAATCTGCTAAGCATTTTCTGCCCAGAGATGGCATTGTATGTTCAACAATGATCGATTTCCTGGTGATGGGATTTTAACTTTTTTTTTTCAGAAAAAAAAAACAAAAACCCAACAACTGTTCAGTCAGCTCAAAATGTTAGAATAAAAATTTTCATATTCTCAACTGTCATGTTGCCCCCAAAAACCCTTTACCTAGGTGTAATATGTCAGTGAATACTTCCTCAGATGATAGGCCACCACTATGCAACTGCAGACCTGAAGGCCTAAGGCTGCTTTCACACTACGTTTTTTTAACATGCGTCATGAACGTTTTTTTTGCTGTAAAAGCGGATCCTGCTTTTACAGCAAGAAAACGCATGCAAACGCATGTGTTATTTTGCAGGATCCTGTAACTTTAAGTTTATGGGTGGGCATTGAAGTCATGTGATCGGGAGTCAGTGGAACTGTACGTGAGGCTGGGAGACTACATCTGACAGCTGCAGAGGCTCGTAACCAAGGTAAACATCGGATAACTTGCTTGGATACCCGATATTTACGTTGGTTACGAGCATCCGCAGGTGCTAGGAGCCGGGCTCCCTGCAAACGTAACCAACGTAAACATCGGGTAACTAAGAGAAGCGCTTTCCTTGGTTACCCGATATTTATCTTGGTTACAAGTGTCCGCAGCTCTCAGGCGGGAGAGAGGGAGAGGGAGGGGGAGAGAGAGACTGATCACCCGAGGCTGGTTTCTGGGCATGCTCAGTAGAGCAAGCAGGATCCTGTCTATCAGCATGTCAGCGTTCACATAAGTTTGCGTGCAGTATAGTCAGGATCCAGCAATTTGCAGTATTTGGACGCAGCTCAAAAACGCCACAAGTAGCGTTTTTGAAAAATGTTAAAAAACTGCAAGTCGCTGGATCCTCCTCAGTATAACTAACGCAAATGCAGGTGAACGCATGTTGACGCGAGTCCATTGCAAATGCATTGAAATGAAAACGCATTTGCACTGGATCCGTTTTTGCGTTAAAAAAAGTAGTGTGAAAGCAGCCTAAGAAGTGTTCGCATTGTCGTCTTGCAAAACTAATGTGCTGTGAAAGTCTGATCGTGAGACAATTCTGCAGAATGTGTGTAACACACTATCTGTACAAATACGCAAGTGCGGTGGAAAGTGTTGGCCAAGAATACAGACAAATAAGCAAAGCAGAGATAAACATCTAGAACTCCTTAAAAATGTCAAAAAACTAAGTTAGAGTCTATAGAACATTCTTGGCACAAATTTAGAGAGAAGAGGACAACTGCTGAAATGTCCTGCAATCCAATGGGATGAAATGGTTTGAAGGACATCACTCATTTCATACACGACATCAATTACTGAACTCGACCACCTCCCCCCTTTGATCAACCCCAGTGAAGACATCTGATACATTAACTAAAAGCATGGATTAATATGTCATGTGGGGTTATTAATATCAGAGGCTGACGACCAAGCAGGGGGGCTCCCGAGAGAACCCTATATACAGAGGACAACACGCAGCTAAGCTCAGCTGCAGAAGAGATAATTATTACCCCTCCCCAGCTCGGCACACAATTAAGGCGCAAAGACTAATATTTAGGAGTCCCAGCTGTTTGATGCTATTTTGGGACATTATTTGAGTAATGTGGAAGCCGGAAAGAGGGAGAAGGGGATGAAAAAAAATGCTGGAATACGAAAAATGCAGAACATGGAGGAGGACAAGTGGGATTCATAAAAAAAAAATAGCAGCACAGACTACAGATGGCCATAGCAGGAAATAGGACATGGAGGGGATGAACATCAAGCAAATGAGAAAGGCAGAAGTGGACGCATGTCATAAAAATGGGGGCAGATGCAAAGACTGTTTAACCTTGGCAATAAATATACTATGGCAGGACAATGGGGGCCAGGTCAACAGATTTTATAAGTCTTTGTTCTTATAGCACTATGAAGATTAAGTAAGAAAATGTAAATTGTTGGCATGATAACATGAAAATGAAGCAAAAACATCCGCCAAATATTACAAACATTTCCCATGGCGTTCTTACACCACCTTCTAGATAAGATAAAGGCTCAGTGCCTTTCTTATACTTCAAAGCAGCAGAAATGCATATTTATAATCGATAAAGACATGAAATAGCAGCTTGTGATCTTTTTATCTGACATTTTAGTACATTTTTTCTATACATCATATGTGATATGGAAAAAAAATACCTTATATACATAGAAAGTTAGAATATATATGGTTTGTGCCTATAGCTGATATTATGTCTATGTATATAAACATTCTGCAGAATATGCAACATTTGGCTCACTTTCTCAGGCAGTACATAAATGTTTGAAGGGTCAGTTAGTAGAGGCGGATGTTCTCCATTCTTTACATTCCTACAGCTGTCTAAGCAGAAGCAGTTCAATGGCTTCGGCGTTCTCCGTAACCGCCCAGCAGAATGACAATTTCACGGTTAATCTCAGATTTCAAATTGAAGCTTTATAATACTGGCAACATGTAACAGTAATAGCAAGAACTATTAGGCTTGGTCCGCACGTTGCGTTTTCTTGCATTTTGGTTGCGCTTTAAACTGCACTGTGTAGGTGACAAACCGCATGCTTTTGCCTCCCCAGCAAAGTCTATGAGAAATCACAATTTCCATGCGCACGTTGCAGTTTGTCAGTGTTTTGTTTGACAAATTTGTCAAAATCTTTGACAAAAAAAAGAAGCATGTCACTTCATTGCGTTGTCAACATTTTCCACCCATTGACTTCTCAATCTGAAAGCGCATTGTACAAAACGCATGCGTTTTAATTGCTTTTTTTTTCTTCAAACGCAGTGTTTACATTTGTCAGTCTGTCAGAGGATGCATTTTTGTTGTCAAACCAGAACACAGCGTGCGTATATACCCTTAGGCTATGTGTCCACGGTAGAATGTACCTGCGGATTTTTCTGCATGAAAATCCGCACCTTATTTTTGCCGCGGATTTACCGCGAATTTGCCGCGGATTTTGATACGGATTTTTTTTTTTCCCCCATTCTATACCCAAAATCCGCACCAAAATCCGCAACAATAATTGAATGCTGCAGATTTTTCCGGACCAAAATCCGCGGCAAATCCGCCGCGGAAAAATCCGCAGCATGGACACAGCATTTCCAAAATGCCATTGAAATGGCTTGGAAGTGCCGCTGCTGCAGATTTTCGGAAAATCCGCGGTAAATCCGCGGCAAAATCCGCAGCGTGGGCACATAGCCTCTGGGTATGTGCACACATTGAATACTTGGATGTAGAAATTTCTGCATCATTTCTGCACCTCTTGACAGGAAAAATGCGATTTATTTTTTTTTTACCCTGTTTTTGATGGGGTTTTTTTTTTAACCTATGTTGCTCTAGCGTTTGAGGACACCAATGAGTGCTATAGTGATAGATAACAGACAGATAATAGATATAGCTATATAGACAAGACATATGATTGCACAACCCCCCCCCCCCACACATATACTACAATTGCACTCTGAATCTTATTGGACAGCGTTTAATGATTAAATAAATAAATGGGGGGGGGACCTATTATTAATAAACAGTAAAGGTAAAGCAGGCAGCTGTGGGCTGATATTATCAGACACGAAAGGTCCATGGTTAGGCTGGGGCCACAAGGGGCACTACTGCGATGTTCGCATGACACTCTGCTCGCGCTGGCAGCACAACAGGAGCTGAGTGTTATGTGAGTATCCCTGCTACTGCGGTCCAACTGTGCGAGCGGACTTCAGCTGCGGGGGGGCGGCCCAGCTCTCAGGAGGGGCGGGCCAGCGCTGAGGAGGGGAGGCGGGGGGGGGGGGGGATTTCTCACCCTCTCTCCTCCGTAGCCGGCTATTGCGATTCTCGCTCTGCACGCACGGTACACCGGAGTACCGCGAGTGCAGTGCAATTTTTCTCTCGCCCCATTCACTTGAATGGGTGCTAGAGTAAAGAGTCTCGCATTACAGTCGGAGCATGCTGCACTTGTTTTCTCGATCCGTTTAGGGCTGAAAAAATAATCGCTCATGTGCGCCGACACACAGGCTAGAATTGGTCCGAGTGGAATGTGATGTTTTATCGCACTCCACTCGCACCGATTTTCTCGCCATGTGGCTTAGGCCTTACTGGTTCCTTCCCAGCCTAAAAATATTATCCCACAGCCGCACCAGAAGTGGCGTATCACAGATGCTTCTCTGCTCTTTCCGATTGCCTTGATGCTGTGGCAATTAGGGTAATGGTAGATGGGATGGATTTCAACTGTGTAGTGTCAGCTGTCATCAAGAGCAGATCAACAACTGGTATAATTAATTGAAACCTCTCCATCAGACACCTCCATTACCAACCCAGTGAGCAAAAAAAAAAAAAAACACAACCCAAAAAATAAGTATACACTCCACCATACTTTCCCTGGTTTACCATTACATTTAAAAAAAAAAAACCATGCAGATCTGCCATCGTCCAGGGATTTCAATGTAGTCCACAAATGGCAACCTGAAAGACATAAAAAGAGAGAAAGAGAGAAACACAAAACAATGTTCCTTGTTCACCAATTTGCTTTCTAATAAAGTTTCTAGGTCAGACGTAGTCCATCCCTTGATTACATAGATCAAAGGCTATGGAGCCTCATAATAATGCTTCGTAGACTTTGAGCAACAGCCAGTTAGTTCGGGCTCACACTGCACACGTGACCCAGGACACTGATGAGCGGTGACGTCACGAATGTCACCGCTCATCACTGTGATGAAAGGTGACAGTGCTGATGTCACAACTGATCAGAGTCGCTGGGTCTCGTGAAGCGCAGAGCAAGTCAGGACTGGCTGTTGCGCAAAGTCTATGGAGCTTCTTTATGAGGCTCAATAGCCTTTGATCTATGTAATCAAGGAATGTTGTGAGAACCACTGGCTATGTTGGACCTGGGAACTTTGCTTTCTAATAAATTGGTGAATAATGGACTGTTTTGTTTTTATTTCTCTCTTTTTAGATCTTTCACGTTTCCATTCGTGGACTAAGTCAGACTCCCTGGACTAGGTCAGAATCTCTTGACTATGGCAGATCTGCAAGGGGGTTCGTAGAAATAAATAAATAAATAAAACAAAAATGATTAAAACAGGGAGGAGTGTGGAGGAGTGTTTATTTAAATAAACTATTTTTGAGTGTGTTTTGTTTTTTCTTTTCACTTAATAGATTATTAATGGGAGTGTCTAATAGGCCCCTCTCGGTTACTAATACCAAGGCTTGATGCCAGCTGAGGCTACACAGCTGACATCAACCCCAACTACATTGCCACTGCACCAAGACAAATAGAAGAGTCGAGGATATGCACCAGAATTGGGGCGTCTAATGTGATATGCCACTTCTGGAGCAACTGCAGCCTGGAATTTTTAGGGTGGGAAGGGCCATGTACTTTTCTCTTCGGTGTCTCAAAAGAAACTCACCTACACAGACTATCCATCTAGCATCCAGTTTTAACCTATACATTGCCATTACTAGCATAGGACACTGCAATTGATCATGTACATTTTGAAATGTTGATGTATAAATATCGATGCCACAAGGACATAAAATATGGACAGATGACAAGGATGAAAATGGTCAGTTTTCCTTATGACAATTGTACGATTTTTCAGACTCCAGCCTTAGTACTGTAAGGAAATTATCTACACAGAATTCAATGATTTTGGCTTTTTAAATTTTTCACCAACTTTTAAAGACCTCACCACTTTTCAACGGAACAGAGCCAGACTACATATTTAGGACTAGCTCAATGTAAATTGATATTCTTTTAGAAAGTATGTAACTAAATGCAGCATGGAAAAATTGTAAAATAACACCAGTAATCAGGAGAGGTCATGATGACACTACAATTTGTATTACTCAGTACCGGCAATATCAAATGTGTGTTCAGCTGAATAATACAATTTTTTTTCAAGGGGGATCTGTCAGTATGATCCACCCTTTTAAGCGGTGTATATGGCCATGTAGGTCACAGGAAGCTGAATAACGTGATACCTTGATATCTGCCATCTGATGTCTTATTGCAGAGATATCCACGTTTTTCTATCTATCTATGGGCCGGACACAGATCTGCATGAGAATCTGCCTCCAAAGCTTATTTTAAATATATGAGGGCCTTAGTAGTGAGAGCCATGTAATGACTGATCCGTTGCTCTTATATGCACACACAGCTCTACAGTAAGATGAGAGCCAACGCAGCGCAGCCAAAATGGATTTTGTCTCATTACAAACACATTTGCAGTTTGTCTCACCAGTGTCGTTAGATATGCTGTACCACTCCTCCCTTCGCTGCTTCTCACTTGCGAGTTTCTCGCAGTAGAGCAATGCGAGAAAATCTCGCATTGGAATCGGACACATGTTATTGAATGATTCAGGTCTCATCTTCGATTTTTTTTTCTCAGTCCAAATCGGACTGAGAAAAAAAATCGCAGCATGCTGCTTTTTTGCGAGTTTCTACTGCGAGTCTCTCCAATGCAAGTCTATGGGAGCGTGTAAATAATCGGATGTCACGGGACGGCACTCACACCATCCTAGTGACATCCGATTTTCTAAATACATTTCTCACATGTTTCCTAAAACACAGGAAACGAGTTATGTCTCAAAATGTCTGTCAATCACTATTCTCTGTCAGTCGGTCTATCCCTCTTGGTCTCTATTCTCTCTCTGTCGGTCGGTCTGTCACTATCTCTGTCCATGTCGGTCTATCCCTCTCCCCCCCTCTCTCATACTCACCGATCCCCGATTACCAGTGCGGCGCTGCACGGCATTCACACTGCTCCGGCGGCTTCTCCTCTTTTGAAAAAGCCGGCCGCTCATTATTCTATCTCGTATTCCCTGCTTTACCCGCCCACCGGCACCTATGATTGGTTGCAGTCAGACACGCCCCCACACTGAGTGACAGCTGTCTCACTGCAACCAATCACAGTAGCCGGTGGGCGTGTCTATGCTGTGCATTAAAATAAATAAATAATTTTAAAAAAAAAAAAAAAAAAAAAAAACCGGCGTGCGCTCCCCCCAATTTTAATACCAGCCAGATAAAGCCATACGGCTGAAGGCTGGTATTCTCAGGATGGGGAGCTCCACGTTATGGGGAGCCCCCCAGCCTAACAATATTAGCCAGCAGCCGTCCAGAATGGCCGCATGCATTAGATGCGACTGTTCTGGGACTCTACCCGGCTTTTCCCGATTTGCCCTGGTGCGTTGGCAATCGGGGTAATAAGGAGTTAATGGCAGCCCATAGCTGCCACTAAATCCTAGATTAATCATTGCAGGCGTCTATGAGACACCCCCAATGATTAACCTGTAAATTAAAGTTAACATACACACAACGAAAAATCCTTTATTTGAAATAATAAACAATAACAAAGACCCTCGTTCACCACTTTATTAAGTACACAAAAAACCCATCCTTGTCCGACGTAATCCACGGAGGTCCCTCGACGCTCTCAGCTCTGCTACATGAAGGTGACAGGTGGTGCTGCAGAGGTCACCGCCGCTCCTGTCACCTCCACGCAGCAACTGAGGTGAGTATCGCGATCAGCTGATGTCAGTCAGGTAACTCGTGGCCACCGCTGGATCCTCCAACAGTGACAGCAAGTCGCCCAAGTGACAGCAATGAAGTCACAGGTGAGTTGCCGTCACGGGGGGGGAGGATCCAGCTGGCCGCGGGTAACCCGAGTGACGGCAGCGCTAATCGCGCTGCTCAATTCAGTCACTCAGGGGATTAGCGGTCACCGGTGAGTCCTTCACGGGTGACCGCTAATCAGGACGCGACACAGACAGAGCCGCAGCATGACAATGAAGTCGGGTGAAGTTCACCCGAGTTCATTCTGATCGTGCGGCTCTGTGTCTGCTGTCATCTGCCATTCAGCTCTGCTACATGGCTGTCTGTGGCCGCTGTCAACGGCCATGTAGCAGAGCTGCATGGCAGATGACAGCTGCTGAGAAAAAAAAAAGGATCACACATGGATCACACACGCACTGCAATCATGAGAAAAATCTCAGGATCGCAGTGCAGTTGCGTTGGACTCTGACCTAACATGAACTAAAATCAGCCGAGTTTTTTTCAGCTAACTCGGACCGATTTTACTCGCATAGATGTGTTTCCAGCCTTAGATGGAAGCTGAAGCACTGCAAGACAACTGCAGATGTGTATTTGCAATGAGACAAAATTGAACTCTGCTGTACTATGTTGGTTAGGACTCAGTTCCACTTGTGTATTGCACGGACGAGTGCAATCCGATAAAAAGATAGGACTGCACTCTCACCAGTGCAAAACTATGGGGCAGTGTTCAGCTGCAAATGATTTCCCATGCCATATCGGTATGAGAGATTAAATCGCAGTATGCGGTGTTTGGCAGCGAGTCCCAACTCACACCCCCCAAGTATATGGATGTGTGTGAAACAACGCACTGCACTCGCATGTCATCCGACAGCAGTGCGATGTACGCAGAGACAGGCAGCGGTGGAGAAGGAGAAAGTGTTCCCCCCTCTTCACCACAGCTGTGATCCGATCACAAAATTGCATCACAGTTGCATGACCCTCGCAGCAGAAATCATTAGCATATCTCTCGCATCAGAAGCTATGCACAAGTGGAATCGAGGCCTTACACTCAGGCACAGCTCTGCAGCAGAGCCAAAAGCACTATAAGAAGACAAAGTGTAGTACAAATAAGTAATGAGAATAAGTTCTCTTCTGATTTACTGTGTTAGCTCTAATCTCACTGCAGAGTCGTGTATGGCTATGAAAGTAAAGTGTCAGTCATTACATGTCTCACACTGGTAATAAGCTCTGGAGAGAAGACCCTAGTGAGATGTCCTTCCAGGCAACCCAGGAGTGAAAAGACTAATGGTAAACCTTGAAACATTTCTGCCCCCATTATCACTACTTTACATAATCTGCTTGTTCGGAAATCCACAGAAATGTCAAGAATCAGATAAGTGAAAAGAGGTGACTGTAGACATGAATTGAAAATCAAAAGAATGCGCCAATTTTGGAAGGACTGACTATCTCAGTGTACGAGGAGATTTGTTTCTCTCCAATGACCCATGTTGTGAGGAAAAGATTTTGGATATCTTGAATTTCAACATGTCCATGATTTACAAACTACAAAAGCAGCCATCAGTGGTGTCTGGCTGAGGCTTTATTTCTTTCTCCACATTGAGTATGCTTGGTCAAGCTGTGCTTGGGAAAACATTCATAAGACAACTATCCCTCCGGACAACCATGTGAACAGAGCTTACATGTGCTCTCATTCTAATGGCTGGAAATAAGCCACAGATTGATACTTCAGGTGGCAGCTAACATTTTGGAGGAACATATTACAAAGTCTAACATGTCCCACCTTATTTTTTGGTCTCCCACTTATTCTAGATGCCCCATACTCCTAAATGGTGGAGGTCCAGATCATTAAATTGTCTTGCTGAATTAATGCAAACCTGTGGAGTTGAATTAGTCTGCTTCAGCAGCGGAAAATAAAATAGAAAATCATAGCTCTCAAACACTTGAGCATCTGCACAGGGACATAACCCCTAAAAACTGCAGATTCTACACATAGCCTACTTGGTTGCTAGAAAGTATCAAACCCTTATTATTGATGCATTTGATGATAATCATTAGCAGACATTTTCAAATCAGTGCCAGCATCATCTTTGCATTTCATACTGAAATACTTCACCCACTAGTGGTATGAAATGCCCATTATGTGTAGGAAGCCACAACAATTAGATGCCTTGTGTGCCAATACCACCACGAAGGAAGGTCACTCTTGTGACATGAACGCTTTAACTACTTTTCTCCCAGAAGATCTTTAAAGGGACACTGTCAGCACAAAATGACTGTTCAAACCAAGTTCAGGCGCTCATGGCATCATGGCTAGGTTAACCATTTATATACACCTTCCCACCTGCTCGTTTTTCATCCCCCCCTCCTCTTCTTTCAGTGACAGCTCTGGCTTTATAGACCCACAGAAGGGAGGAGATGGAGGAAACAAGCAGGTGGGAACGTGGATTTAAATGATTAGCCCCGCCAAGATGGACGAGTGCCTGTGCTTGGTTTGAACAGTCTGTGCTGACCGAGTCCTTTTACAACTAAGGCAAAGAGTAGGAATCAAACAGATTTAAATCTCACCTTGCAGCAAACTGAAGCATGTTCCTGGCAGAAACCCACGCAATCACCGGAAGAACATCCAATCAAGACCCAAATGCAAACCGCTAAGCCACCCAAAAAAACAGGTTAAATTGTTTGAGATTTTTCTTTATTTTTTTTTAGCGTCATACCATTGCTACACTTATAATTGGCAATTTTTTCTGCAGCTACAAAAAAAAAAAAAACAACTTATGGCTTTATATTACTGTTCTGTCCTAGTTACTGCGTATTCTCCGCAACAATCCATCACAGAGGATATAGAAAGTACCACCCATTACATTGTAGCCAATGAGCCCCCACTAGAACGGACTTGGCACCATATTTATGACTAAATACTATACTGTAAAGATGAACAGTATGTCAAGTAAGAAAGTCAGTACAGTAAGCAGTATAAATTAGTCTGCCTGGGTTAAAAATTTAAGAGATATTTTGGATCATATTTTCTGGTCAAAAGTATTTTTTTTATTTAATAAGAAGAAGAGTCCCCCTGTCCCAAAATTTGTCATTGGGGAAAAATCCATTTTCAGCCATTTCATCTGTTTGTACGTTTGTTTTCCTGGAAATAAGATGCAGCAGCATGCAATCTGGCCTTACTTCCGCTACTGAAACATGCACATTTATCCAAGCACAAGTAAATCAGAGATGACAAAACACAGGGATAGCGGTAGAGAAAATGACTAGGTGCTAGGAATTTGGCAAGGCTTCTCTCAGGTGATATAGCGGTATACAGCAATATGGATGCTTCACATGCAAACATTACATTTTCTTTTTTTGTGTTTGCTTTGGAGTAATGGTTTCTTCCTGGCAGAGTGGCCTTTCAGTCCATGTTGATACAATCTTACCAGCTTCCGCCAGCATCTTCACAAGGTCTTTTGCTTTTGTTCTTGGGTTGATGCGTACATATGCCTGACCAAACCACGTTCATCTCTGGTACACAGAACCCGTCTCCTTCCGGAGCGGTATGATGGCTGGACATTCCCATCCTGTTTATGCTTGTGCATAATTGTTTGTACAGATGAACGAGGCACCTTCAGGTATCTGGAAATTGCACCCAAGGATGAACCAGACGTGTACAAGTCCACAATTCTCTTCCCGAGATCTTGGCTGATTTCTTTTGACTATCTCATTATGCTACACAAAGAAGCAATGTGTTTCAGGTGTGCATTAAAATACATCCACAGGTGTGCCTCTAACTCATATGTTGCCAATACACCTATCAAAAGCTTCCAAAGATATGACATCATAAGGGCTGTCCCATATTGTTTAAAGGCATAGTACTCTTTGTGTATGTAAACTTTTGACTTTGCAGAAAGGAATACAAATACCATAAAACATTCTCTCTCGCATTATTCTGGTCTTTGGCAAATATAAATAATTTTGGTTCCTAATTGACCTAAAACAGGAAAGGTTTATTCTGATTTCATGTCAGATAGTGAGAAAAACATGCATATGTGTCTTTTTAGATAGTGTATGTAAACTTCTGGTTTCAACGGTATGTATATCCCTAGCACTATACACATGGTTTCCCTTCCTTTCCCTTCAACATACACTAGATTTCAGGCCCGCGATTTTTCATAATATTATTGGATCTGTTCTACTGACTGATCTTCGTTGGTATAGACCAAGTCTATACATGAGTGAAGAGACATGATACTCCTTGTTTTGTAGTCATTAGGCCTCACAATTTTGTTGCAGTCTATGAGTGCTTGTATAATCTGGTTTAACAACAGCTGACAGACACCCATCATAGCACATTCCCAGCATAATTACATTTACCAGTGCATTCTGCACTGTATATAGCACTCAGGCACTGAAATATATGTGTAGCAAGACTGATATCACTGCTATAAAAAGAAGAAACCACAAGGGGATAACATCAAGGAATTTCTTTTCCATTTGTGAATATGATGAAAGAAAAATCCAATAATCCAACAACAGCCATCTGGCCAACTACATGGGAGAAAGAAATGGAAGAAAAAAATAATGCCGCAATTACCCCAAAATATAGCATTTCCCCAGGAACTCAACCCTTCTTAGAGAATACTGATGTATTATCTAAGGCTACACCTAACATTTTCTAATGATTCACTACACTATGTCAGGAGTTAGTCTAAATGGCCGCAAGTACGTGGACATCTAATCATCACATTGTGTGTATGTGTGATGATTAATATTAATAATAAGTTGATTAATCCATTTGCTCCTACTAGAAAGGCTGTTCAGTAACTGTGGGCAATTGACCAAGAGATTAGTTTTAATTAGGCCCTTGAGGAAGCAGCCAATTTTCACTTTTCTTTTTTCATCTTCCATGAGCCATATAATGTTATTCCTCCATCTAAATAGCCTAACAAGGGCTTAGCTTACTTTTGTTGGATACATTAATTGTAACATTTCATAGGAGGCGGGGTGTTGGTTTGAGGATACTCACTTTTTCATAAAAGTAGCATGTTAACTCAGTTCTGCTGTTCAGTACAGATACGATGCTAATATATACTGTATATATTTATTACAGACACACGTTATCCTGTGATGTTATGCAATATTATGCAGCCCCACACAAAGACACTACCACCATTCATTTAGAAAAATCATGGCACCTACAGTGAAACATGGTGGTGGCAGAGTCTTTACGTTTGGGCTGCATGAGTGCTACTGGTGTCAGAGACCTACATTTGTTTGATAGTATCATGAATTCACAGGTGTTCTGCTCTATTATGAAAGAGGATGCTACTCACTCTGTGCGCTTGGTAGACGTGCAATTTTCCAACATGACAATGATCCAAAACACACATGTAAGGCCACTGCTGCATTTTTGAAGAACAGTGTGAAAGTGATTTGGTGACCAAGAGTCTCCTGATCTGAACCCAATTGAAACACATGGGGATTCTGAAAAGACAGGTTGAGCATCACCCTCCATCCAGCCTCTAAAAGAGGTCGTTCTTGAAGAATGGAAAATTATAGCTGTTGCAATATGTTGCCATCTTACTCTTTCCATTCCTAGAAGACTTGGTTTTGTCCACACAAATCATGGAGGTCATACAAAATACAGGATGTAGTTTTTGCATTAACTAATTTGAGTTAACACTAAATAGTTTATAATTTTTTTATGTTATTACCTTACTTCCAGGTTATGGGTTAAAAAAAAATGTTCTATGGAACTCAGTCTTGTCACCATTTTAGAAATTGTTCTTGTGTTCAGCGAGACACTGCAATCTTACTTTTCAAAGGGGAGGTACTCATTTGTACTGAGCACTATTTACCATTTTTAGTTCTACAGTGGACTTGAACCTGCAATGAGTTGATGGTGAGTAAAATACATTGCAATCATTCAGAATGGTCATTACAGCAATCACTTTTTAAGCCCATGTGGTAGTGATTAATAAAAGTGCAAAAAAATGGCCTTCAGTAGGGATTCCATTGCTTGACCTAACCACTTAAATGCTTCCTTAAATACAATTGCAGCTTCTAAGGGTTTAACTGCTGCAAAAGAAGGTTAATAGAGTCGAGGATAAAGAAATAGCATATCTCTTTCCAAGGAAGCTCAAATGTCTGGAGGTGATTTATACTGCGCTCCACTTGAAAACACATTCAATATCAGATCAATTTGTGTCCGACTCCCAGCACGCTTATCCAAAAAATGATTGACGGAGCTGTGGTGCTTCGGTTTACTAGTCACATCTCTGAAATCTCAGCGGTGACCTGTCATACGCAGACCAAAAAGAGGAGGCAAGTCATACAGACTGAAGACACGCGGAGGGCCCGGGGAATCACAGACAGGGAGGAGAAAACCCAGTGTACAGTCCAGCCCCTGTGCACTGAAATCTAGTTAGCAGAAAACGTCAAGTGGTGTGTAAAGAAGAACAACAAAGCAGATGTTTACTTTATATATAAAATCGTGCCTCAGGTTATCTTTAAGGTGTTTTAACGTAAAAGAAAAATGTGGTTCCTAAACCCACCTTGGGTCCAGCACAGATGTTCTGTCATTGCTCCTGTCTCTATGTTTTGGCTGTGGTGATGACTAGTGATGTGTCAGTCGCGAACGATCCGACACAAAGATCCGGCTCTCTGCAGTGACCGACAGGAGCCAGCACCCCACTAAATTCTGTTAATGGCTCTCACTGGACGTAAAAGTCTGGTGTTCAGTGAATGAAACCCCGCCCACCTGAATGAAACCCCGCTCACTCAACAATTTAATTGGCACCGAAGTGGGCGGGATTTAGCCGCAGGTGGCTGTGGTTTCAGCAGCGTTAATATATTCTTAAATGTGTGTTAACCTGGGAGTGAAACCATATTTAATAGGGATCCATGAACGATCCAAAAGAGCAGACTCTGTTCAGCGGAGCCATGGGAATCGGATCACCAAAAAGAGCCGGACTGCCCATCACTAGTGATGACGTCCCATAGGTAGCACATACTATCTAGACAAGTAGGTTTTGTTAATTTACATTAGTGTTATTGTTTGGAGACACCTTTTAAAAGGGGTCGTCATCTTGTTTGTAGTCTCCTTTGCCTATATGCAAAATATAGTGGTTTGCCATTGAGGAGATATGGTGACAGTGAATGGCTGTGTCGGGGCTATGAAATCCCCAAGTAGCGCTTAAAGGAGAGTAGCGCTTGAAGGTGTGAACTTCACCTTAGAGTCTGGGAGTTGTGAATGGTCATCTTTGACATGGAAAATGCTAGCCCTGATTCTCATTTTTTCTTATTTTTTTTTAAATGCATCATATAGAGAACAAAGAAATTTCACTGCTTGCAAAAATAAAAAGATATCTAAACTGCTAAATATGATAAAGGAAGAGGGGTGTGCAGATGGAGGAAGTGATTTGGATTAAAGAAGCCTTACTTTCTAACACAAATTACTAATCGTTATAAACATTCAACAAAGCTAATTGCGTATATATACATACATTATATATGTGTATGTATATATACATATATATATATATATGCATACACATATATAATGTATATATATATATATATATATATGCATACACATATATAATGTATATATATATATCTCTGCAGTAATTTACACCTAGAAAAGTATTAATACAAAAGTGGTTTCTATAGTGCAGTAAATCTAAGGGGAAAGATTGTGTACAAGCCCTAAGGAAGTAAGGTGTGCGATGGTCTCGTCTAACTGCATTCCCTGCTCCTAAGCCTGCACTCCCCCATTCTTCACGTAGTCCTACATACACATATGCCCCAGTGCTACAAAGCAGTGCTAATATCAAAGATAGCAAAGCATTTACAACTTGCTTGACAAACGTTTACTTTCTAAAATAGAAGATGCATAAAAGAATAAACAGTCGGAGATTTAATGAGCAAAATGCAATGCAATTTGGTCTTAAATTGCTCAAAATGTGGAGTATCTGGCATACGGCAAATTTAATATGCCTTTTGGACATTTTTTGGGTCAGTTACAATTGGAAAGGCTTAGAGGAATTATAACAGATCGGCGCCATTTCTTTTGTGCAGAATATCAGTGTGTATGTAGAGCATTCATACGGAGGTAAAATGGAATTAGACAAGTGTCTAACATGCCATATTCATTTAGGTCACATTAGTTACGGCACTTACATGATTTACACCATTATTGCTGACTATATCTGTGCATGCTCCAAGGTCTTCTTCACTACAGTATGTCGCAGAGGGACCTCGCTTGTTCTAGTTACATTCTATGGCCCAAATTCATCAAGGATGGCGATTTTCTCCACGGTCTAGACTAGGGGGCCTTTTGGAGTCAGACACTCCTGATTCATTAAGGCTAGGTTCACACGTGGCATTTTTTTGCCAGTGCATCAAAAATGCACTAAAAACGCACCAAAAACGCACAGTGGAAAAACGCATGGCGTTTTTGCCCAATGCGTTTTTAAGTCAAATCTATTGACTGGAAGGGCTCAAAACGCAGAAATAATTGACACGCTGCATCTTGGGTTCATCTTCAAAAACACAGCCAAGATGCAGTCAACAAAAGATGTCCAGTGTGGACAGCAACATAGAAATCTCAGACTTTGCTGGGAGAAGGAAATTCATGCATCTAGGTGCATCTTTGTGGTGTCAAAAACGCTCCAAAGATGCATCAAAAGATGCCCTGGGTGAACTTAGCCTAAGAGGTGCCCACCATTTCATGAATCAAGAGCGTCTTGCCTCTACGTGTGCCGCACCAGGAATCTTACACCAGTTCCTGCCTGGTGTAGGATTTCTGGCATAAGTGACGCCACAGCTTGTCCGCTTACCACTCTCCACTGATCCCCGACAACCTGGCAGTCCCACAATCAACAAAACAATGCCAGTAAGGATCATTTTCCCGAAAGGATGATAAACATCAAAACCTCTATAAGAGACCCCCCTTCAAAGTTTTCCTTTTAGTAATACATCACAAATGCCAGTCCCCGATTTCAATTCTTGAAAAAAAAAGTGGGTATAAGAACAACAATCTGGTAAGCAATATATTGGGAATGGCTAAAAAGATGCCAGAGCTGTTGATAAAGATATAACATGGAGTGAATATTTCTCTGGCCCTAATGAACCCCTATTGCCTAAGAGGAAGATCACTTCCAGAATGCAGGGGTTGGCACCCTAAAAGTGAATTTGCAAGTGTGCCCCCGCTCCACTCTTGGGGCTCAGAGCAAGAACAGCGGCAGACAGAGTGAGGGCACCACTAAGTATCTTCTTTATGGTGCCAACCGCTGGGGACGTTTCATCTTGGGAAATAGGGATTCATTAGCACCAGAAAGGCATTCCTCCTTGATATATCTAGGTTAACATCTTTGGGAGCTTTTGATCCCTTACGAACATACCGCTCATCATAAATTGCTCTTGTACCCCCCCTTTTTTTTTTAAGGATTGATATTAACGTTAGAGTGAATCTGTCAGCAGGTTTTTGCTATATAACCTGAAGACAGCATGCTGTAAGAGTTAACATTTAGATTCCAGCCCTGCATCTCTTATTTCAAACTGTTTGTTTTTTTTTTACCTGCAATGTTAGTTTAAGTATCCTGGCTTTATCATTAGTCTGACTGAGTGCATGAGTTGTAATCAGACTTCACCCCCTTTTGTGATTAGCAGCTTCTGTCTATGGCAATGTAAACTGAAAGCCTGGTGTGGGTGGGGGCAGGTTGTTATGCTCGGTTATATACAAAAAAATGAAACCTTAGATATCAGAACAGCTGCATCTAGTAAGTGCTATACCATTGGATTCAGAATCTCTTTGCCTACATTATGCTGCTCTCAGATGAGATAGCATAAAAGCTGGTGACTGATTCTCCATAAAGCAATGTTAACAAGATGTTTGGGCATGTGGAAATGTAGAAGATTTTTTGGGTGTTGGATTTCTCTGCATATTTTCACTAAGTCTGAAGTATATATGGCCATAGCATGCCTTGTAAAGACAGACAGCAATCTTTATGCTGTGTAGGTCTCATTTTTATAAAACCCCATGCACTTGAATTTGCTGCAGATTTTCTGAAGACCGCTTTACACGCTGCGACGTCGCTAGCGATCGCACCCACCCCCTTCGTGCGTGCGTCATGGGCAAACCGCTGCCCGTGGCGAACAATATTGTTAGTACGCGTCACACGCACATACCTTCCTAACGACGTCGCTGTGGCCGGTGAACAAACTCTTTTTTTAAGGGGGAGGTTCGTGCGGCGTCACAGCGACGTCATACAGCGGGCCACCAATAAAAGCGGAGGGGCGGAGAGAAGCCGCATTAACGTCACTCCCACCTCATTGCCGGAGGACGCAGGAACGCTGATGTTCGTCGTTCCCAGGGTGTCACACGTAGCGATGTGTGCTGCCTCAGGAACGACGAACAACCTGCGTCCAAAATGAGCAACGATATTTGGGAAAGAAATGACGTGTCAACAATCAATGATTTTTGCCGTTTTTCGGATCGTTAGCGGTCGGTCGTGTCACACGCAACGACATCGCTAACGACACCGGAGGTGCGTCACGAATTCTGTGACCAACGCGATATCTAGTTAGTGATGTCGTTGCGTGTAACGACAGCCAAGCTCTGTACAATACATTTTATTGTAACATAGCGCAGGTATTATATTGTAGTTCTGAATTTTCAGGGCAAAAATTTTTTGTTACTTCCCACCTTCACAAAAGTCAAGAGACCCTTTGAGAACTTTTCAAAATTGCATCTATTTTTCAACTGCTTTTCCTAATAACTGAAGCTGACAAGTCACAGGAAAGTATAGCCTCTCTATATAAATTATAGAGCCAAAGTAATTCCAGAAAGTGTTACCCGTAGCTGGCATCCAGTGATCACGAGTAATCACACAGTAAGTGGCATTAGCTCTTCCGCTAATGCAAACACTGAGCTCATAAAGCAGATTAGGGGGAACCACAGAGCTTCATCTTACAGTGTCAACTGTATCGTGTGCCATAAACCCTTTGGTCTGGATCAATTAGGTCATTGGGGGAAATACTATCTTTATGCAAATTAGACAGCAAGTGCATTGGGGGAGGGGACATACTTGTGTGCTTGCAATTCATGCTCCGCTTCTGTTTACTATCCACTGCTTGATTGACAACAGGTCTAGAGGCATGGGTGTGTGACGTCACCTCTGCCCGTCCCTACAATCTGATGATGTATGTGCTGTTGCAACTATGAAGAGCAACGGATGTTTACAGGTTCCCTTTAAGGAAGAGGGAATTTTGTTGTATTGGTTTGAGGGGATTTGTTACATCTTGTAATTTGGTCAGGCATGTTAAAACAAGTACAAACTTATGTGCGTACAAAGCAGCAACATACCCTTTACTTCCCCAAAAAATAAAAAATTTAAAGGGGGTTTTCGCTACTTTAAATATCTTCAACTTGATATAAATTTTAAAGTAGTGATGGGCGAGAACTAAAAACAAAATGCTCAAATGCTCGTTCCGAGCTGGTCAGATGCTCAAACGAGCTCAACGTGAGTAATGAGCTTAATGGAAAGTCAATGATTGGCCTGTTGGGGTCTCCGCCCACATACAGCCAGCCATAACCAGAGCTTTTCTGGGAGGAGGGAGCGTGTTTTGTTTTTTTTTTTAAATTGTTTTCGTTTTTTCGTTTTGGGTCACACTATGTCCAACAAGGTCATTTTATCACCTGGGAGAGTCAGAGACTGCAAATGGCTCTCCCTGGGGCGCCTGCACACATCATGCAGTGAAGCAAGACTGTGCATTGTGGTTGTTTCACGAGCGAAATATCCGAGCGCCCCGATACTCAACCGAGCGCTTCGAGTACCTGAGCGCCCCGATGTTCAATCAAGTAACGAGCAGAGCACGCTCCCCCATCACTAACTAGAGCCTGAGGCTATTGTAGTTTTAAGGTCCACAAACCTACCAATCCTCGCCGACAATCGAATATCATGCAGACCCCCAGACTTTACTATGACAGATGCTGTAGGAAGAGATGAGTCGGGCAATAAAAATTCTAATTCTGTTTGCCGATAAGCTGCTGACATATCTGAGACTACCTCCTCGCTCCAAACACATGACGCTAGGCCAAGGGAGAGAAGAGTGCATGGCTATACCTACATAATAAGCTAGTATTTGTGGAAAGATTATATAGCTGAAGGTTGTGAGACTGGATAATAATAATTCAGAAGTGAACACATGAAACGAGATAAGTAGATTAATACATGGTGAAAGGAAAGAAATCTATTTAGGAGTCCCAATGGACACTCACTGGTGAGGAGCTGGACCGTGTCATATTTCCATTATTAGTCACAGTATACCAACTTAATCTGCCAGGCCTCTGGTTGTAGAAGAACACAGCATGTCATTGTCACAGCTCAGTGAGGGAAATCATAGCTGTCTGTCTGTCCTGTGACACCGTCTGCTCAGCATCCTGTCCTCACAGCTTTATTTATCACAAAGAAGATGCAGAAGTTCAGAACTACAAGTACTTGTGCACACACGCAAAAAAGAAAAAAAAAAAAAAAAAAGGTTTTCCAAAATGCACAGACCCCTAAATAAACCCTCGTTCCAGAATGCTGCTTCCTTTGAGACCCCTTGTCTTGTCAGCACTAGTCATCATTGCAGCAGTGCTGCATACAAACAGCACCGCTGCTCGAGGACTCGTGCTTCATCTGTGCTGGAGGACAATCTGATGTGATAGATCCTGCTAATGAAGGAGGGAGCCGGAAACATTGAGGAACTTCTCTTATTAACATCCCCATATTAACCATATACATCTCCATCTCTCTGATATATATACACAGCTCTGGCAAAAATTAAGAGACCACTACAAAATTGTCAATTTTTCTCTTTATAGGTATATTTGAGTAAAATGTAAATTGTTCTTAAAAGTTCATAATCATTTAGAAACAATACTAATGTTTTAGCTCAGGAAGGGTTCAGAAATCAATATTTTGTGGAATAACCAGGGCTGTGGAGTCGGTAAACCAAACCTTCGACTCCTCAATTTCTCTTGCACCGACTCAGACTCCGACATATATTGCTTATAGTTAGGTGAAAAATTTATTGTAATACATGAACATGTGTATGTGAACATAAGACACTTAATAATTTTTATGATACAATAATCAAGATATTTGGATAGAACATAAAATATATTTATTGGATACAACTTTAGAACATAAACTGTAATAAATTGTAAATATGTAATACACTATGTAATATACAGTAGATTACGTATATCTCGTGTGTGTATATTAGATATGTATTACATATTTACAATTTATTAGTTTTTTGTGTTCTAAAGTTGTATTCCAATAAATATATTTTATGTTCTATCTAAATATCTTCATTGTTGTATCATAAAAATAATTAAATGTCTGATGTTCACAATGTACTACAATACATTTTTCACTTAAATATAAGCATTATACTAAATATTATTTAGTAAAATATTCAGCACATTCTGCATTGCACTACTGTCCCCAATTTATTATATATTTTAGGAGTCGGAGTATTTTATACCGACTCAGACTCCACCAAAATGAGCTCCGACTCCGACTCCACAGCCCTGGGAATAACCCATGATTTTTAAATCACAGCTTTCATGCGTCTTGGCATGCTTTTCACCAGTCTTTCACATTGCTTTTTGGTGACCTTATGCCGCTCCTGATGCAAATATTTAAGCAGTTCTTCTTTGTTTGATGGCTTTGTGACTATTCATCTTCCTCTTGATTACATTCCAGAGGTTTTCAATGGGGTTCAGATCTGGAGATTGGGCGATTGACAGTGACCTACAAAAGGAATGGCAGCTGGGGTGAAGTGCACGGCAAGAACAGTTCGTAACAGTCTCCTAGAGGCAGGGCTCAAGTCATGTAAAACTAGAAAAAAGCCTTTCATCAATGAGAAGCAAAGGGGAGCCAAGCTGAAGTTTGCCAAAGACCATAAGCATTGGACTATAGAGGACTGGAGTAAGGTATTCTTCTCTGATGAGTCTAATTTTCAGTTTTGCCCAACACCTGGTTGTCTAATGGTTAGAGGAAGACCTGGAGAGGTGTAGAAGCCACAGTATTTTGCACCCACTGTGAAATTTGGTGGACTATCGGTGATGATCTGGGGGTGCTTCAACAAGGCTGGAATTGAGCAGATTAAACTTTGCGAAGGACATATGAATCAAGCTGCATACAAGGTTATCCTGGAAAAACAGTTGCTTCCTTCTGCTCAGGCAATGTTCCCCAACTCTGAGGACTGTTTTTTTCCAGCAGGGCAACGCACCATACCACACAGCTAGGTCAATCAATGCATGGATGAAGGAACACCAAATGAAAACCCTGTCATGGCCAGCCCAATCTCCAGACCTGAACCCCATTGAAAACCTCTGGAATGTAATCAAGAGGAAGATTGATAGTCACAAGCCATCAAACAAAGAAGAACTGCTTACATTTTTGCACCAGGAGTGGAATAAAGTTACCCAAAAGCAGTGTGAAAGACTGGTGGAAAGCATGCCAAGACACATGAAAGCTGGGATTGAAAAGCATGGTTATTCCACAAAATATTGATTTCTGAACTCTTCCTGAGTTAAAACATCAGTATTGTTATTTCTAAATGGTTATGAACTTGTTTTCTTTGCATTATTTGAGGTCTGAAAACTATGCATTTTTTGTTATGAAAACGGACATCACACGTACTAGAGACACAGATGTGTGAAGGAGGCCTAAACCTGTTGCCAGGTAGTCCTTCATAATCATGAGCTCTGTATATCCCCGCCCCAGCACTGATTGGCAGCTTCCTGTGTACAAAGTACTTTGACTGAAAGTGGCCAATCAGTGGTGTGGGCAGGGTTTAGGCTCCCCCTGTAGAACTAGCAGTCCTCTGAATGGAGAGCTCTGTATAACCCCATCCACATGACTGATTCGTAGATTTCTGTGTTAATTTTGCATAGCCAAGGTTTTGAATTTGTGGTGGGGCATGGTCGGACTACCTGACGGCACCTATCAAGTCCTTGAGTGATAATGTCCTGCTCATAAAACCATGATTTCACACTGCTGAAATCAGGATCTTTGCATCCACATTATACTGCTCTCAGATTAAGTAACTAACAAAATCTGGGTGACAGATTATAATAATTTTTATTTATATAGCTCCAACATATTCCTCAGCCATTTTCAATTCAGAGGGTACTTGTACAAACAAGACAGTACATTACAGAGTAACACATAGTCCAATGCATACCAAGAGGAGAGAGGCCCTGTGCGCAAGAATAAAATTCCTTTAACTGCAGAAAAATGTAATATGGAATCTGATCACTTTCTACTACGATAGTAACAAGATTGCAAAATGTGAAGGGGCAGAAACAGTGTAGAGAAGTATAGCCGGGGCCTCTGCAGTCAGGAGGTGTCCTCTGGTATTTCTCCTCTGAGTCTTGAGCGGCAAGGGTAGGAGCGGAGGAGGAAGTGGGGTTAAATGGTGAGAAACTGAGATGCAAACTACAGAAAAAGAAAAGAGGAACTGCATCCATCAGTACGAAGGGTTTTTGTTTTGTTTTTTGCATACAAACAAGTTTTTCTAAAAATACAACCTTTAACAGGAAAAGCTAAAACGGGTTTATTACATATTTAGGATGCCAAATACAGTCTAGAAAAATTAAGCAAATGAAAGACTGGGCCCTCTGACTAGAGCCAGGGATGTACTAGTGTACTGGTCGATGGGTTGTGCTCGCAGACTGACCGCTACCACCATGCCCTCCGACACAAAGAAGGCTGTCAGTCACCGATAGGACCGCCCACTGGACTAAAGATCCCAGAAAGAGCAGAGGTTCAAATCATTAGAACAGAGCTGAGACTAATCTTTTTCTCAAAACTATATATCAATCTGCTCCTCTCCCCCTGCTTTATTCCACGGTGTCTGCAATTTCATGGTGATAGATTCCCTTTAAAAGGAAACCGGTCACTGGATGTTTATAATACTCACCTAAAGGTCGGTGCGGAGCAGACTGGTCGGATGGGCGTCTGTTCTCCGGGTCCGCGCCTCCTCTTTCGGCCATCTTTGTCCTCTTTCTTCTGAAGCTAGTGTGGATGACGCGTTCTACATCATCTACACTAGCAGACATTGAGGTCCTGCGCCGGCGCCGAGTAGGGCAGATCAAAGTATTGTAGTGCGCCTGCGTAGGACCTCAATGCCGGCTAGTGTAGATTATGTAGAACGCGTCATCCACACTAGCTTCAGAAGAAAGAGGACAAAGATGGCCGAAAGAGGAGGCGCGGACCTGGAGAACAGAGACGCCCATCCGACCAGTCTGCTCCGCGCCGACTGTTAGGTGAGTATTATAAACATTCGGTGACAGATTCCCTTTAAACACTAGACGTCCCAGAGAGGGGTCATTTAACATTTCTACCTTTGGAACCCAGAGAA
This sequence comes from Anomaloglossus baeobatrachus, assembly GCF_048569485.1. Classification (NCBI taxonomy): domain Eukaryota; kingdom Metazoa; phylum Chordata; class Amphibia; order Anura; family Aromobatidae; genus Anomaloglossus; species Anomaloglossus baeobatrachus. The sequence goes on from NC_134356.1 coordinate 451,600,506, forward strand.
GGGTCGAATGACCTGAAGGATTTTAGCTAATATCCTATAATCACCGTCTTTTGTTCTGTAATTAAGGCCATTGCTGTCGCACCACAGGAGGTTGTTGTTTTCCATTGGGTTCAGCCACTTATTTTCTAGTTAGTTCTATTCAGTTTATTGTATTTGTTGTTAGTTTGGACTAAGGGTCATTTTGACCCTCTTTCGGGACTTCAAGGGGGAGCTCGAAATTTCTGGGACTTATAGTGTTAAGGCTTTATCTATAGTAAAGCACAAGTGACACTAGTAGGAGTCAGCAACCAGAGCTGAGGGCAGCATACTTGGATACACTTGCCTTTTGTGCACTTTAAGGAATATCCACAAGATCAACCATAGGAAGAAAAAAAAAAAAAAAAGGAGCTGCATCGTCTAAGGAATGATAAAGAAGATCAAAAACTTTAATTTAGGAACAAAGAAAAATGCAAAATCCAGCGGAAAAATGTATAGGAAAATCTTTATCTTCATTTAAAAACTATAGTCTTTATTTTACAAATTCATTACAATCCCACATATGTTGGACCATGAAGAAGGCGTGAGAAAACACTGAAACGCGTAGTCCTGCGTGGCTATCACCCCATTTATTTGCACCAAATTGTGCAATATTGGATTTTAATGAATTTGGAAAATAAAGACTATTTTTTATTTGAAGATAAAGATCTTCCTATACATTTTTCAGACGGATTTTGCATTTTTCTTTATTCTGGACTGACCACCTTTTCCTTGCGGATCTCTATATACAAACCCTCTGGAAGTATTCCACAAGCATTTACGGACACCGGTAAGCTCGCAAAAACTTATTTATTTTTAATAACTTTATGTAAGGTATTTCAAAAACATGATGTAGACTGCAGCATAGTTAAAACCTGATGCGTTTATGGGGTACAAAAAAAATACCTTTACTCATAGGAAAAGGGTATTTTTTATTGTAGGCCATAAAAGCGTCAGGTTTTAACTATGCTGCAGTCTACATCATGTTTTTTGCCTTAAATAAAGTTTTTGATTGTATTTATCTCTCCCTGGATGATGCCGCTGCTTTTATCTTTAATCTCCTTTTTCCCACATTGTGGATTGAAGCTAGAACATACAGCGTGGCGAGCTTCTTTATTCTTGTTTTGGGTTTCGAGGTGGCTGTCATGTAGCGCTCCACATTACCACTGCCACATGTGAATGATGTAGCCTTGTCCCTTACTTTTTCCACTGTTTCGCTGTTTGGCAAGCATAAAAATAAGGTGTTCTAAAAACATCACCAGCTTGTAACCATTCTGCCTGGGATTTTTAAGATTAAAAAAAAATAAAAAATTATAATATAACATATTTTATTATTTTTTTTTAAAGATTACAGTCTATGGGAGACTGTTTATAATGGATGTTACTTTTTTCATTAGCAGATGGGTTTCGACGCACTGGGTATTCCCAGGACACTGCAGGTGGTCAGAGAGACCTCTAGTGAAAGTGGATCCATTCAAAAACGAACAAACAAAAAAATGACATGGATACAAAAGGGAAACCAAAGCTTCTGTGTTTAAATGGATCCAAACCATCACTGCACCCCACATAAAAATACAAAATCTGACCTGTGCTTCCACAGAGGTGTGCAGTATCAGAACAAACCCAAGACCGGAGTAAAAAACACTAGCAAACAGGGAACTACACATTCACATCACCAATAAAGCATATTGCTAAATAATGGAGGCAAGTTAAATAGCCTCCACTCCATGTGCCCCATTAATACGGATTTGGAAACTATAGAGGCAAAAATCTTCTCTCAGGATCCGCTATGAGCAGAGCTGCCCCTGCTCCGGTGGATGTCAATGTGATTACATGGTTCACTTCTTGTATAGTCAGCACGTATTACTACATTCGCAGTGCAGTGGATTCTTAGTGGGTGTGGGAAAGAGGGGGTTTCCCAACCGCTTTGTGAGACAACCTCCATGTCACATAAGTGTATTTCAACTCTACATTTTGTCCCATTTGATTGCAGCCAGGCTTTAAAGGGAACCTGTCACCAGAATTGGCGACTATAAGCTGCGGCCACCACCAGTGGGCTCTTATTATACAGCATTCTAACATGCTCTATATAAGAGCCCAGGCCGCTGTGTTCTAAAAAATCACTTTACAATACTCACCTAAACAGTCGCTGCAGTCTGGTCGGATGGGTGTCTCCGTTCTCCGGGTACGGTGCCTCCTCTTTCAGACATCTTTGTCGTCCTTCTGAAGCCTGGTTGCATGACGCGTCCTACATCATGCACACAGGCCGGCACTGAGGTCCCGCGCACGTGCACTACAATGCTTTGATCTACCCTGCTCTGCTAATAGGTTTTTTTAAAGGGAAGGTGTCGCTTTTTTTTATTTTTGTATGAATAGTGATTATGAAATCAAGTCTTTTTAATACAAAATTAAACTCACTGTTTAGTTTTTCTTTAATTCTAGGTTTACTGAAGCACTGGGGGCTGCCATCTTGGATTTGGTGTTTGTAAGGACAGTTACCTCCATTATGGCAGCCCCCTGGGCATAGAAGACGGTGGTCGGACTGCGACCCTATACTGTAACATAGAGAAGGCGTCTGCTGTGAAATGGATGTGCCCCCTGGGCTGTCCAGATCACATCAGAGGGAGGAGATCGGCACAATCTTTGTGCAGCTCACAGCGTATGCTGTGTGCTGCACTTTCCCCCTGTCACCCGTTCGGCCTGCGTGAGTACCGGGGCCCTTCCCCCCCACCGCCGCTACCATCTCCAATGACACCTTCCCCGCTCTTCCCGCGCTGCCGCCGCCGCTACCACCCCCGCTCTTCTTGCCGCAACCGCCCTCGTGCCGGGTATTTGGTCTCACACACAGTACACAGTATATACCCATGCTGGCTCTGCCTCCCTCATGCTGCTCGGTCACACACACAGTATATACACACGGTATATAGTATGTACACGCTGGCTCCGCACCCTCATACTGCTCGGTCACACACAGTATATACACACGGTATATAATATATACACACACTGGCTCCGCTGCCCTCATGCTGGGTGCTCTGTCACACACACAGTATATACACACACTGTACATACACGCACTGCGGTCATCCGTGCGTGTGGCAGAGCACTGCGGGCATGCGTGCGTGTGGCAGAGCACTGCAGGCATGCGTGCGTGTGGCAGAGCACTGCGGGCATGCGTGCGTGTGGCAGAGCACTGCGGGCATGCGTGCGTGTGGCAGAGCACTGCGGGAATGCGTGCGTGTGGCAGAGCACTGCGGGAATGCGTGCGTGTGGCAGAGCACTGCGGGAATGCGTTCGTGTGGCAGAGCACTGCGGGAATGCGTGCGTGTGGCAGAGCACTGCGGGAATGCGTGCGTGTGGCAGAGCACTGCGGGAATGCGTGCGTGTGGCAGAGCACTGCGGGAATGCGTGCGTGTGGCAGAGCACTGCGGGAATGCGTGCGTGTGGCAGAGCACTGCGGGAATGCGTGCGTGTGGCAGAGCACTGCGGGCATGCGTGCGTGTGGCAGAGCACTGCGGGCATGCGTGCGGCAGAGCATTGCTAAACAGGGGCGTGCAGAGTGCTATGTCAGGAGCACTATGCAGTTGTCCTTGGTGACACTTTAGACATTTGTGGTCACCAACAAAATAGCTCCGCACTGTATACCTACATTTCATTCTCAGTTATCCTTTTGTAAACACCCAGATTGGGAGGGGGAGCTGTGACATCACACACAGGAGAGCAGATTCTGCGCACTTTTACTGCAGCTGTAATGTGAGATATTTCTACAGTAGGATTTCAGCAGCTGCTCCCCCTAGTGATTAAGAGTAGAAAATATCAAACTTAATTTTTTTTTAATATTTTGCTTAATTAAAAACAAATATTTAAACAAAAACATTAATACTTTACATCTTTTCAGTTATTGAATTTTTTTTTTTGGATGACACCTTCCCTTTAAGCAGGGAGGGTATTCCAACAATCCCCCATTGGTATATCTGAGAAAAGAAGAATTGGACATGTTGGATTTCAACATGTCCAATCTTTTGTTCTCAAGGGAAAAAAAGCAACCACCAGAAGCGTCTGGAAGCAACCTTTACCCCCTTTCCCTATTCAGAACAAAAATACATGTATAAGAAATACATGTATAAGGTGGTGGTGGGAAGTGGGGGAGAAATTGACATTAGCCAACAAGCACTTGGCTAACTGCCATCAAAAGCAAACGAAAGTCATAAAATTAGGATCAACCAGAATTTAGTTGATTAATCATCCACTGTCCAACAGGATAGGTCGCAGTTTCTGCACATAGCACTGCTATCAGCTATCACAAGCAATTTTGACCATTTTGGTAGACTTATCTTATGTGAATGGTTACCATGTAAATTATCATATGGTTTCGCTCACTAATGTACAAGCATAAGGCTGCGTGCCCACGATTAGTGTTTGCAGTGTTTTGGATGTAGCGTGTTTTCGCTGTGTCCAAATCGCTGTGTTGTATAGTACCAGTGTAGTGGATGGATTTCTAGAAATCCCATGCCCACTATGCTTGTTTTTTCAGCAGCAAACACTGACCTGTGGTGCGTCTTTCCAGACCGCAGCTTTCCAGACCGCAGCATGTCAAATGTTTGCTGCAGATTCGCATTCTCCGTAGGGAGAACACAAGCGAGAGACCGCAGAGCACTGAACTCTGATCGTGGGTACAAGCGGCTGCGGAGGGGACTCGCAGTAAGTTCTGATTGTGGACACATACCCTAAGGCTAGCCATAGAGGAGATATACAGTGCTTTGCGAAAGTATTCGGCCCCTTTGCATTTTTCAACCTTTTCCCATATTTCAGGCTTCAAACATAAAGATAAAAATTTTAAATTTTATGGTGAAGAATCAACAACAAGTGGGACACAATTGTGAAGGTGAACGAAATTTATTGCTTATTTTAAACTTATAAAAAATAAATAACTGAAAATTGGGGCGTGCAATATTATTCAGCCTCTAAGTTAATACTTTGTAGCGCCACCTTTTGCTGCGATTACAGCTGCAAGTCGCTTGGGGTATGTGTCTATCAGTTTTGTACATCGAGAGACTGAAATTCTTGCCCATTCTTCATTTGTAAACAGCTGGAGCTGAGTGGGGTTGGATGGAGAGTGTTTGTGAACAGCAGTATTCAGCTCTTTCCACAGATTCTCAATTGGATTCAGGTCTGGACTTTGACTTGGCCATTCTAACACCTGGATACGTTTATTTGTGCACCATTCCATTGTAGATTTTGCTTTATGTTTGGGATCATTGTCTTGTTGGAAGACAAATCTCCGTCCCAGTCTCAGGTCTTTTGCAGACTCCAACAGGTTTTCTTCAAAAACGGTCCTGTATTTGGCTCCATCCATCTTCCCATCAATTTTAACCATCTTCCCTGTCCCTGCTGAAGAAAACCAGGCCCCAAACCATGATGCTGCCACCACCATGTTGAGCTGTGTTGCTTTTACGCCAAACATATCGTTTGGCATTGTGCCCAAAAAGTTTGATTTTGGTTTCATCTGACCAGAACACCTTCTTCCACATGTTTGGTGTGTCTCCCAGATGGCTTGTGGCAAACTTTAAACAACACTTTTTATGGATATCTTTGAGAAATGGCTTTCTCCTTGCCACTCTTCCATAAAGGCCAGATTTGTGCAGTGTACGACTGATTGTTGTCCTATGGACAGACTCTCCCACCTCAGCTGTAGATCTCTGCAGTTCATTCAGAGTGATCATGGGCCTCTTGGCTGCATCTCTGATCAGTCTTCTCCTTGTCTGAGATGAAATTTTTGAGGGACGGCCGGGTCTTGGTAGATTTGCAGTGGTATGATACTCCTTCCATTTCAATATGATCGTTTGCACAGTGCTTCTTGGGATATTTGAAGTTTTGGAAATCTTTTTGCAACAAAATCTGGCTTTAAACCTCTCCACAACAGTATCACGGACCTGCCTTTTGTGTTCCTTGGTCTTCATGATGGTATCTGCGCTTTAAACAGAACACTGAGACTATCACAGAGCAGGCGCATTTAGATGGAGACTAGATTACACACAGGTGGCTTATATTTATCATCATCAGTCATTTAGGACAACATTGGATCATTCAGAGATCCTCAATGAACTTCTGGAGTGAGCTTGCTGCACTGAAAGTAAAGAACGACGTACATCTCCTTACCTGCGTCCTGCCGGCAATGCGGAAGGAAGGTGGTGGGCGGGATGTTACGTCCCACTCATCTCCGTCCCTCCGCTTCTATTGGCCGCCTGCCGTGTGACGTCGCTGTGACACCGCACAAACCGCCCCCTTAGAAAGGAGGCGGTTCGCCGGCCAGAGCGACGTCGCAGGGCAGGTAAGTCCGTGTGACAGGGACTAACGAGGTTATGCGCCACGGGCAGCGATTTGCCCATGTCGCACAACCGACGGGGGCGGGTACGATCGCTTGCCCTTAAATCTTACAACTCTATCACTCCAGCTCTTTTCCCTGCCCTGTGCCGCTTCCTCCTGTTTGACTCCTTTGTGCAGTATGACTGCGGGTAAAGCAGCGGTCAGACAAGCAGGAGTTGGTGCTGGCCGAGAATAGAGCTGAAGTGACAAGCTTCACAACTACAATACTGATTTCTCCGTAAGAGACTAGCCATGTAATATATTGCTGGACTTGTCTTTGAAAGAGCTACATGTGCATTTAAATAGTTTGGAGGGAGACATCCTATCACCCTTAAAAGTAAAATTAAACTGTACCTTATTTTCATGTGTAGACCTTTCAGCAATATAACTGTTTAGGCAGATAGACGCCAATGTGTACAGATGGGAATAACAAGGCTTTAATAAATATTCACAATGGCCACACACACATGGTCAGGTCTATAACAATCCCACTCTACTACGGTATGTGCAGACAGTAATATCTAGCACTAGAAAGATACACCAACATTTGTAGCAGTGGGAAAGTAAGTAGTAGGACATAATGGAATATAATAAAAGCAGTGATCTGCCATCAATCGGCAAATATACAATGAACAAAAATACAAATGCAACACTTGTTTCTGCTCCAATTTTTCATGACCCGAACTCAAACATCTAAGACTTATTCTATGTACACAAAAGGCCCCTTTGTCAAATATTGTTCACAAATTTGTTTACATCTGTTAGTGAGCTCTCCTACGTTACAGAGATAATTCTTCCATCTCACAGGGGTGGCATATCAAGATGCTGATTAGACAGTATGATTATTGCACAGGTGTGCCTTAGGCAGGCCACAATAAAAGCCCACTCTAAAATGTGCAGTTTTACAGTTTTGAGGAGTCCAGAGGGGGTTAGGAAACTAGTCAGTATCTGGTGTGACCACCATTTTCTAGTCTGCCATCTGCCCTGTACAGTGACAACCAAGATTAATCCATGAAGAGAACACCTCTCCAACGTGTCAGACACCATCGAATGTCAGCATTTGCCCACTCAAGTTGGTGACGAGACTAAACTGCAGTCGGGTGGAGACCCTGATTAGGACGATGAGCAGCATAGGAGTTTCCCTGAGACTGTTTCTGCAGAAATTCTTTGGCTATGCACCGATCATTGCAGCAGCTGTCCAGGTGGCTTCCCATCCCCTCTGCTTAGCTGTCCCGGTGGCCTCTCGGCCCCTCTGCTTAGCTGTCCCGGTGGCCTCTCGGCCCCTCTGCTTAGCTGTCCCGGTGGCCTCTCGGCCCCTCTGCTTAGCTGTCCCGGTGGCCTCTCGGCCCCTCTGCTTAGCTGTCCCGGTGGCCTCTCGGCCCCTCTGCTTAGCTGTCCCGGTGGCCTCTCGGCCCCTCTGCTTAGCTGTCCCGGTGGCCTCTCGGCCCCTCTGCTTAGCTGTCCCGGTGGCCTCTCGGCCCCTCTGCTTAGCTGTCCCGGTGGCCTCTCGGCCCCTCTGCTTAGCGGTCCCGGTGGCCTCTCGGCCCCTCTGCTTAGCTGTCCCGGTGGCCTCTCGGCCCCTCTGCTTAGCTGTCCCGGTGGCCTCTCGGCCCCTCTGCTTAGCTGTCCCGGTGGCCTCTCAGCCCCTCTGCTTAGCTGTCCCGGTGGCCTCTCAGCCCCTCTGCTTAGCTGTCCCGGTGGCCTCTCGGCCCCTCTGCTTAGCTGTCCTGGTGGCCTCTCGGCCCCTCTGCTTAGCTGTCCCGGTGGCTTCCCATCCCCTCTGCTTAGCTGGCCCGGTGGCCTCTCAGCCCCTCTGCTTAGCTGTCCCGGTGGCCTCTCAGCCCCTCTGCTTAGCTGTCCCGGTGGCCTCTCAGCCCCTCTGCTTAGCTGTCCTGGTGGCCTCTCAGCCCCTCTGCTTAGCTGTCCCGGTGGCCTCTCAGCCCCTCTGCTTAGCTGTCCCGGTGGCCTCCAATCTCCTCTGCTTAGTTATTCGGGTGTGCGGTCTCAGATGATCTTGGAGGTGAAGATGCTCAATGTGGAGATCCTGGGCTGGTGTGGTTACACGTAGTCTGTGGTTGTGAGGCTGGTTGGTTGTACTACCAAATTCTCTGAAACACCTTTAGAGACGACTTGTGGTAGAGAAATTAACATTCAATTCACGGGCAATTGCTCTGGCAGAGATTCCTGCAGTCAGCATGTCATTTGCACAGTCCCTCAAAACTTGCAACATTTATGGCATTCTGCTGTGTGATAAAACTGCGCATTTTAGAGTGGCCTATAATTGTGGCCGACCTAAGGCACACCTGTGCAATAATCATGCTAATTTGTATCTTCATATGCCACACCTGTGAGGTGGATGGATTATCTCTAACGTATTAGTGCTCACTAATACAGATTTAGACAAATTTGTGAACAATATTTGAGAGAAACACCATTAGTGTACATAGAAAAAGTCTTAGATCTTTGAGTAATGGGAGCAAAAATAAAATTGTTGTGTTTATATTATTGTTAAGTATAGTATGGTAGCATCTTTTTTTGTTTATTACTCCTTAGGATGCAAATGGAATAAGCCATCAGTAAGACTCAAGAGAACAATGAGGCACGCTCAGCAAGTAACATACCGTATTTTTCGGACTATAAGACGCACTTTTCCCCCCCCAAATGTTGGGGGAAAGTGGGGGGTGCGTCTTATAATCTGAGTGTAGGGCTGCAGGGAATTAAGGGTGCTGCGGTGGAGCGGGCCATCGGGGGCATGCACAGGCTGTAGCAGCGCCTGCCGTGACCACGTGGGCCCGCTCATTTCACATGCATGCATCCTCCCGTCCATCATCTCTCAGCGCTGAACCCGGCGCTGACAGGCGCATAATTAACAGCCGGCCCACGTGATCAGCCCTGGCAACTACAGCCTGGAGTGATCATGTGCGGCTGTATTCACTGCCCCCCGCACATCATCATCAGCGCGGGGGGGCAGTGAATAAGTACGGTATACTCACCTTTCCCCTGCCGCACCGTGATGTCTTCCTGTCTGCCGGCCTGCTGATCTGTGTAGAGTGGTGAGCACAGCAGTGATGTCATCCCTGTGCGCACGGCCCCACACACATCAGCGGGCCGGCAGACAGCAGGACATCGTGATGCTGCAGGGGTGAGTATAAACGTTTATTTTTTTCTGTGCCATAGGATACAGGCCATATACCAGGATGGGGGTATATTATGAGCAGGATGGGGGGACATTTTGCAGGATGGGGGGACATATACTGTATAAAAGGATTGGGATCATATACAAGGCAGGAGGATCATTAACAGGATGGGGTACCTTAGTAAAGGGGACATTACCACCATAAGTGTCCGCAGCAGATCCTCGCCCCATAACAGTGTGTCATGACCATATTTTTTGCTTAAAATTTTATTTTCCTCCTCTAAAACCAAGGTGCGTCTTACAGTTCGAAAAATACAGTAACTAACTGCTAGGTGTGGTAGGATATTAGAAGAAAGCGGCTTCACGACGGCACCAAACAATCCTGTATGGTTCCAGCATAATACAACGAGGAAGATGTAGAAGATATATATCATATGTGTTGGCTCTGCTGTAAATTTCCACAGAGCTATGTGAATGTGAGCTTTGTCATTTTTGTCCATAGTTTTAGGCTATGTGCGCTCGTTGCGTTTTTTTTGCATTTCTGCAGCGTTTTGAGCAGCAGCGACACATTGTCAAAATGCATGCGTTCTGGTTCCCCTGCGAAGTCTATGAGAATCATGCAAAATCTGTGCGAACGATGCTTTTTGAAACGCAGCGTTTTGATTGTCAAAAATTTGACAAAATCTCTGTGTTTAGAAAAGCTGCATGTCAATTCTTTTGTCAGTTTTGGCAGCGTTCTACACCCATTGAAATCAATGAGTTGTAGAAAAACACTGCCAAAATGTGAAGCAGTGCGTTTGCACTGCATTTTTGTTGCGATCCGCATGGTTTTTTTTTTACATAATAAAAGGCAGGTCTTTCGGTCTCTCTCTCTGTCAGTCGGTCTCTCCCTCCAACCCCCTCTCTCATACTCACCGATCCCCGGCGCAGCGCTGCACAGCGTTCACACTGCTCCGGCGGCTTTTCCTCTTTTGAAAATGCCTGCCGCTCATTAATCCATCTCGTATTCCCTACTTCCCTCGCCCACCGGCACCTATGATTGGTTGCAGTCAGACACGCCCCCATGCTGAGTGACAACTGTCTCACTGCAACCAATCACGGCCGCCGGTGGGCGTGTCTATATCGATCAGTAAAAAACAAAAAAAAAAAAACCGACGTGCGGTCCCCCCCCAATTTTGATACCAGCCAGGGTAAAGCCACACGGCTGAAGGCTGGTATTCTCAGGATGGGGAGCTCCACGTTATGGGGAGCCCCCCAACCTAACTATCACCCAGCAGCCGCCCGTAATTGCTGCATCCATTAGATGCGAAAGTCCCAGGACTCTACCCGGCTCATCCCAAATTGCCCTGGTGTGGTGGCAATCGAGGTAATAAGGAGTTAATGGCAGCAGCCCGTAGCTGCCCCTAAGTCCTAGGTTAATCATGGCAGGCGTCTCCACGAGATACCTTCCATGATTAACCTGTAAGTTAAGGAAACACATACAGTTAGGTCCAGAAATATTTTGACAGTGACACAATTTTCGCGAGTTGGGCTCTGCATGCCACCACATTGGATTTGAAATGAAACATCTACAACAGAATTCAAGTGCAGATTGTAATGTTTAATATGAAGGTTTGAACAAAAATATCTGATAGAAATTGTAGGAATTGTACACATTTCTTTACAAACACTCCACATTTTAGGAGGTCAAAAGTAATTGGACAAATAAACCAAACCCAAACAAAATATTTTTATTTTCAATATTTTGTTGCGAATCCTTTGGAGGCAATCACTGCCTTAAGTCTGGAACCCATGGACATCACCAAACGCTGGGTTTCCTCCTTCTTAATGCTTTGCCAGGCCTTTACAGCCGCAGCCTTCAGGTCTTGCTTGTTTGTGGGTCTTTCCGTCTTAAGTCTGGATTTGAGCAAGTGAAATGCATGCTCAATTGGGTTAAGATCTGGTGATTGACTTGGCCATTGCAGAATGTTCCACTTTTTTGCACTCATGAACTCCTGGGTAGCTTTGGCTGTATGCTTGGGGTCATTGTCCATCTGTACTATGAAGCGCCGTCCGATCAACTTTGCAGCATTTGGCTGAATCTGGGCTGAAAGTATATCCCGGTACACTTCAGAATTCATCCGGCTACTCTTGTCTGCTGTTATGTCATCAATAAACACAAGTGACCCAGTGCCATTGAAAGCCATGCATGCCCATGCCATCACGTTGCCTCCACCATGTTTTACAGAGGATGTGGTGTGCCTTGGATCATGTGCCGTTCCCTTTCTTCTCCAAACCTTTTTCTTCCCATCATTCTGGTACAGGTTGATCTTTGTCTCATCTGTCCATAGAATACTTTTCCAGAACTGAGCTGGCTTCATGAGGTGTTTTTCAGCAAATTTAACTCTGGCCTGTCTGTTTTTGGAATTGATGAATGGTTTGCATCTAGATGTGAACCCTTTGTATTTACTTTCATGGAGTCTTCTCTTTACTGTTGGCTTAGAGACAGATAGACCTACTTCACTGAGAGTGTTCTGGACTTCAGTTGATGTTGTGAACGGGTTCTTCTTCACCAAAGAAAGTATGCGGCGATCATCCACCACTGTTGTCATCCGTGGACGCCCAGGCCGTTTTGAGTTCACAAGCTCACCAGTCAATTCCTTTTTTCTCAGAATGTACCCGACTGTTGATTTTGCTACTCCAAGCATGTCTGCTATCTCTCTGATGGATTTTTCTTTTTTTTCAGCCTCAGGATGTTCTGCTTCACCTCAATTGAGAGTTCCTTAGACCGCATGTTGTCTGGTCAGAGCAACAGCTTCCAAATGCAAAACCACACACCTGTAATCAACCCCAGACCTTTTAACTACTTCATTGATTACAGGTTAACGAGGGAGACGCCTTCAGAGTTAATTGCAGCCCTTAGAGTCCCTTGTCCAATTACTTTTGGTCCCTTGAAAAAGAGGAGGCTATGCATTACAGAGCTATGATTCCTAAACCCTTTTTCCGATTTGGATGTGAAAACTCTCATATTGCAGCTCGGAGTGTGCACTTTCAGCCCATATTATATATACCGTATATATAATTGTATCTCTGAACATGTTTTTGTAAACAGCTAAAATAACAAAACTTGTGTCACTGTCCAAATATTTCTGGACCTAACTGTACATCCAAAAAATCCTTTATTTGTAATGAAAAACAAAAAAACACCCTCTTTCACTACTTTATTAACCCCTCAAAAACACCTCCAGGTCCAACGTATTCCATGCAAGGTCCCACGATGCTTTCAGCTCTGCTACATCGGAAGCTGACAGGAGCGGCAATAGAACACCGTCGCTCCTGTGAGCTCCATGCATTAACTGAAGTGAGTTGCGCGATCAGCTGTGCTGTCACTGAGGTTACTCGCAGCCACCGCTCTCAGGTGGAGGACTGCAGCTGTGGCCGCGAGTAACCTGAGTGAAAGCACAGCTGATCGCGCGGCTCACTGCAGTCACTCAGGGGATTTGCAATCACAGGTAGTCCTTCACGTGTGACTGCAAATCAAGCCGCGGCACACGCAAAGAGCCGCGCGATCACAAAGATGTCAGTTCATCCGAGTTCATTCTGATCGTGCGGCTCTGTCACGCAGCCAGCCATGCTCTTTTTGGCAGAGCTGTCCCACTCGGCTCTGCTGCAAGTCTATGGGGATGCTGTAGAGCCGAGTGAGACCGCACTGTCAAAAATGTGCGTTATGGAAGCATTCAGGATGCATGAATTCAGCAGGAATTCTGCAGTAACAATGCGTCTCAGAACGCAGTTTTTCGGCTGCATTCTGAGACACACGTGCAGTGACTAATAGAACGCAACGTGCACACATAGCCTAACACTTGCATTACATGAACAGGACCTAATTAAAGTGCCTGTGATTTCTTAGGACCTGCTCACGTCTCTTCTGGCGCCAAACATTTGTGACTCCATTGGGGGGGTATCCCATCTGAATCTTAAAAAAAAGAAGAAAAAAAAGGTATCTGGACATGCCCTATACCACCATAAACTATAATGGGGCAGACTAAAGGCCACTTTACACGCTGCGATATCGGTACCGATATCGCTAGCGTGGGTACCCGCCCCCATCTGTTGTGCGACATGGGCAAATCGCTGCCCGTGCCGCACATCGCCCAGACCCATCACACATACTTACCTGCCCGGCGACGTCGCTGTGACCGGCAAACCGCCTCCTTTCTAAGAGGGGCGGTTCGTTTAGCGTCACAGCAGCGTCACTGAACCGCCATCCAATAGAAGCGGAGGGGCGGAGATGAGCGGGACGTAACATCCCGCCCACCTCCTTCCTTCGCATTGTGGTCGGGAGGCAGGTGAGGAGAGCTTCCTCGTTCCTGCGGCGTCACACATAGCGATGTGTGCTGCCGCAGGAACGAGGAACATCTTCGTTACTGCTGCAGTAACGATATTTGAGAATGGACCCCCATGTCACCGATGAGCGATTTTGCACGTTTTTGCGACGATGCAAAATCGCTCAGAGGTGTCACACGCAACGGCATCGCTAATGCGGCCGGATGTGCGTCACAAATTCCGTGACCCCAACGACTTCGCATTAGCGATATCGTAGCGTGTAAAGCCCCCTTAATTCACTTTATACTCTGTCCTCCATCCCAGCAGTGTTGGACTCATTTAGGCAGACAATAGTATGGTAGACAGTGCTTTTGCGTCATATCAAATAAAGATAGACACCACTACAACGGAGGCCAGATGGAATAATACAAAGTTACTCTGTCTGACTTTATATAGTAATATAAATTTGGTTTATTGTCTCTGGTTTTTAGACAATTTAGGTCAAGTAGACGCAAACACGGACATTTGTGTGAATGATATTTATTACCATCGACGTGAAGAAATGAAGACTAATCGCTGCCTCTAGGCACTGCTGTTCTCATGCGTAGCCTACTTTCCGGGCCTCCACGCCTGTTTCTTTGTCACATACCTAAAACCGGTCATTCTGAAGCCACCTGTACCTGTGACATTTACAGTCAATGTAATGATAATGTTACTACAGACACTGCATCATATCTGGGTGTGATATCCCACGTCTGATGACGTTACACCACAAGAAAAGATTTTCATAGTGCTGCTCCCCACTTGTCTCCAATCCGCGGGTGACAGCACAATAATACCGCCATTGCTATAGTTAGAACAGTGCCCACTGCACCAAGCGTCACATCCATCGCCCTGCAAAGGTGAAACCGCAAATGGAGAAAAAGTGTACAGTGATTAATTATACACAGCATATTGCGCACAGTTGTGCATTTTTAATTTCCCAACTGCAGCTATTTATAGGATGGAGGATGGTAAATATTAAGGTTAATCTTATTAGTTTGTTCCTGTTTGTATCTGACGTTCTGCCCAGTTCACATAAAAAAAAAAAGCCTTGTTAACTTCCTCTTACAGCTCCTTCCGCTCTTTACAATTGCTCATTCATTAATTTCTCAGCAAATGCAAAAATATGGTGTAAATTGAAACACATGGATTGTGAGGGCGGGACAGCTCTGTAAGGCCTCATTCACATATCTGATTAAACGTACGTGTTCTGCCTTTTCGTGGACAGGACGAATGGCCATTGCGTTCACTTGCACCCCATTTTTTTGGGTGCCAATTATGCGCATAAAATACAATAGGTCCCTTTTTCATTTGAAAATCAGTCGCCTGTTTAAGTGAGTGCATCCGTCAGAAAAACTGGAAATGGATGCCATCCGTGCGACATGCAAAAAAAAAAAAAACACCTATTGGATATACAGTATAATTACAATCTCCTTGTAGCAATTAGTAAAAAAAACCTAAGAAAAAACAAACACTGCACTAACTCATAAGTAGGAGAGGCTTAAAGGGGTGGTTCACCACTCTGCAATAGTGGCCACATCCCTGTGAAACTGATAGGGAAGGCTATTTCTAATTACTTTGCTCAGCCAATTTTGTCTCTGAGCGGCGCTATTGTGGTCCGCTCATCCCCATGAAGTGACCCCCGGGCTCCGTGACTTCTGAGATCTGGTGATGTCACGACCAGACATCACCGGGGCAGGCCTCAGTCTTCCTGGGGACTGGGGCTGTGGGTGGTGTCCCGCTGCTCGTCACAGCCCAGCATCACAGCTCTGCATCGCTCCTGCTTACGGTGCTCTGCAGCAAAGGAGAGAGCAGGGAGATGCTGTGCTGTGATGCTGGGCTGTGATGAGCGGTGAAACTCTGCCCACAGCCCAGTCACTCAGGAAGACTGGGGCCGGCCTCGGTGCTGTCGGGTCAACTGGACGTTGACATGACATCACCGGATCTCAGAGTTCAAGGACGGGTGTTCACTTCATAAGGAAGAGCGCCGCTTAGAGGCAGAATTGGCTGAACAAGGTATTTAGAAAAAGCCTTTCCTATCAGTTTTACAGAGATGTGGCCACTATTGCAGAGTAGTGAACCACCCCTTTACATTTTAATTTTTTTTTGTATACAAGAAAAACAGATGGTAAAAAGTCACACGGACCGAAAAAAAACAGGTGAAACCTGATCTGGAACACTGATGAAAAACTGTCCACCTTTTAAAAAATAAAAACAATGCACATGTAAATGAGGAGTACAGGTATCCAGAATGCGCATGACTGATCATCAAGCAGACCACAAACATACCATGCTAAACTGGCAGATCAGCAACAATTAAAGAAAGATTAAGAAAGGCTTTCAAAACACCACAACGGTGTTAGGCAGTGTGACCAAAGATCCTCATAATCGGCCAACCATGCCGAACAAGGGGTTTCAAAATTAAAAATCCAACAAGACCAAAGTAGATCAGTTTCCCTGCCGCTGCCCATTGCAAGCAATGGTATACGTGGAATATTAAAGTAATGGTCAGCTGCAATGTCACAATCAGTCACTTATGCTGGTGCACATAAGACAATTTTTGCAGCAAAAATTGTATAGCATAACTTAATTTCTATATGGAGTCAAAAAAGCCTGGTAATTGAGTAGTCCCTGTAGTGCATAGAGTCCCTGAATTAAAGGGGTATTTGGGTAACATGTACCCCCAGTATAGGTCATAACTTTTGGATTGGTTGGGGTCTGACTGCTGAGACTGTAATGGAGTGTATGAGCATTTATATGCCCTGTCTGAAAGGATGGTAGTATGGGTGCTCAACCACTGTTCAGCTCACTCTCTATGGGATTGTTGGAGAAGGTGTTGTTCATCTCTAGCAAGCCTATGTAGAACGATCATGGCGGCAGTCAAACATTCACAACGCAAGTCCATTCAAAGATATACGTGCCCCGCTCTGAAATTGGTGGGGGTCTCGGTTGTTGGACCCCAATGATCCAGATACTACCCCCTTTCTTCTGGATAGGCGATAATTCCATTTTACTGAAATAGCCTCCAATTCAAGGAACGTATACACCTTATTTTCCCAACACTTCAGTGGTTTAAAAAAAAAAAGGGGGAGTCCACTGTCGGGTTTAGTTGAATAACAAAAACAAAAAAAATGCTCATTTAGGAACTATGTTAAATACTTGGGATGTTGTACTCAGGTGATTCTTTCCTCCAATGATTAGATCTGTGTGAAGAGCACAGAGGACCAGGCATGAGGATGTGCTCTGTATCCCGGCTTGTCCATGTGAGGATGTATAGGTCAAATTCTGTAGCGACAGGTTTGTTACAGAAAGCTTTGCAATTAACGGTCTTATTTCTCAGTGGGGCTTGCAGTGTATCCATGTGCTTTCTGCCAAAACAACCTCAATGAGATGTAGAAAACTAATTGCAAGTATGCTGCGTGTTAGAGATTATTTGCTAGGTTTTCCACATCATCTGTTTGTTTCCATTTATTACAGAGGTTATACCCCTATGTTGATATTGATTAAAGCAAAAAATAGGTCATCAATATCCGATTAGTGGAAGTCCAACATCCCCACCGATCAGTTAGCTTCAGCGCAGCTCCGCTCAATAAGTAGGGGATATGTAGGGGACCCTCCTGAGGATGGACGATTAGCTATTGTTCAATTCAATAGGAACCGATCACTGAACAGAGAACTGGCCGTGCTGTTCACACGTTTACAAGCAGCCTTCACCAAGCCGATAGTAGTTCATAGAGGGGGGCGATGAGTGTTGGGCCCCCACCATTCTGATAGTCATGAGGTATGCAAAATCATCTCAAATATCAAAGTAGTCAACAGCTTTTTCAGGCAAAGGGAAAATGCAAAGTGTAATGAGAGACTTTATCCAATGTTACCATTGAGGGCCGTGTCACACATCCGGCTTTTCACTGGATTGGCGGATCCGGCACACTCCTGTACAGTGTGATACAATACAATGGCAGCGCGACAAGCTCCGGTCACATGCAGTCATGTGACCAGAGCATGTGACTCAGAAGTTGCAGCGCTGCTATTGTACTGAATACACTGTACTGGAGTGAGCCGGATCCGCCAATCCAGTGAAAAGCCGGATGTGTGACACGGCCTTTACCATCTGAGATAAGTTGGGGCCTTTCTTACTTCGCCGTGGTCAGCAAGGCCATACTAGTCATGGTGTATGTGTTACAAGCCAATTACTGTAATAACAGTGGTGGAGTCTGTGGCTAATCCTCTGTAACATCCACATGCTAAAGGGGTGGCCCAATGTCCAACGTTTTCATCTAAATCCCTGTTTAGTGCCGTAATCTAAACTAATTTCTAATATACTTGCATTAAAAATACTTATCCTTCTCTAACGACAGTATCTGACTAGTATTGCATTTTTTTTCTCCCCATTTTCTTTCTGATGACGCTTCGTTGAGAATCTCAGTGCATCACTGCCACAGCCTCTACTCCCTCCATGAAACGAAGTGTCATAAGTGATGCTTGTACCAGGGGTTGGGGTAGTCCCTGTGCGCTGTGCACAATGACAGCGCACTCTCTGTTGTCGGCTCAGATCACCAGTAAACAGTGTCCAAATGCCCTGTGTTCAGAGACGTCACTTGTGGGACAGTGCTGGTCTCTGCACGCCAGGTATTGTGAAAACGCGCACTGACTGTTGCCAGCTCTGTATTACTGATCTGAGCCAGCAACACAACGTGGACTGTCATTGTGCACATCACACAGGGACTAGCCCAGCCCCTAAAAGGATCAACACTTCCAGCTGATGATGCTTTTTTTTTTTTGAGTATCCAAGAATGCACTGAGATTCTTAAAGCGTCATCAGAGAGGAAGTATATTAGAAATTACTTTAGATTATGGCACTACATAGGTAGGGATTTAGATGAAAATCACTTTGGCCTTTGGGCCACCCCTTCACACATGTAGCATTCGTAGCATTCTGTACACAGCATGTAAATCTAGTATGAGCTGCTATGATGGCACATGGAGTCTTATGATATACCGGTAGCTATTTTTTTGCATGGCGCATAAATCCAACAGATAAAGGGACTCTTTATAAAATAGGTCTCTTTTCAGATCAAAAACTCTACAAATGTTTGGGTGATTTTTTTTTCCCCCAAAACAAATTTTTGGGTTTTGCAAATGCGTATAAAAAAAAAAAAAAATATCGACGATGCCCGTTCAACCTAAGGGGTGTGGGTGTGTGTGTGTGTGTGTGTGTGTGTGTGTGTGTGTGTGTGTGTGTGTGTTTATGTATGTATGTATGTATGTATGTATGTATGTATGTATGTATGTATGTATGTATGTATGTATGTGTGTATGTGTGTATGTGTGTGTGTGTGGGCGGACTAAGGGTCCCTTTACACGTAGCGACGTTCCAGCGATCCCGACAATGATACGACCTGGTCAGGATGGCTGGTACGTCGCTACATGGTCACTAGTGAGATGGCAAACAGGCAGATCTAATTAACGACGCAGCAACGATACAGCGATCCTCTGCGGTCGTTGGGACCCTGTCACACAGCAGCTATTGTCACGGGTGTTGAAAACACAAAAGCAAAAACAGCGATGCATGCAGCCCAGCGGGACACCAACGATCAAAAAATGAAGCAGGACGTTCAGGTAGGATCGGCGATATCGCAGCGGGGGGCCAGTCACTGCTATTTGTCACACATAGTGAGATCGCTAGTGAGGTCGCTGTTGCGTCACAAAACCTGTAACGTTTCAGCGATCTCTGTAATGACATCGCTATGTGTAAAGGGGGCTTAAGGGTATGTTCACAAGTGGTTTTTTTGCAGTGGCTTTTTCCCTTTTTACAGTACCAGCAAAGTAAATGAGATTTTTAATCTCATTTATGTGCTGCATTTTTTTTTCATCATTTTTTGAACTGCTGGGTGCAATTTTTTTTTTTTTAATCCACACCACAAACAATCTTTAGGTGTTTTTAACCCACTGAAATAAATGGAAGTAGAAGATGCACAAAAAAAAGGAGCATATTGTACATTGCGTTTTTTCTGCCAATATCTGGTGATCAGAGCAGAAAAATCACCACTGAGTGTGAACATACCCCAATGCTGAAGCCATGTACATGTGTTTCTAGTCTTTTGCGTCCCGGTGGCTTACATTGGCTCTCAATGAGATTAGCCCAGATTCTGTATGGGAGAGTGATTAGGAAAATTAAATTGTGAACCCCAGAGGATGAAAACCTCCATACAGCGCTATGGACCATGATGGTGCTATATAAAGAAATCAATAATTACCAACAGGAACTGGTAAAATGCTCACATAGCAAGACATACCACACGCCATAATAGGATTGAAGCTAAAAAAGATTTACAGAGAGTTGGTCTGAAGCAAAAATAACTCCACAATAATGACAGCCTTTCTAACCTCTACCACGCTGGACAGCTGGAATTTCAGAAAGTGGCCAGCTAGTGAGTGACATACACATCCCGAGGCAGCGCACACTGACAGCCACAGACCGGCCCACTTCTCAAGATAAAACACTGCCCTGCCATTGTGGTAATGCATGAAGCAAGGCTGACAGGGGCTGCCCAAGGCAACAGAAGAATGCCGCCTGCCTCCTCTACAAGATACAGAAGTAGATATCTGCAAATACCGAGAATCAGCAAGGAAGAGTGAATATGCATTTGGAAAGTAATGACTGAGGGTGGTGTGTGTGTGTGTGTGTGTGTGTGTGTGTGTGTGTGTGTGTGTGTGTGTGTGTGTGTGTGTGTGTGTGTGTGTGTGTGTGTGTGTGTGGGGGGGGGTAGATGGGCCGGTTTCATATATCCAACATCGGACCTGATGAGGCTGTTTAGCTCGGGATACGATATCTGCGGTCCATAATCGGTCTGGGTGACATCTGGTTACTAGATGAAGCTTAAATATTTTCATATTGAAAAATGATGGTATACGGCCACGTGTTCTCGCTTTACGAGTGCGGGTTTAACCTCTGGACGAGCGGTCCACAGTGGTTTGCCATTTTATTTATATATAAAGGACGGCTATTTTGGTCAAAAATATTGCGGTGAAATGTTAGGCTACTTTCACACTTGCGTTGAACGGCATCCGTTGCATTGCGTTGTGTGACGGATGCAACGGATGTGTTGCATATAGTGGCACAACGAATGCAATGAATCGTACAAAATAACGCAATCCGTCATAGTTTTTTTTTTTTCTTGACTTTACAAATCTGGGCATGCGTAGTTGTGTGAAGACTGTTGCGTTAACGGAATCCGTCAAATGACGGATTCTAATGGAATCCGCCACCATAGGCGTCCATTATAAAAATAACGTACGCCGACGGAATCCTGCAGGTTGCGTTTTTTTGACACTCCGCCACGCGCAGAAAAACGCTACATGCCGCGTTCCATCCGCCAGGCGGATGCAACGCAGCGTTGGCTGACGGATGCAACGCAAGGCCATCCGTTGCTATCCGTAGCTAATACAAGTCTATGAGGAATAAAATGGTTTCCTGCAACGGTTACCGTAATTCCTCAAGGCGGCGGATAGCAACGGACGCCGTTCAACGCAAGTGTGAAAGTAGCCTTACTTCAAAGTTCATAATAAGTTACAGAAATGTCTTCCTACATGCTATTTATTTTTTTTTTGGGGGGTGGGGGTAGACATGATTATAAAAATATATAGAAAAAAAAAAAAAACAACAGCATAATCTGGCTATGGTATTTTTCTCCAGCATTTTCCACTGGTATCTGGACAGAAAACCAATGACGACAGTAAAGAACCTGCGTGTCTTATGTTACAAAATAAAAAAATAAAAAAAAAAAAAAGCTTTAAAATCATGACTTTTAAAAAAATAAATAAATAAGCTAATAGACCACTATACATAAATATTGATATTTTGAACACCATTATTGATGAAAAGTGCCCTGGACTAAGATGCGCTCCTTAAGACATTTGCCGTATCTTTCAGGTTCCATTAGCCGCGGCAAGAACTGTCCTTTGGTAGTACTCATGCCACATTGTGGGGCGAATTAGGATACATTTTTGGGTCATGCAACCTGCATGGATAAACCCTGTCCACTAATCAAAAGAGTTGTCAATGCTGGCCAAGACCGGCGTAAAGACGACATTTGAAACTATTCTAATCTTTGCACACAAGTTCAGTTAAGAGGCACGCAGTTTAGTCTGCTCCAATGTCTGCGATTTCCCATTCATCTGAATTAGGCCTGTAGGAATCCATGTGCTTGCTGGAAAAATTAACTAAAAATGCCACTTGTAAATACGGAATACAGCTGTAGTTGCAGATTGTTGACCTCAGGAAAGTTTCTTTGCTGCAGAAACTTTTGCCGAAAGTCCCAGCACACAAACATACCCTGAAAATTTGCTTTGGTTTGTAGGACCTTTGAGCAATTTTCTACTGTGGTTGTCCAGGCAAAATCTCACCCAATACATCTGGAATTAGGAGACAAATGCAGTGGGCAGACAGTATCCTTGGTATAGGACATCAATATTTTATGGTAAAAGTCCAACTCTTATCCCTTCTACAAATCAGATGTTTGAGGGAAATGGGTCACCTGGTAAGCGCTGGGACCTCTCCAAACCGATGAAGAAAATTGTCCCTCCATTAATCTGAACAGTGATGAGTGAGCACTACCATGCTCGGGTCTCATTGGATGGGCGCGACTTGAGTACCTGAGTATGATGGACTCAAGCATTTTTCAGGGAAATTTGGAAGAATTCTTGAGTCTACCATTGACGTCCATTATATTTGATACACAAGTCGAGACCATAACATCCAACTGATTGTAACAAGTACCGTGCACCCGAGTATAGTACTGCTCGCTCCAAACATGAACAGCTTATCCAAATGAAAACCCATACATTTTAAAAACTCTAATATTTTTACATAAAGGACATCATCAAGTCTAGAATATTTTAACAGTGCCAATCAGAAGATCACATCATAGAAAATCCTCCAGTGATACATTCCAGATTGTCTTTCTGTAGGATATCAATTGAGTAACAGTTCTCGTCCTTGGTTAAGACTAAGTGGGGACCCTGAGTGGAGACCCTCTCAATAAACACATTCAAAAGGATTAAATATATAATATGTGAAGCAACAGCCAAAACTAACACCAACAATCACTGTATATAAGAATCGACAACCACTTACAAATATGCCAACCAAAACAAATAGAAAAAAACATCAGAAGCCGAGCAGGGCAAACCTTGCCATCCAGTGCCAGCAATCGGCGAATTCCCTCTACATACCATGCAATATACTATGGAGATCCTGACTACACACCGGTCACTATCTAGATAACAAACCAGAATAGAAAAAATGATGATGTAAAGATCAGGTTATACTAAAGGGTTAATGAATTTGATGACCGGTCAATAGCAGGACATAAAGAAGCCGCTGGCCACCTCTGTGTCAGCGCACATTATAATTACTAGCCAAGATGGACAGGGACCAGCAAATGGACTGGAAAGAAACGCCACCATTGTCTGTAGGGGCCAGATCTTATGTGTGGGCCACCATGAAGAGCTTACTGGTATGGGGGGCTGCAATGGGAGCAGTGGCCGGGCTGGGGTCACCACTAGAACACATATACATATATATATATTATATATATATATATACACACACACACACACACACACACACACTAGACAATGTACGTGGAGCAGCATTACTGGCCGCCGGTCACACACATGCACACAGCCTCACCTGGAGGTGCAGATGTCCAGGATCTCCCATTGATTTGGGCGACGTGTGGAGGAGGAATTGGGGGCGAGGCAGGAGCAGAGAACACGGGGGGATGACAGAGGGGGCACCCTAAGCTGGGAGCACAGAGGAAGGGGTGAGCTGACACCGGGAACATGCAGAAGCTGAGGGCTGCGGACAATGCATGCAGAGCAGGGAGGTCCACAGGACCGGGATGTATGGGGCTACAATAACGGAGCAGGACAATGGCAGCCGCCAGCAGGGAGCGGGTCCTCGCGATATCCTGTTGTACGGGGCAGCCCGGTGTGGAGACTCGGAGCAGCAGCCAGGCCTCCGTTCAGTTGTCTCTGCAGACGCGGCCCTGACAGAGGAAACGGTGCCAGGTTCGACCACCGCACCGCGCCTGCGCAGCCAAAGCAGGGGCGCAGGGCGTGAACCGCCCCTCCTTTCTCCTCCACATTGTGGATGGCAAGGACCGCGGACGTCTGGTTGGTGGATGACGCAATATTTAGGCGACGCAGAAAAAGCGACAGCCACGTTATGGCGTGTGTGAGCCTGGATCATAACACCCTATCTCTAGTACACAACAGCACCTGGGCTCACACACACAGTGTATGGCGCTTTACTGGTGCCAGTATGTGTCTAATTAAATTGGTGCATGTTCCATTATGCGTTGTCAGCCGTCCAGATACTCCAGGACAGTCTGTAACAATTGGTCACTTATTTGCCCCGTCCGTAAACTAAACGTCATGTACCCGTGATTATGGTATCTGAAGCTGCAGAAACTCAGCTGACGTTTTCATGTCACATCTATGGGCTGTAGACATGGATGTCTTATTATAATCAGTGATTTATTATTCTTTACAATGTGTCTGTAGAAAACATTGTCTGTGATTTTAACCTGTCCTGAAAAAATAAAAAGTCAAGTTGGCATCCCTGACTGTATGGCTGGGGCTATGGGGTAGATTTACAATGTTTTGTGTAAACGTATTCCCCAAGACTGGCGTTTGATGAATTACACAGCAGTAAGACTTGCCAAATGCCTTATGATTAGTGATGGGCGAACCCAGGCTGTAAAAGTCTGTATCCACTCGGTTTCAAACTTACGGAGGTGTGGGACCCGGGCCTGGCAACTCGGGAATTAAAAAGGAAAAATAAAGAAAATAAGAATGAAGCAAGCGCTTCATACTTACCGAGGCTCCATCCCGGCTGTACACTGTTACCGCAGCCAGCCATTCACTTCTGGGGCCGCTTATTAGGCTCATGCATATGCACTGCTTCCCCCACCCACCGGACGTCCTGCCGTCTGTGAGTTGGTTGTAGTCAGATGCGCCCCCAGCCTGTGTGACAGTGTCTGCCTACAACCAATCACAGGCACCGTCTGCGGGTCTATATCATACAGTAAAGATAAAATATTTGGTGTAGAGTCACCAGCATATTATAATACCCAGCACAGATAAAGCATACTGCTACAGGCTGCAGACCACAACTGTGCGCTTATCTTGGCTGTGTATCAAAATAGGAGGAACCGCATACGGCTTTTTTCTTTTTTTTAATTATTTAAAATAACTAATTAAAAAAAAAAACTGTGCAGTCCCACCTAATTTTGATACCCAGCCAAGATAATGCCCAACAGCTGGCGGCTGGTATTTTCAGGCTGGGGAGATCCATGCTTATTGGGCCACCCCCAAGCCTAAAAATAGCAGCCTGCAGCCACCCAGAATTGTCACATCCATGAGATACGACAATCCAAGCACTTTACTCGATTCTTTCTGATTACCCTGGTATGGTGGCAATTGGGCAATAAGAAGTTAATAAGAGCCCACAGCTGCCACTAAGGCCTAGATTAGTAATAGGGAGGGTCTATGAGACCCTCCATTACTAATCTGTAAGTTACAGTAAAAAACAAACACCAAAAAAACTATTTGAAATAAAATACAAACAAACACCCTCTTGCACCTCTTTATTAACCCCCAAAACACCCCTGCAGGTCTGATGTAATCTACATGAGCTCTGCTACATCTGAATCACAGCGTGCGATCGTGGAACATGACCACCAGCTGTGAGGTTCAGGCAGAGAACGAATCAGCCGCGCGATTAGCGGTGACGTCACTCAGGTTAGTTACGGTCACAGCTGGAGGTTCCCACGGTCCTCCACCTGTAACCGCAGGTAAACTGACCTCAGAGGACCTCAGGGGACCTCATTAAACTCAGTCCTTTGAGAAAGGATGTAGCCCGAAATGCGTCAAGTGGAATGTTTGTCCGGAATATGTACATGAACATTTTTTAATATGAATCACTAAAGACAAGAATTTTTATGAAAGACGGACCACAGGATTTTTCCTTTCTAAATTTTTACAAGTAACCTAATTTAGCTAATAGGTGCAGAAAGGCTGTAGAAAATTTGTAACATCATAACCTGACCAAATACTCATCATGGGAACTTGGGCTACACAATCTGAAATCAGTGGATGATAAATTTGATGCATATTTAAACATGGCTAACTATCTAGCACTTCATTGATTTGTGTCTCTTTTTTGTGCATGTTGCTCATTTACTCTAAAGCCAGCTTTACACCTTACAATTAGGTGTGCGATCTCGTATGCGATGTGACACGCCCAGGTCGCATATGCGATTTAATGAGATCGCACGTAGGTCGCTCATTTGCTGTCACACGTGCGATAGTAGTCTATGTTAAACTGATCAATTTTGTATGCGATCCTTTAGATCATGTGTTCTGTGACGTATGCATTGGGCACCTTTTTTATTTTCTTTTATTTATTGACTTGCCAAGCGTGTGCAATGTGTAGAGAAGCGTTTTTACTATGTCATCTGCCATTCAGCTCTGCTACATGGCCGCTAACAAAAGACACAGACAGCCATGTAGCAGAGCTGAATGGCAGATGACAGCAGACACAGAAAGAGCCGCACGATCAGAATGAACTCGGGTTAACTTCACCCGACTTCATTGTCATGCTGCGGCTCTGTCTGTGTCGCGTCCTGATTAGCGGTCACCCGTGAAGGACTCACCGGTGACCGCTAAACTCCTGAGTAACTGAATTGAGCAGCCCTCTCTCATATACTTACCGATCCCCGATCACCGGCGCGGCGCTGCACGGCATTCACACTGCTCCGGCGGCTTTTACTATTTTGAAAAAGCCGGCCGCTCATTAAACAATCTCGTATTCCCTGTTTTCCCCGCCCACTGGCGCCTATGATTGGTTGCAGTGAGACACGCCCCCACGCTGAGTGACAGGTGTCTCACTGCACCCAATCACAGCAGCCGGTGGGCGTGTCTATACTGTGCAGTGAAATAAATAAATAATTAATTAATTAATAAATAATTTTAAAAAACGGCGTGCGGTCCCCCCCAATTTTAAAACCAGCCAGATAAAGCCATACGGCTGAAGGCTGGTATTCTCAGGATGGGGAGCTCCACGTTAGGGGGAGCCCCCCAGCCTAACAATATCAGCCAGCAGCCGCCCAGAATTGCCTCATACATTAGATGGGACAGTTCTGGGACTGTACCCAGCTCTTCCCGATTTGCCCTGGTGCGTTGGCAAATCGGGGTAATAAGGAGTTATTGGCAGCCCATAGCTGCCAATAACTCCTAGATTAATCATGTCAGGCGTCTCCCCGAGATTCCTTCCATGATTAATCTGTAAGTGACAGTAAATAAACACACACACCCGAAAAAATCCTTTATTAGAAATAAAAAACACAAACATATACTCTGGTTCACCACTTTAATAAGCCCGAAAAATCCCTCCATGTCTGGCGTAATCCACGGACCTCCAGCGTCGCGTCCAGCTCTGCTGCATGAAGGTGACAGGAGCAGCAGAATACACCGCCGCTCCTGTCACTGGAGCGGAACCTTTTTTAAGCTGCGGTGCAGAGCGCACACCTGCGCACATAGCCTCAGACATCACAATCGTATGAGGGATGTCACACGTTTCAATTGACTAGTTTCGTACAACAAAACGTCCAATGTATGAGGAATAAACAACGTGTATGCGATCACCATATTTGCGTTCAATCTTGATCGCACATAGGTGTCACACGCAAATACGTCACGAACGATGCCGGATGCGCGTCACTTACAACTTGACCCCGACGACGGATTGTGAGATATATTGAAGTGTGTAAAGCGGGCTTTAACCACACAAACCACACACCCCTTGTGACACCTCGATACAACATTGTGTGCCAAGACACATCAAATTTTTATACAGTTCCATCAAGGTCTACCAAGAAACACATAAATAAATCTGCCCAATATATGTGACCTCCTTTATTAAAACTGTCTTGCAGTAAAAAGCCATAGTAACCATTCACAATGCAGGTTTCATCTTTTTCCTGAGCTCTTTTGGGTTGCCCTATCAACCAATAAGAAGCCTGTTTTTTCTGTCAGTCTAAAGCCCCTTTCACACGTGCGTATAAAACTCATATGTGAAAAATTGATAACAGTGTAATCAATGTGACATCTGTGTTTTTGCTATATGGAGAAACAAAATTGTCATCCATTGTCATCCGTGCTCCCAGAAAAAAATGGACATGTGAATATTACCATAGGTTATAATGGGTAAGTGTGGAATTCATAAAAAAGAACAGATGCCACACGTACCAGAAACACGGACATCTTAAGGTGGTCTGAGGCTATGTGCGCACTAGAAAGTGCATTTTTCTTGAGAAAAAAAACGGACCCTCTGAAAGAATCCCGCACCCGTGGTAAAACCGCACCCACGTTTTTGCCGCGATTTGCCGCAAATTTACCGCGGAATTACAGCGGATTTTCCACAAGTTGGTCTTCATTATTTAAGGCAAAAACCGCAGGTACCTGCGGAAAAGAAGTGACATGCTCATTAATTTCGCAGCGGAAAATCCACGGGTAAATACGCGGGTATAAAAAACGCAGCATGCGCACAGCATTTTTTAAAACCCAGACACATTTTCTGCAACAATTCCGCAGCAACTCCGTGGTAAATCCGCAGCGTGCGCACAAGGCCTAAGGCAGGAATAAGGCAGGGGTAGATTTTTGGAAACTCTAAAAGAAAATCAGTCTTTGCTGTACATAGCAAGCAGTCATTGCAGCTCTCATTTGTCAAAAAGAATCTGATTTGAAACCACAGGCGATTAAATCCATTCCATACTTATACAGCCTCTGCACCACTTTTTGAATCAACTTGCACTGATTTAAAGGGAACCTGTCACCTGAAATTTCGCCCAAAACCTAAAAGATTCCCCCTCTGCAGCTCCTGGGCTGCATTCTAGAAAGGTCCCTGTTATTATTGTGCCCCATGTGAGACCAAAATAAACACAGGCGTGTTGTTAAAGGAAAAAAAGTGTTTGTCCGTGGGGAAGGTGGCAAAGCTCCATTAACATCTGCTGAAGATAGGCCATCTTCCAGCAAAAGTAAGATGTCTACTACTTTCCGTGGACAATCCGATGTGCTCCCTTTTTTACGGACACGAACAACTGGAACAAAGGTAGATGATGGCCAAAAAAAGAAAATTCTTGAATGGATCTCAAGTAGTCCAAGAAGTGCCCTCTCCGCCACCTCAACTACCGCATCCAAAAAACACCAGTCTTCTGAGTTGTCATCCCAATCACACTTGCTTTCTCTCAGCTCTCAAGTCTCCATCCGTCCTGCACAGTATGGTGGAACAGAGATGGCTGAGTCTGCAGAGCTGTTCAGTCACACTATAGCCTGGGAATCAGAGGTCTGCTCCCAAGCTACAGTGAGTACAGACCAGGAAATGGTCTGCAGTGATGCCCAGAACCTTTGTGACTCAGATTCAGGCCGTGAGGACCAAGTTTCTGAGCATAATGTTGACCCTTATGTTGACCCTTATTCACAAACTGTAACACCTGTTGTAATAGACAATGAGGAACATACTGATGATGATGAGACGCAGATACCAGATTGGGATGACAACTTAAATATTCGTTCAGGGCAGGAAGAGGCTCGGTCTGAGGGTGAGGGGAGTGCAAACAACGCTTGATGAGGAAGTTCTAGATCCCACCTACTGTCAACCCACAGTCAGGCACTCGAGGAGGTCAACAGAGGC
Source organism: Anomaloglossus baeobatrachus (assembly GCF_048569485.1). Taxonomy (NCBI): domain Eukaryota; kingdom Metazoa; phylum Chordata; class Amphibia; order Anura; family Aromobatidae; genus Anomaloglossus; species Anomaloglossus baeobatrachus. The sequence continues at coordinate 451,630,130 of NC_134356.1, forward strand.
GGTGGAGGAGGATGCAACTGACGACGAAGTCACCTTGCGCCTTCCTGGACAGAGGAGGAGTACTGGTAGCACATCTACAACTGCATCCTCAGCCACCACTCTGTCTCTGAGCAATAGTCAGGGTGGCTCAGCAGGTCGCATGTCCTCTAAGCCTTTCCTACCCTGGTCCTTTTTTGACCTTACAAAGGATCGCCCAAATCATGTGATCTGTAAAATTTGTCGGGAATCTGTTAGTAAAGGCAAAAACCTAAGCAGTTTGACAACTTCTTCCATGAATCGTCACATGAATAAATATCATATGTCCGAGTGGGAAGCTCACTGTGCTGCAATGCGGCCTAGCGGAGCGGACCATCCACCGCCTGCCCCTTCTAGTGCATCCGCGCGCTCTTCATCTTCTAGGACTATGGGGACAGCTGTCACACCTGGTTTTCCACGCACAACTTCCACCACTATAACCGCAACAGGCAGTTTGCTTGGTAGGTGTTAGGATCAGGTGGACGGGTAGGCCCAGGAGGTGGATCCACTGGGCTGAACACCTCACCGAGGGCAAGGTGCCCAGTAGCCGGAGCACTACGGGTAGAAGGACAGTCCATTCAGAGGAGTGGAGTGAAGAAGTCCCTGGGACTACGGAGTCTCTGAAGGTAGTCTGGGTGACGGAGCTCAGGTTCGGAGGCCGAGATGATGTTAGGCAGAGTCCGGAACCAGCGGAGCGAGGAGGTGGGTCACCACACGGATCCGGGGATCGGAGATAGTAGGGACTGACGGGATGGCAGACAGTCACCGTTCGGGGTTCGGGAATCGTCAGGACCGGTTGGCGTGACAGGAGCGACTCTACAAGAGAGATAGGTAAGTATAGCACAAGACACAGGGAGACCTGACTCCTAGCTTAGGAAACACGAAGAACAGACCCCGCCCACTTGGAAAGGATCCCCCTATATACCCTGTACCTGATTCTTCAATATCCTGTTGGAGGACACTGGCCCTTTAAGAGAGGGTCAATGACCCCGCGCGCGCCCTAATGCGCATGCGCGAGGCCCGGGTGCCAGAAGCCAGAGCAGGGAGCGGTGCACAGGAGGCAGGAGTGCCGGACTGGCTCAGCGTTGCCGATGGGCGCCGGGAGCAGGGACCGGGCTTCCTGGAGACCGCAGGTGATGGGGCATGAAGGCTGTGGAGCGGGGGACCGGGAAGCCTGGCACGGGAGCGGCGGAGCGTGACCTGAGAGCGGGGAAGCGTGGCAGGGGAGCCGGTGAGCAAGGCAGGGGAGCCGGGGAGCATGGCAGGGGAGCCGGGGAGCATGGCAGGGGAGCCGGGGAGCATGGCAGAGGAGCCGGGAAGCGTGACAGTACCCCCTCCCCCACGCCCCCCTCCCCGCAAACCGGGACAGGAAGGCACGTATCAGAGGAGTACCCACATTCTCCCGGGGTTCCCAGGACCTATCCTCAGGACCATACCCCGCCCAGTCCACCAGGAAGAACTGTCGGCCCCGTACGGTCTTCATGGCCACGATATCCCTTACCGCATAGATGTCATCATCAGCAATAGGAGGAGGAGCAGAACTGGCAGCAGCGGAGAAGGGACCAAGGACAACCGGCTTGAGCAGGGAGACGTGGAAGGAGTTGGGTATTCTCATCGTGGCCGGGAGCTGCAGCTTGTAGGAGACCTCATTTATTTTGCCGATGACTTTAAACGGCCCGATGTAGCGAGGACCCAGCTTGTATGATGGCAGCTTCAATTGGACGTACTTGGAAGCAAGCCAGACCAGATCTCCTGGAGAGAAACACGGAGGATCCAGACGCCTCTTGTCTGCGTGTCTCTTCATCCGCAGGAAAGCATGTCCAAGGGACGTCTTGACAGAGTCCCAAATTGTAGTAAAGTCACGGACTACAGCATCAGCAGCAGGGACATCCGAGGAAGAAGATACAGGTAATGGGACGGAAGGCTGAAGTCCGTAAACGACATGGAAGGGAGAGCTGGAGGAGGACTCACTGATGTGATGGTTATGGGAGAATTCAGCCCAAGGAAGAAGCGTGGACCAGTCGTCGTGATGGGTGTTAATGTAGTGACGCAAGAAGGAGGTCAGGATCTGATTGACTCGTTCCACTTGGCCATTCGACTGAGGATGGTAGGCTGAAGAAAAGTCCAGACCCACTCCCAGATGTTTGCAGAGGGCCCTCCAGAAGCGGGAGGTAAACTGAGTTCCTCTGTCGGACACAATGTGTGATGGAAAGCCATGCAACCGGAAGATGTGCTGTATGTAGGTGTCAGCGAGTTCCTGGGCAGAGGGCAGTCCAGCCATAGGGACGAAATGAGCCATTTTGGAGAACCGATCCACCACGACCCATATGACTGTGTTTCCGGCGGACAAGGGCAAGTCTGTAATAAAGTCCATCGCAATGTGTTGCCACGGAACGGAGGGGATTGGCAGTGGCAGAAGGCGACCATATGGCAGGTGTTTGGGCGTCTTGTTCCGGGCACAAGAGGAGCAGTGTGAGACAAAAGACGCGACGTCCGTGCGAAGGGATGGCCACCAATAGTGACGTACAATTGTACTCCATGTTCTCTTCTGACCAGCATGGCCGGCTATTTTCGAGGCATGGCCCCAATGCAACACTTTTTGTCTGTCAGTATCAGAGACATAGGTCTTCCCGGGCGGTATCTGGGCCAGAGTGACAGGGGCCACTGGAATGATTTTACTTGGGCAGATGATGGGCTGGGATGTCTCCTCCTCCTGTTCCATGGGTACGAATGACCTGGACAAGGCATCTGCTCGCACATTCTTATCCGCTGGCCAAAAATGGAGCTGAAAATCGAACCTGGCAAAGAACAAGGACCACCTGGCTTGTCAAGGGGTTCAGTCGCTGAGCAGACCGCAGGTATTCCAGGTTCTTGTGGTCCGTGTAAATGATCACGGGGTACACTGCTCCCTCCAGAAGGTAGCGCCATTCCTCCAGAGCCAGTTTGACTGCTAATAGCTCTCGGTCACCGATGGTGTAGTTGCGTTCAGGCGCTGAGAAGCTCTTGGAGTAGAAACCGCAAGTAACCATCTTCCCGGAGGAGGACTTCTGCATGAGCACTGCTCCGGCTCCCGAGGAGGAGGCATCCACCTCCAAGGTGAACTGTCGGTTTAACTCAGGACGGTGGAGCACAGGAGAGGAAGCAAAGGCCTGTTTCAGGGAGCCAAATGCGGCGTCGGCCGCAGGTGACCAGTCCTTTGGATTAGCCCCCTTCTTGGTCAAGGCGGAGAGAGGCGCAGTCAGGGCAGAGAAGTGAGGGATGAACTGGCGGTAATAGTTCGCAAATCCAAGAAACCGTTGGATTGCCTTCAGTCTGGAAGGAGGGGGCCAGTTGAGAATGGAAGAGACCTTCTCTGGGTCCATCTGCAGACCGGTATCGGAGATCACGTAATCCAGGAAGGGAAGAGAAGATTGCTCGAAGACACACTTCTCGTACTTGGCATACAGACGGTTCTCTCTCAGTCTTTGTAGTACCAGCTGCACGTTCTCTCTGTGGGTCTGGAGGTCCGGAGAAAAGACCAGGATGTCATCCAGATATACCACCACACAGACGTAGAGAAGGTCCCGGAACACATCGTTCACCAATTCTTGAAAGACTGCTGGTGCATTACACAGGCCGAAGGGCATCACACAATACTCGTAGTGCCCATCGCGAGTATTGAATGCAGTCTTCAATTCGTCCCCAGAGCGGATGCGGACCAGGTTGTAGGCACCCCGAAGATCCAACTTGGTAAACACACGAGCTCCTCTAAGCCGATCAAACAATTTGGGGATGAGCGGCAGGGGGTATTTATTTTTTACGGTGATTTGGTTCAATCCCCAGTAGTCGATGCATGGGCGAAGGTCGCCCTCTTTCTTCTTAACGAAGAAGAAGCCTGCTCCAGCAGGAGAGGAAGATCTCCGGATGAATCCCCTTGCCAGGTTCTCAGTGATGTAGGCAGACATGGCCCTTGTTTCAGCAGGGGACAAAGGATATATCCGTCCTCGAGGTGGTGTAGTTCTCGGGAGTAGGTCGATGGCACAGTCGTAAGGACGATGTGGCGGCAGTACCTCTGACTCCTTATCAAAGACGTCCGCGAAGGACCAATAGGCCGAAGGCAGTCCTGGTAGGGACTCCGGAGGTCGTCGGATGGGCTGTATAGACTTCAGGCAGTTCTCGTGGCAAGAGGAGCCCCATCGGGTAATTTCACCAGTACGCCAGCTGACCGACGGTTCGTGTGTCCGTAACCAGGGGAGTCCCAGCAGGATTTGATGAGACATGTGTGGGAGGACGTAGAGAGTGATGTTCTCAGTGTGCAGGGCACCGATACGTAGTTCCACTGGCTTGGTGATCCACGAGATGGTGTCAGAGAGGGGTCTCCCATCTACAGAGGCAATCACAAGGGGTTTGTCGAGTGGAGTAACCAGCACCTGGTACTTGTCCACCGTGGCCTGCTGGATGAAATTGCCTGCTGCCCCGGAATCGAGGTACACCTCAGCCGTGAACCGCGTCTCTCCCGTTGTCACTTGAACAGTCCACGTAACCGGGTCTGAGAGAGTCCCAGCACCTAGGGTGGCCTCTCCTACCAACCCTAGGCTTTGGAGTTTCCCGGCCTCTCTGGACAGGAACGTAGCAGGTGTGTGCCCTCTCCCCAGTAGAAGCAGAGACCCTTAGCGAGCCGTTCTGCTCGGCGTTGTTCGGACTGCCTCAGACGGTCAATCTGCATGGGTTCGTGGACAGAGACACCAGACGATGCCGACTGAGGTACGACGGGCTTCTGCGGAGGCGAGGAATGCCGTATCGAACGTCTCTCGCGGGACACCTCTTTGGATCGTTCCTGGAATCTGAGGTCCACGCGGGTGGCTAGTGCAATTAGGGCATCCAGAGTGGAAGGAACATCGCGGCCTGCCAGCTCGTCCTTAATACGACTGGAGAGTCCTTCCCAGAAGGCGGCGGTGAGGGCTTCATTGTTCCACCCCAATTCTGAGGCCAAGGTGCGAAAGCGGATGGCATATTGCCCCACCGTCATGGTCCCCTGACGTAGCCTGAGGAGTGATGAGGCGGACGCGGCGGCACGTCCGGGTTCGTCAAAAGTGGTTCTAAACGCCTGCAGGAAGTCCTGGATGTCAGCAGTTACAGGGTCCTCCCTCTCCCACAAGGGGTTCATCCAGGCCAGTGCCTCACCCTCAAGATGGGACATCACAAACGCCACCTTGGCTTGGTCGGAGGCAAACAGGTGCGGAAGCAGCTTAAAGTGGAGGGAGCACTGATTCAAGAATCCTCTGCAGGTCTTAAGATCTCCGGCATAGCGGGGTGGAGAGACCAGGCGGAGTTTAGAAGCTTCCAAGGTAGCCGCCACGGGAACTGTGGCCGTAGGCCGTGTTGTAGAAGCCTGAGATGCCAGGGACGTGGCGGTTGCTTGCAGCGTGTTCAGGCGGGTATCCACCGAGGACATGAAGGCCAGCATGCGGGACTGGGTCTCGCGCTGTCGTCCGAGTTCCTGCTGCAAGTTGCCCAGCTGGGCCGCTAGTGCTTCGGCGGGATCCATGGCCTATTCTTACTGTTAGGATCAGGTGGACGGGTAGGCCCAGGAGGTGGATCCACTGGGCTGAACACCTCACCGAGGGCAAGATGCCCGGTAGTCGGAGCACTACAGGTAGAAGGACAGTCCGTTCAGAGGAGTGGAGTGAAGAAGTCCCTGGGACTACGGAGTCTCTGAAGGTAGTCCGGGTGATGGAGCTCAGGTTCGGAGGCCGAGATGATGTTAGGCAGAGTCCGGAACCAGCGGAGCGAGGAGGTGGGTCACCACACAGATCCGGGGATCGGAGATGGTAGGGACTGACGGGATGGCAGACAGTCACCGTTCGGGGTTCGGGAATCGTCAGGACCGGTTGGCGTGACAGGAGCGACTCTACAAGAGAGATAGGTAAGTATAGCACAAGACACAGGGAGACCTGACTCCTAGCTTAGCAAACACGAATAACAGGCCCCGCCCACTTGGAAAGTATCCCCCTATATACCCTGTACCTGGTTCTTCAATATCCTGTTGGAGGACACTGGCCCTTTAAGAGAGGGTCAATGACCCCGCGCGTGCCCTAATGCGCATGTGCGAGGCCCGGGTGCCAGAAGCCAGAGCAGGGAGCGGTGCACAGGAGGCAGGAGTGCCGGACTGGCTCAGCGTTGCCGATGGGCGCCGGGAGCGGGGACCGGGCTGCCTGGAGACCGCAGGTGATGGGGCATGAAGGCTGTGGAGCGGGGGACCGGGAAGCCTGGCACGGGAGCGGCGGAGCGTGACCTGAGAGCGGGGAAGCGTGGCAGGGGAGCCGGTGAGCAAGGCAGGGGAGCATGGCAGGGGAGCCGGGGAGCATGGCAGGGGAGCCGGGGAGCATGGCAGAGGAGCCGGGGAGCGTGACAGTAGGTCGTCAGTTGGTTTGGAAGGGAAACAAGTGCGTGTGTATAGCTCTCTCAGACATCGATAGCATCAACGTTGGATGAAGGCAACATCATGTCTACGCCTGCACTTTCCTCACAAACCTGCATTTTTTCAGGGACACCCTACTCACCACCGTCTACACACAGCAGCCAGATCTCTGTCCCTCAGATGTGGACAAATAAAAGGCCATTTCCTGCGACCCATGACAAAGCTAAGAGGTTGACTTTATCCCTCTGTAAGCTCTTGGCTACTGAAATGCTGCCTTTCCGCCTGGTGGACACACAGGATTTTAGATACCTTATGTCTGTCGTTGTGCCCCAGTACCAGATGCCCAGTCGCCACTACTTCTCTAAGAAAGGTGTGCCTGCGCTACACCAGCATATCGCACACAACATCACCGCTTCCTTGAGAAACTCTGTGTGTCAACGGGTGCATTTCACCACCGATACTTGGACCAGTAAGCATGGACAGGGACATTACATGTCGCTGACTGGGCACTGGGTAACTATGGTGATAGATGGTGAAGGGTCTGCTGCACAAGTCTTGCCGTCCCCACGACTTGTGTGTCAATCCTCTGTCTGTCCAAGTTCCTCCACTGCTTCTGCCTCCTCAACCTCGTCTGGGTCCTCCACCTCTGCCCCAAGCCTGCCTGGTCAGGCCACCAGCGTTGTAACAGAAGGAATCACGCACCTCTCATTACTATGCTGGCAGCAGAGCGCAACGGCATCAGCGGTCTTTATCTTGAAATGTCTTGGAAATAAGAGTCACACAGCGGCTGAGTTGTGGGCAGCTCTGCAGACTGAGTTTGGTAAATGGTGGTCTCCACTCAACCTGCAGCCTGGTAAGGCCGTGTGCGACAATGCTGCAAACCTGGGTGCGGCCCTTCGCCTGGGCAAGGTGACACACATGCCTTGCATGGCTCACGTGTTGAACCTTGTTGTCCAGCAATTTTTAACACACTATCCCGGCCTAGATGGCCCTCTGAACAGGGCACGAAAACTGTCTGCTCACTTCCGCCATTCAACCGCCGCAGCTGAGCGACTTGCATTGCTCCAGAAGTCTCTTGGCCTGCCGGTTCATCGCCTGAAATGCGATGTGCCGACATGCTGGAATTCGACTCTCCACATGTTACAGCGACTGTGGCAGCACTGCCGAGCCCTGGTGCAATACGTCATGACGTATAGCCTGGGCCAACGAGATGCAGAGGTGGGGCAGATCACCCTGATGGAGTGGTCTCAGATCAAGGACCTATGCACCCTTCTGCACAGTTTCGACATGGCGACGAATATGTTTAGCGCTGACAATGCCATTATCAGCATGACAATTCCAGTCATTTACATGCTGGAGCACACGCTAAACACTATTCGGAGTCAGGAGGTCGGACAACAGGAAGGGGAGGAACTACAGGAGGATTCATATGCGCAAGAGACAACAACATCACCAAAGTCCAGAAGTTCATCATCACCAAGGCGGCAGGCATAGGACCATGGGGGACAGGGATCAACAAGGGCGCATGGTAGCAGGCGAAATGTTGAGGAAGGTGCAGGAGAACATGAAGAAATGGAGGACGAACTGTCCATGGACATGGAAGACTCAGCGGATGAGGGAGACCTTAGTCAAATTTCAGTTGAAAGAGGTTGGGGGGAGATGTCAGAGGAAGAAAGAACGGTTAGCACCTATGCCACAAACACAGCATGGACTTGGTCCGCATGGCTGCGCAAGACACATGAGCGCCTTCTTGCTGCACTACCTCCAACATGACCCTCGTATTGTCAAAATTAGAAGTGATGATGACTACTGGCTTGCCACACTATTAGATCCCCGGTACAAGTCCAAATTTTGTGACATAATTCCAGCCATAGAAAGGGACGCACGTATGCAGGAGTATCAGAAAAAGCTGTTACTCGATCTTAACTCGGCTTTTCCACCAAACAACCGTGGTGCACGGAATGAATCTCCCAGTTGTAACTTGAAAAACATGGGACGGTCTCGTCATCTTCAACAGTCTACCCGTACCAGTAGCACCGTATCTGGTGCTGGTAACAGCAATTTTATTGAATCTTTTCATAATTTTTTTAGACCCTCCTTTGCAAGGCCACCAGAGACAACAAGTCTGACACATAGTCAACGGCTGGAGAGGATGATACAGGAGTATCTCCAAATGAACATCGATGCCATGACTTTGCAAATGGAGCCTTGCTCATTTTGGGCTTCAAATCTTGAAAAATTGCCAGACCTCTCCACTTAACGCCTTGGAGATCTTGTCGTGTCCAGCTGCCAGCGTTGTCTTTGAACGTGTCTTCAGTGCTGCTGAGTGTGTGCTGACAGATAAGTGCACGCGTCTGTCCAGTGACAATGTGGACAGACTAACGTTCATCAAAATGAACAAGTCATGGATCCACAAGGAATTTACTACCCCTGTGTCATCCTGGGGAGAGTAAATGGTTGTGGATTTGGATGTGCTTGATGCAAATCAAAACATCCTGTTTGCAACTAGGGCACAAGTGCTGCCACTGATGGGGTGTCTGTGTTGCCCAATTTTTGGAAAAAAAGGGAGACTCTGCTCGGAGTAACCCTTGCTGTGTTTTTTAAAAGGAGCCAAGATGAACAAGTCATGGTTCAGCAAAGACTTTGCTACCCACCCCGGTGTCATCCTGGGGACGGTTAAGGATGGCGTATTTTTGAATGTGCTTGATGCAAATCTACCTGTGAAGTGTACAACTGGGGCACAAGTGCTGCCACTGAAGGGGTGGGTGTCTGTGTGGCCCAATTTTTGGGAAAAAGGGAGACTCTGCTTGGAGTAACCCTTTTCTGCATGTTGTCATCATAAATGGTGACTTATGTGGTGAGAAGCTATATACCTTTCAGCTGAACTAAATTAGACAGCTAAGTACTGATCCCACATGATCTGGGTGCATATTGCTAATCCCTGACTAACCATCCCTGTATCTAGTAGCATAGATAAAGAGATCTGTAGAAAAAGTATTTCTAAAGATCCTGTATGATATGCTAATGAGTGCAGGGACTAGTCACAAGGGTATTAGTTCCTGTGCTCATTACGCCCTCTTAGCATGGTAACACGCCCACAGGGGCGTGCTAACATGCTATTCATTGCAGCAGTATCAGCAGTGACGCGCGTAACTGTGTCCACTGTCACCACTGATCTGAATGTCAGGCACTTCCGGTCATGCGGTCATGCACGGTCATGCACATTATGAAGCCGGGTATACACATACTGGCTTCAGTAAGATCTAGTGCGCATGACCAGAAGTGCCAGTGTGTCGCCCCCTGGACTAGCCAGGTAGTCACATATATACCAACATACACCCCCCCCCACCCTAGACAGTTACAACAGTCAACCAAAAACCCTTGTTGCCTCCCTCCAGGGTCTGATGTCCACACCAGGTGGGGCGGAGCCAGGCAGTTGGCCCCACCCACCGAGGAGTTCACAGGCCTGGAGGCGGGAAAAGCAGTAGATAGAGTTTGGAGGTGAAAGTAGGAGGACACGAACTGCAAGTGTCTGGGTTGGAGCCCAGGCACTGACAGCAAGGTTGGCAGACAGTGGTGGCCCTCTGCAGGAGTTAGTGGAACTCTGCAGAGCCGTAGGACCGGGGTTGGGCGGTGGCCCACCGGTACCGAACCGGGGACTGGAGTGAAGCTAAGCACACAGGCAGGGCCATCGGACCCCGACCAGGCTTGGAGCCGCTGACAATAGTCAAATCCGAGTGTGAGAGGAACCCCAGGGGTTTCCCAACAACCAAGACCCGACAGAAGGCAACAGTCCACACTGTGAGGATATATGTCGCGGGCGGAGGAGGGGACGCTGCGCTCTCCCACTGCTCGGGTCCGGCTGCTGCTGCTGCTGCTCGGCGGTGGCTCAAGCGGTGGGCCGGATCCCGGGGACTTGAGCGGCGTTCCTCGCCCGTGAGTGAAAGGGGGGATGGTTTGGGGGATTTATTGTCCGTGACGCCACCCACGGTTGTGGTGAGGTTGGTAACACCACCGCTGCTCTGGACGGGGATCCCGGGAGCGATGACAGAGAGCAGCTAGGATGTTGTTTTCTCCCCTCCGTGGGTAGGGGGTTTGGTTGTCCCGGGGCCCCGGTGATGGGGTAGGGATGGATGGCAGGCGGGTTACGGGGCCTGGTGAGGTGCATGGTCGCGGGGGCAGCACTGTGCCGCACGGCATGGTGGTACTCACTCAGCCAATGATGAGGACACAGTTCTCAGTAAAACACACGGCTGGATGGACAGGTCCCACAGACGGCTGCGGTGTTGTTTCTCCCGGCAGGTTGATGGTGACCGCCTTTCCCTGAACCTATGTAGTGTAGTGGTTCCAATGGGTTCCCACCGGTAACCCGCTCCCCAGCTTGGATATGGGCCAATATTTCAGGGGACCCACGTCCATGGGGAAAGACTGAAACCCCCAGAGGATCGCCACTGGTTCCGGTGGTGGCTGGGCCCCAGCCTGCTCCACTGCGGTCCCTTCCTCCAATCTGCCTCTCCGGAGGCGGCAACGGTGAAAGCCACAAACATAATTATTTACAGACCACAAGTTCGTGGTTGCCCTGCCAGTTCTCGGGCTTGTCCGTAAGGAGTCCCTTACGCAAAACTTTTCAAACAGTCCCCACGGGGACAACAGTGCTTCGTAGCCAACGGGCTACCACAAACAAAACTGTAGGGTCCCAACGGAGACTTGCCGTAGGGTCCCAACGGGGACTGTCAGCTGGGTCCCAGGGGCCATCCACAACACCTGGGTCCGGTACAGCTTCCTCTTGCAGCTTTCCTACAGTCCACCATCAAACAGCACGAGCCCCCAACACCACCCAGACACAGGGGTGACACTGTCCCACAGGACTTCATTTTCAGCTGCCGATGATGCGGGTACGACTGCTCCTCCAACCGGACTCCTTAGCCATGAGGGCCGTCCGGAACGTCAGCAGAGTCCCAACGGGGACCGACAGCAAGGTAAGCGGGAACCGCTACCATGCTCTAACTTTTCTTTCTTAATCAGGAATCCCGCGGCGCAGCTGCCTTTGCTGCCGCTCCCAGTGCGGAGCACTTTCTGCTTGCTCCGGTTCAGGCGGTGTGGGGGATGGGCCCAGCCAGAGTCCCTTAGTGCCGGCTACGACTGGTACCTTTGGTAATGAGGGACCCCGCTGTGACATGGCCTGCTCTGCCTCCTGGCAGCTGCATCCCCGCCGTGCCTCCGGTGCATCTTTGCTGACGGGCTCAGCCTTCGGCTTCTTCCATGGAAGCGGATCAGGGCGGTCACAGGCTTCTGCTGCAGGTCGGTCCGCCGGGGAGGATTGGCAGGGTACCGCTACCGGTGGTGGGGGTAGCGGGCCTAGTGGCGGGGCAGCAGCAGCCAACACAGGTAGCGGGGGAGGTAGCAGGGCGAGCAGGTATGGACCGGGTCCCTCGGCCGCGATGACCGACCCACTAGGGGTACAGGGGCGTGGGTCACTTACCCTCCCTTCCAAGACTCCCTCCACCTCGCGTCTCCATATGGCCACCACCACTTCCACCATGTCGGCCTCCCACTCCTCCAGGAGGAGCTGCATGCGGACCTGCAGACGGCTGCTTAGCTGGACGGTCCGGACTTCCACCCACGCTGTGGTGCCAGGCGCGGGGACCACGGTGTTGTCGGTCGGACTCCGCATCTTTAGCAGCGGCCTCTTCCAGGAACCAGTAAATGGCCGCAGGGTCCTGGCGTCCCTGCTTCCATAGCCGCGGGCTGCATGCGGCCAGACGCCATCGGTCCCCCTTAGTTTCTTTCCGGCTCCTCCTTTACAGGGGCGGGGTTTGGGCCTTCGCGCCTCTACTGCTCGAGGAGACACTCGGGCGGGAATCCTTCGCGGCAAAGATGGCGGCTCCGCAAATTTTTCGGCCGGACACCTCCCGCGGTAACAAGGCGCACTTCTACCAAACGGCAGAGCGGTAGGATCCTGTTCGTGACGCCAAGTTGTCGCGGGCGGAGGAGGGGACGCTGCGCTCTCCCAGTGCTCGGGTCCGGCTGCTGCTGCGGCTGCTCGGCGGTGGCTCGAGCGGTGGGCCGGATCCTGGGGACTTGAGTGGCGTTCCTCGCCCGTGAGTGAAAGGGGGGATGGTTTGGGGGATTTATTGTCCGTGACGCCACCCACGGTTGTGGTGAGGTTGGTAACACCACCGCTGCTCTGGACGGGGATCCCGGGAGCGATGACAGGGAGCAGCTAGGATGTTGTTTTCTCCCCTCCGTGGGTAGGGGGTTTGGTTGTCCCGGGGCGCCGGTGATGGGGTAGGGATGGATGGCAGGCGGGTTACGGGGCCTGGTGAGGTGCAGGGTCGCGGGGGCAGCGCTGTGCCGCACGGCACGGTGGTACTCACTCAGCCAATGATGGGGACACAGTTCTCAGTAAAACACACGGCTGGATGGACGGGTCCCACAGACGGCTGCGGTGTTGTTTCTCCCGGCAGGTTGATGGTGACCGCCTTTCCCTGCACCTATGTAGTGTAGTGGTTCCAATGGGTTCCCACCGGTAACCCGCTCCCCAGCTTAGATATGGGCCGAAGGAGCCCCTTTTGCCCACAGGCTCTGGCCCTGGGAACTTTAGCCTTGGCGGTGACTGTGTTTCCCTCTCTCGGTTGGACGGTTGCCTTCTGTCGGGACTTGGCTACTGGGAAACCCAGGAGGTTCCCTTCGCTAACGGATTTGGCAAATTCACGGCGACTCCTAGCCTTGCCGGGGTCCGTAAGCCCCTGCCGGGTGGTGCTGGCTTCTCTTTGCGTACCGGTCCGGTACCGCCGGGCCACCACCCATCCACGGTCCTTACGGTAAACTCCGATAGGCCACTCCTGCAGACGGTCACCACCGTCTGCCAACCTTGCTGATCCGTCCGGGCCACACACCCGGACCAACTTCAGGCTGCTTAACTGCCACTTTCCTCCTTCCACTTTCACTTCCAAACTAGACTGAGCTCTTTTCCCGCCTCCAGGACTGTGAACTCCTCGGTGGGCGGGACCAACCGCCTGGCCCACCCCCTGGTGTGAACATCAGCCCCTGGAGGGAGGCAACAAGGGTTTTTGTCTGACTTTGGTGTGCCTGACCGGGAGTGTGGGGTGTGTTGGTGTTGTTCTCTGTGGCCCCTGGCTTGTCCAGGGCGCCACATATACAGCCACCGCCACAGGCTAGAGATCCAAGGGCCAGCGCCTGAGGGCAAAACGGGCTCCTACGGCACCTATACACCGGGGAGCGGACTACTGGTGGGCAACCACAGGAGTCAGAACATTCTAACAGGTGCAGGGAAAGACAGCCACTATCAGCCGTCCGGGGAGAGCACAACAACACTGCAGCCGGCTGCGGGACCCGTCCATCTGCCCATGTTGTTTTACCAGAGACTCTGTCATTGATTGTCTGAGTGAGTACACCAGTGCCGTCCGGCACTGCGCCGCGCTGTCCCTGCAACCCTGCACCCCAGCCATCCAGCCTCCCCGTTACACCACCGGGGCCCGGGATCACCAACTCCCTACCCACGGAGGGGACAACATCCTCGCTGCTCCCTACCATCTCTCCCGGGATCCCCGTCACCAGCAGCGGTGGTGCCATCATCACCACGTCCCGTGGGTGGCGTCACGAACTCTCTCCCCAAACAAACCATCCCTTTTCACTCACGGGTGAGGAGCGCTGCTCGAGTCCTCGGGTCCGGCCCACCGCTTGAGCCACCGAGCAGCAGCAGTAGAAGCCCCGGACCCGAGAGTGGCGAGCGCGTCCCCTCCGCCCGTGAAATCAAGACTTCTGATCAGCAGTAACAGCAAACACAGGTATGTGCGTCACTGCTGATGCTGCATTGAATAGCATGTTAGCACACCTTTGTAGGTGTGCTACCATGCTAAGAGGGCAGAATGTGCACAGGAACTAATGCCCTTGTGATTAGTCCCTGCACTCATTAGCATATCATAAAAGAACTTTAGAAATACTTTTTCTAAAGATCTCTTTATCTATGCTACTAGGTACAGGGACAGTTAGGCAGGGATTAGTAATATGCACCCAAAACTGATTGTGGTTCTGTGTGAATATTGCACATGACAGGTTCCCTTTAAATAGTCTACCGGTTAGGATCATGCTGCTACACAAACCTCGTGGTTTCATGAATAGGAGCATATGGTTACACAAACCTCATAGTCCCCCACTAAAATATCATATATTATAAAATGAAATTATATACCCAATAATATAAACCTATAAAGATTCACGGATTATTATTATTATTATTTATTATTATAGCGCCATTTATTCCATGGCGCTTTACAAGTGAAAGAGGGTATACGTACAACAATCATTAACAGTACAAAACAGACTGGTACAGGAGGAGAGAGGACCCTGCCCGCGAGGGCTCACAGTCTACAGGGAATGGGTGATGGTACAATAGGTGAGGACAGAGCTGGTTGTGCAGTGGTCTACTGGACTGAGGGCTATTGTAGTGTGGCGCCCTGGACAAACCAGGACGTCACAGGTACTGGAACAACACACCCCACACCCCGGCTAGGCACATCGAAGTCAGACAAAAACCCTCGTTGCCTCCCTCCAGGGGCTGATGTCCACACCAGGGGGTGGAGCCAGGCGGTTGGCCCCACCCACCGAGGAGTTCACAGTCCTGGAGGTGGGAAAAGGAAGGGAGAACAGCTAGGGAGAGTGGAGTAGAGAGAAGAGTGAAGTGGTAGTGGAGCAGACTGACCATGTCCAGGTGCGTGGCCCGGGCACATACAGCAAGGTTGGCAGACGGTGGTGACCGTCTTCAGGAGGGGCTGATTGACGTGAACCGTAAGGACCGGGGACGGGCGGTGGCCCGCCGGTACCGGATCGGGGAGCGAAGAGAAGCCAGCACCATTCGGCAGCGCCTACGGACCCCGACCAGGCTTGGAGTCGCCGTAAAACCGGTCAAATCCGTTTTCCCAGCAGTCAAGACCCGATTGAAGGCAACCGCTCAAACCGTGAAGGGAAATACAGTCACCGCCAAGGCTACAGTTCCCAGGACCAGAGCCTGCGGGCAAAAGGAGCTCCCTCGGCATCCATCCAAGCTGGGGAGCGGGTTACCGGTGGGAAGCCATCGGAACCGAGAACATAACGCAGGTGCAGGGAAAGGCAGTCACCGCCAACCTACCGGGAGAAGAACCACCGCAACCGTCTGTGGGACCCGTCCATCCAGCCGTTTGTTTTACTGGAGACTTTGCGTTCATAATTGGCTGAGTACCACCGTGCCGTGCGGCACCACGCTGCCCCTGCGACCCTGCACCTCACCAGGCCCCGTAACCCACCTGCCATTCCTCCCTACACCGGGCCCCGGGACAACCAACCCCCCTACCCACGGAGGGGAAAAACAACATCTAAGCTGCTCCCTGTCATCGCTCCCGGGATCCCCGTCCAGAGCAGCGGTGGTGTCACAACCTCACCACAACCATGGGTGGCGTCACGGACAATAAATCCCCAAAACCATTCCCCTTTTCACTCACGGGCGAGGAGCGCCGCTTGAGTCCCCAGATCCGGCCCACCGTTTGAGCCACCGAGCAGCAAGCGAAGCAGCAGCGCTGGACCCGAGCGTGGTGAGCGCAGCGCCCCCTCCCCGCCCGCGACAGTAGGTTGTAGGCTTGGTGGAAGAGGTGGGTCTTGAGGTTCCTCTTGATGCTTTCCACGGTAGGTGAGAGTCTGATGTGCTAAGGTAGATCATTCCAGAGTATGGGGGATGCACGGGAGAAATCTTGTACGCGATTGTGGGAAGAGGAGATAAGAGAGGAGCAGAGAAGGAGATCTTGTGAGGATCTGAGGTTGCGTGCAGGTAGGTACCGGGAGACTAGGTCACAGATGTAAGGGGGAGCCAGGTTGTGCATGGCTTTGTATGTCATTGTTAATGTTTTGAACTGGAGTCGTTGGGTGATGGGAAGCCAGTGAAGGGATTGGCAGAGTGGCGAGGCTGGGGAGT
Source organism: Anomaloglossus baeobatrachus (assembly GCF_048569485.1). NCBI lineage: Eukaryota > Metazoa > Chordata > Amphibia > Anura > Aromobatidae > Anomaloglossus > Anomaloglossus baeobatrachus. The sequence goes on from NC_134356.1 coordinate 451,646,512, forward strand.
AGCGAGGGGAGAGGTGGATTAGGCGGGCCGCAGAGTTTAGGATAGATTGGAGGGGTGCAAGAGTGTTGGAAGGGAGGCCAGAGAGCAGGAGGTTGCAGTAGTCGAGGCGGGAGATGATGAGGGAATGCACTAAAGTTTTTGCTGATTCTTGGTTAAGGAAAGCACGGATCCGGGAGATATTTTTGAGTTGTAATTGGCATGAGTTGAAGAGGGCTTGGATGTGTGGCTTGAAGGATAGAGCAGAGTCGAGGGTTACTCCAAGGCAATGTGCTTGTGAGACTGGGGAGAGTGAGCAACCATCAAGTTTGATGGAAAGGCTTGTTGGAGGAGATGAGTGAGGAGGGGGAAAGACAATGAACTCTGTTTTGTCCATGTTAAGTTTTAGGAACCGCGCAGAGAAGGATGAAATAGCAGACAGACATTGTGGGATTTTGGTTAGTAGAGAGGTAATGTCAGGTCCAGAGAGGTAGATCTGTGTGTCATCGGCATAGAGATGATACTGGAAGCCGTGGGACTCTATGAGCTGTCCCAGGCCGAAGGTGTAGATGGAGAACAGCAGGGGTCCAAGAACTGACCCTTGGGGGACACCGACAGATAGGGGGCGAGATGAGGAAGTGGTGTGAGAATGGGAGACGCTGAAAGTTCAGTCGGTTAGGTATGAAGAAATCCAAGATAGGGCCAAGTCTGTGATGCCCAAAGATGAGAGAATCTGTAGTAGGAGGGAATGGTCTACTGTGTCGAAGGCAGAGGACAGGTCCAGTAGGAGGAGGATAGAGTAGTGTGGCTTGGCTTTGGCGGTTAGTAGGTCATTAGTGACTTTAGTTAGAGCAGTTTCAGTGGAATGATGCGGTCGGAAGCCAGATTGTAGCTGGTCAAAGAGGGAGCAGGATGAGAGGTATGAGGACAGTTCAAGATGGACATGCTGTTCTAGTAGTTTTGAGGCATAGGGAAGAAGGGATATGGGGCGATAGTTTGACACAGAGGATGGGTCAAGGGAGGGCTTTTTGAGGATGGGTGTAATAGAGGCATGTTTAAAGCATGAAGGGAATACACCAGTTGTTAGTGATAGGTTGAAGAGATGGGTTAGGGCTGAGATGAGGACTGCGGTGATGTTGGGGATGAGGTGGGATGGGAGCGGGTCCAGTGCACAGGTTGTTAGATGTGATCTTGAGTGCAGAGTGGAAAGATTGTTTTCTGAATAGCTGCTTAGGGTTGTGAGAGAGAGAGGATATGAGGATTGGAGTACTATATTGTCACAGGGGTTTACAGGTGGAACAGGGGCTCTTAGGCTGATTGTAAGAGTGGAGCCCCTGCACTGTCCCTTATCTCAAAGGTAGACTTGATGGTAGCCAGTTTCGAGCCTCCAACGTGGTCCTGTCTCCTGTCCAAGCTCTGATACTACTTTCCCCCACCCAGGGAACGGGACAGAAACCCAATTACCAAAACCTAACAAATAGTCACAGACAAGGTTAAACGAACACTCATGCACACTGTACTCAAACACAAAGGAGGGACAGTATGTGTACTTGTAAGTAACGCAAAAGGAGTAGGAGATAAATACACAACTGGAGAACTCACACATCACACTGAACAACAACTTGGAAATCTCCATACAACTGAACCACCAAAGGAACTGAGGAAACAAAAAAGCTATATCCGGCACTCAGCCCCAGAGTCCCTAAGCTTATAAAGGGTGAGGGTAGCTGGTGGTGATCAGTAGCATGAGCTCCCAGCAGATAATTACAGGGATTAACTGGAAAACAGTGAAACCAGAACCAGCCGACACCCATGGCAAGCTGTGCAACTAAGGTGGGCTTCACATCCGCATTATTCTGCCGCAATGCTGGAATGTAACTTACAGCCATTGAGTCATGTGTGAGGTCTCTCAGGTTCTCTGTTGAGTGGAATATCGTGTCCTAATGATCTCAAGGGTTCACATATCTGAATAGACAATTGAGCCACTGATTACCTCAGTCACAAACAACTAAATACAGGGTTGTGTCCTTTCATTCAGATGTCTACAAATTTGTCTACAATGGAGGACCCTTTACTGATGACATCCAGGTTGAACCACAAGGCTTTCCCGAATTGTGTTCAGGTTTCGCAATTCTCTATCAAGTGCCTTCAATGGTCTGGTGATCTTGTCGTTGCATTTTGTACTTGTCTCTCCCTTCTCTTCTAGTGCTGCCCACGGTTCTCAAACAGATCAAAGCTTAAGGTGTTCCACTCATTCTCATAGATATGGATTGGCCTGGAGGTCCTCATTCCCATAAGTGATCAACCTCGTCGCAGACAGCTTTTGGGTTATTCCAGATCTGTCATGCCAGCTTTCATAGGGTCACCTCTTCCACCCTTTTCAGTCACTTAATTTAATAGCATGGCTGTTAAAGCCACAGTCCTACAGCCCCTCTGTTTACATAGTTCAAACCATGATCAAAGTATGGAAGCATTCCTCGCCGCACATATATCATCATACTTGGAGGCTTTGTTTCGATGGTACCTATGCAACTAGTTTGCTCCTATGCCCTTCTCTCTCCCTTCCCTTCTCTCCATCCTACAGTCTGGTCTAGAGGTGGGCATGGTTCTCATTTCACTGAAGGGGAAAGTTTCTAGTCTGTCCATACATTTCAGAAGAACCTGGCCTCCACACTTCAGGTCAAGGCCTTCTTCCAGCGTGTCTTCCACTCAGCGGCACCGTAGAAGCCCTTGATATTATAAGCTCTACAACCCTCACAGTTTGAGCCCTTCAAGGAATCGTCCCATCAGCTAATCTCTTACAAGGTGGTCTCCCTGGTAGTGATTACTTTCATTAGAAGGGTCTCTAAACTGTCTTTTCAGTCCTGTCACTCACTTTCACAGAGATAGCTGGGTAGATCAAACAGATATCTCCACGCTGCCAGAAATGTATCATTAACACTCCACTGCTGCCAGTCATCAGGGCAATACGCAATTGACTGACAATTTGTGGACGAGGCAACGGCTGCTTTTGCTACAACACTAAGGGGTACTTTACACATTGTGACATCGCTAGCATCGGCTAGCGATGCCGAGCGCGATAGTACCCACCCCCGTCGCACATGTGATATGTGGTGATTGCTGCCGTAGCGAACATTATCGCTACGGCAGCTTCACATGCACATACCTGCTCAGCGACGTCGCTGTGACTGCCGAAATATCCCTCCTTCAAGGGGGAGGTGCGTTCGGCGTCACAGCGACGTCACTAATCGGCCAGCCAATAGAAGCGGAGGGGCTGAGATGAGAGGGACATAACATCCCGCCCACCTTCTCCCTTCCGCATTGCCGTCGGGACGCAGGTAAGGAGATATTTGTCGCTCCTGCGGGTTTACACACAGCGACCTGCGGTCGTCCTGACATTATGAAAATGACCGACGCTACACAGATCACCGATTTTCGATGCATTTGCGATCGTTTATCGTTGCACAAAGGATTTACACGTTGCGATGTCGTTACCGGCGCCGGATGTGCGTCACTAACGACGTGACCCTGACGATATTTCGGTGGGTGCTTTCACAGTGAATGTATAGTATATACACATCTGATTCTATCCCATGGAACATGTAAATACTTCAGTACGGTCACTGCCAAGCTTTGCAATAACCCAAGAAAAACTAGCTGACACCACCAAGAGTTTATACAGGCTGATTGGACACATGTTACTGGTAACATTTGGCCTCACAAGGCTTCAGGGATGTGATTTATAGAGCAAGAGGAACGAAGCTATTATATATTATATATTTAATTTGAAAAGTAAGCAGTGTTTAGAAAAATAAACAAAATATGTTACAAAGGGGACAAAACAATACAGTATATACAGTTACATAAAATAAAAAGGTTATACAAAAGGAAAGTACTTGACCTGTGGTGATAGAGATGGCACAATTCTTTTTTTTGAGGGGAGTGAAGCACTCCAATTGCACTATGGGACAATCCTACATATCACTCCCACAAACACTGAATCTAAAGCGTAACAATGTTGTGAACTTTTGACTTACAGGCTCAATATCTCACAGGTTCTATAGAGTGCACATCTTTGCATCCATGGATCCAGTCTTTGTAGGATGGTGCTGCATGTGGCAATTCTCAGTCGGTGTCCTAGAGCTTCCTATTTCTTTTTTTTTTTAAGCAAGAAAGGAGTCTACTTATGACATGCTATTGTTTATTTGTACCCCCATGAAATGTCTGAGAAAAGAAGATTTTTGATAGCCTCCATAAAATCTTTTTCTCTAAGGGGTACTTTGCACACTACGACATCGCAGGTGCGATGTTGGTGGGTCATGTCAAAAGTGACGCACTTCCTGGGTCGCTCTTGACATCGTAGTGTGTAAATCCTAGATGATACGATTAACGGGCGCAAAATCGTCGTAATCGTATCATCGGTGTAGCGTCGGCGAATTCCATAATTACACTGACGCGACGGTCCGATGTTGTTCCTTGCTCCTGCGGCAGCACACATCGCTGTGTGTGAAGTCGCAGGAGCGAGGAACATCTACCTGCGCCACCGCGGCTCCCGTAGGATATGCGGAAGGAAGGAGGTGAGCGGGAACATCCCGCTCATCTCCGCCCCTCCGCTCCTATTGGCCGCCTGCCGTGTGACGTCGCACGGCAGGTGAGTGCATGTGAAGCTGCCGTAGTGATAATATTCACTACGGCAGCTATCACAATGATATCGCAGCTGCGACAGGGGCGGGGACTATCGCGCTCCGCATCGCAGCATCGGCTTGCAATGTCGCAGTATGCAAAGTACCCCTTAGAATGTATTGGGAATACAGATTCCACCCTGGTTGCTCTGTTGGAAGTGTGTGTTTTTCTTCTGGAAGTTCAGTTTCCTCTCTTTCTGCTTTGTTGTTACAATGCCTCTAACTGCTTTTTTACTACCTGGTGTTACCTTAATGTTAGTACAGGAATTTAGCCTGCAAAAGGATGAGCCAACTTTTTGTTTTCTTTGTGTCAACCTTCAGGTTGCAGCAGACAAGCCACGGTTCCTGTGTCCCCAATGAAGGCTACAATAAGTAGATTTTACAATGAGTACCAAAAATCCTGTTTTTATTGATATCATTAAGTTTCTTTTCCACCATTTTGAGTTTGCTTCTTCCACATTTTGCATTATCTCTTCTTAGGTCTCCCCCTCCTCCTTCCACAGGACACAGCTGAATAAACTACATAGAGGCATTATGAAGTTTATATGATTCATTGTGTCACAATCCAAGCACATCATAATCACGAAATTTAGAGTCACATGCGGCATCGTAATAAGTTACCCAAGTAAGCAGATGATAGTATGTACCAAGATAGCAACGTCAATGTGAAAGTGATACTGCACTTGTACTGTGTTGGTGCTCAGTGGAAGGATTCTTCCACCCTTGCATATTAAATGTATGAAAACGTTGGTAGTCAGCAGATGGATGTATTGAGGATACATGTATTAGACATAACATAGGCGAGAAAGATATTATAAGCACTTAATTTAAAGTTAGATAACCTTCCGTGTCATTAATATACTGTCCACTCCTGAGGAAGGGGGCAGAGACCCCTGAAACACGTAGACCTGTATATTATGCTTGAAATAAATGACTTGGAATAATATCCTTCATGTATCATTGGTGACAAGCGCGGCAGTGATCCCCGGTTTCCTTTAAAGACGCAGAAAGGGTCTGCGGCAGAGGCGGCCGAGACCCGGTCATAATAGTAACCGGCGACATACCTCCCAGGATCACCAAGTTAAGGGTGGCAAAAGGGTGCCTCTTGTACGGGAAGGAAGTTACCAATGTTGAAAAATGTAAAATAAAAGTGTTAACCTTTGTTCACCGTTGCAGCCCAAGGACGTTCTGGAATTCACCAAGGGGGAATGTAGCGCCCCTGAAGCTATCAGGAGCTACCAGGTACTGCATCCTGTCAAAGATGCAGGGCCTACCCCCAGGGATCCAGAAGACCACTACCGGTAACACCTGTTTTTCCCTTCCCCAAGGACTGGTGACAGACTAGGGTTGGTCCAATGGATGGCCACCTAGGGGTGGAGCCAATCCAGTCCACTAGACGACAACCAGGGGAGGAGGGGTCAGACAGTCAATAAGTGGAAGTGAAAGGAGACGGACGTAACCGTACTGATGGGAGTGTGTAACAGTGACCTGTCAGGTGCAGGCATGTGGTTGCTGAAGGAGTGCGGTGGAGTACTCTCAGAACCATAGCACCGATGGGTTACAGAGTCCTAGGTCAGGCAAATGCTCCAGGCAGACCTGATAAAATCTGTACGGTGAGGGGACCATCCAGGACCTCACTGACCGTAAAGTCCGAGGCCCAGAAGTGACGGGAGAACCAGGGACTGGAACAGAACACCGACCCTACAGGGTTCAAACTGCCTGCTGTATGGACTAAAGACTGAAAGACTATATTACCAGGAGGGGACCCCCAGACGCTCCAAGCCACCGGGACCCACCAACCAGAGACGGGTGCAGGGGAAAGAAGCCACCAGGTTACCACAACGGCACTATGACTAAGGGGACCAGTGGTGAGGACCAGCCTTCTTCGGGTTACCAGCCATAACAACGCTGTGAGTGAAGAAACCAGTTACACTGTAATCCCTTGTGTGGCCTACCTTCTTTCCACTCCTAACTCCATCACCTACCCCCCTGGGGCCTGGCCCTACTTGCGGAGGGCCCAACATCCAGGCTGCCATTAACATCAGCCCTAGCGGTGAGAGACTGTGCAGTGGCAGCTCCATCTACCTAGCCGCAACCCACAAATGGTGTCATGACAAAACCTTTATTATTGTTCCCCAGTACATAACCCCTTTCAAGCGACCACAGGGTCACGGAACCGGGCAACGGCCACCCAGTGAACTGTCCCCCTAAACATACGGCCCGGGACCGAGTACCCCATAGCCTTGGGGCGAGTCACAGTCATTGCCAACAAAGGGTTTTCAACCAAATATTAGAAATAAACATTTTATTTCCAAATATTTAATTTGTCCAATTACGTTTGAGCCCCTGAAATGAAGGGATTGAGTTTATAAAATGCTTTAGTTCCTCACATTTTTATGCAATCTTTTTTGTTCAACGTCCTGAATTAAAGCTGAAAGTCTGAACTTCAACTGCAGCGGAATTGGTTTGTTCAAAATCTATTGTGGTAAAGTACAGAACGAAAATGTGAAAAATGTTGTCTCTGTCCAAATATATATGGACCTAACCAGGGGCGTACAGACCACGTTCACAGAGGTTGCCACTGCGACCGGGCCCGAGGTGCAGGTGGCCCGCTGGCCTCAGCCCCTGATCCAGATAGATGATCCACACACTGTATAATGGTCACCACAGTAGCCGACACACTGATTGTCCCAAAAATAGTCCCCACATTGTATAATGGCTTTTACAGTAGTCCCCACACTGTATGAGAACCCCCAAAGTAGTCCCCACAGTATATTACAGCTCCCAACATTAGCTCCTGAAGCGTCCACGGGGCCTTAGGGTACTCGTCGCCGGGCCGGTGGTTCCTTGGGGTAGCTGTGACTGGCCTCACACGGCTCCGTGACCCCGTCGGCTATATGTTAAACAAGAACAGGAAACAAACAGTACAGATGGGGATGTAATGAGGGTGACAGGCCCCTGAGAAGTGTGTCACCGCCTCCTCCGCCGCCGACTAGTCCTCTCCCAAGGGCAGTACTGGATAGGGAGTGGGGATGCTTCGCAGCGCCACCCGCGGTATGTGGCCAGGAACTAGCCGCCGTTGCACAGTCTCTCTCCGGGGCAGGTGTTATGTGCAGCCGGGATGGTATCGCTCCCCACAGGCGGAGCGGGGTACCCCGGGAGGTTGGTGAGAACGGGGACGGCAGTCCACGGGAGCGCTGGAGGGCAGGGCGGCGGCAGTTACTCACAGAGTCACCAGGTGCGGGTTCCAGTCACTTTATTTACTAGCTCAGGTGGTATCACACCCCAGGCGCTAGTCCTCTCAATCAGAGACTCCGGTTGCTTCCTCGGCAGGTCAGAGGCTGGATCCGGTTTGGTAATCTGTGGCCTCTCTCCTCCATGCACAACTCTGTACTCTTTCCCGGTCCCGGTCCGTAGTGCCAACAGCCTTTGCCTCTCGTGGGTCGGACCTCTGTCCCATCTCCCCAGGCTCTCTCTCTCTTTCTGCTGCCACGCCCCCGGCCACCTGAACTAGGGTGCTGTACCTCTGGCGACTGCTCCCCTTTTAGTTCACGATTACAAATGGCGGGTCCCGTCTCTCTAGGTGTTACTGGCCCCCGCTTGGTTGTGCTGTCTGTTCGCTGTTACATCCAGACAGCTCTGTTCTGCCTTCCTGAAGGCCTGACAGCCTCCCTTCAGTGAGCTGCACACTCTGCGTCTGCTCTGTCTCATGTCCAAACACGTTCTGCCTGGCTAAAAATGTCTCTACTCCTAACTGCCCATGCCCCCACCTTTGCAAATTGTTATGGCGATCTGGGTCTGCTAGGAACTTCCTGACTGTGTTTGTAGAAACATTGTTAACCCTTTCCTAGTGATTATTTCTCCCTGCTGTATGGTGGTGTGGATGTGTGTAAACTTACCAGATTAACATCTTGACCTGCTCAGGAAGGATATAATGATATACCTTGTAGCGACCAGTCTCAGAGGCGCTACACTCCCATCCTGTATAAGTGCCCCCTACACTATAGAATGCCCATTACACTGCATAACTAGGAAGGGGATCTGCATTTCCTGGGGGGTAAACTTACCCCAAACCATGACTTCTAGAAAATAAGCCCTCCCCCGAAAATAAGACCTAGTGCTTTTTTCAGGGCAAAAAAAAAAATATAAGACAGTGTCTTATTTTCGGGGAAACACGGTATGTGGGGCAGTAAGAGGAGCACGTTTTTTGTGCCACACAGTTGGTGCAGTAATAAGGACACATATGGCAGCAGCGGCTCAGTATTGGGGTATCAGGAGGATGAGGAGTTTGTGTATGTTGGGAATAGATGGGATGAGGTCGGAAATCTGAGGTCAAATGTCTTTTTTTGTAATCTCTGCAGATGAGTTGCTCCTGGAAGAAGTTATGTCAGTCTGGACCAAATGGAAAAGATGGGAAAAGTGAACAATTCCATTCGAAAGAACATCAGCTGTAAGTCACCATCTATAACTGCACTGTAATCTCTTGTATGTCCTGCAGCACCGATATCTACCACTATATAGTCACTATACAGTGGTAATATCAGTGTCATCTGCTGAGGTTCCACTATACCCACAATTAGGCTGCGCTACTGTAGTAATCATGATTACCTGGTTAGGGGTCCACTCTAATGTTTCACCCCCCCTGAGCTGAACCCCTAGCTACCTCTATATTCTAATCATGAAATTGTGGTATCTGTTAAAAGGGCCCACTGGGAATCTTTCCCCCAGGGCCCACAAAAACCTGGAGCCGGCCCTGCATCTGGCATTTGCCAGAGTTGCTAGATGGCTAGTCTGGCCCTGATTACAGCTCCTGTCATTGTGCCCCTTTGCTACTGCGCCTGACATTGTACCCCTTTGCTACTGCGCCTGACATTGTGCCCTTTGCTCCTCTGATACTGTCCCTGGCATTGTGCTCCTTGTGCCGCTGCGCCTATCATTGTGACCATTACCCCTTTACGTCTACGCATTGCATTGTGTCCCTCGCCCCTCAGCTACTGCACCTGGCAATGTGTCAGTCTTTCACTACTTTTGCCTGGCAGGGTGCCCCTCTGCTACTTGCGTATGGTAGGACATCCCTCGCCCCTTCACTATTTGTGCTAGGCAGCATTCCCCTCGCCCCTTCGCTCTGGTGTGGCAGCTGGCAGCACGTCTCTGCTGCTGCGCTGGGCGGCGTGTCCCTTACCTCTCTGCGCCTGCACCCGACAATGTGCTCCTCTGCTACTGCACCAGGCAGCGTGCCTCTCTGCTGTAGAACCTAGCAGCACACCACTCTGCTGCAGTGCCTGACAGTAACCCCCACCGCCCCTTACTCCTCTCCTACTGCACCTGGCAGCACACCACTTGCGCCTGGAAATGGTCCCCTTTCCCTCTGCTGCTTGAGCCTGGCACTGCAGCCCACACCCCTCTGCTACTGCAACATACCACAGGTCCAGGGCTGCATCTAAAAGTAGCTGCTGGCCAGAAGAGTGAGTTTGAGTCTACTGCGACTCTGTTGTTAGGACCTGTCTGAGGCCGTTGGCTCAAAAATGGTTCCTAGGACAGATTTGACACTAGTCACTCTATCCTACAGGTTACAAAGGAACACTGGCCTTCACTTTTACACCCCTGTACAGAGATAGAGACTTACCACAGGCAATGGGTTGCATCTACAGAGTAGCTGCTGGCCGGAGGAGCGAGCTTGAGGCTAGTGGTTGATTCAACATTAAGTTAAACATAGCAAATGAAAAGGCAACAGTATTTATCTGCCCAGGTCACAGAAACTGATGTACTAACAGGATACAGTAGCTCTTCTTAATAAAGATGAAGGCAGCACAGGGGCAAAATACTGATGAGACAACCACTCACAACCTACCAATTCATGGAGGGGGTGGTGATTGCTCAGTATTAAAATTGCACAGGCATTATGCTTGTATATGGGGCTGGTAATTTAGTGCACCTGGCTTACAGCCTATTACTGAAGCCCCTACTATTAGATTAAACGGACTACCCAGCACTCTATCATTGCACTCCACTGGGAAAGACACCCTAGCTAGCACTCTATCATTGCACTCCACCGGGACAGACACCCTACACAGAACTTTATCATTGCACTCCACCGGGACAGACACCCTACCCAGTACTCTATCATTGCACTCCACCGAGAAAGACACCCTACCCAGCACTCTATCACTGCACTCCACCAGGACAGACACCCTACCCAGAACTTTATCATTGAATCCACCGGGACAGACACCCTAGTTTACAAGACCAACATAGATGGGATTGGCTGTAATCGAGAATCGTTTACATAAAAATATAAATAAATGAGGTATTGGTTAATATTTTGGCCAAAATATGCAAGCTCACAACCCAACATCAAGGGTCCTCATTGTTTTGTGAGTCCCCATACTAAAAATATAAGCAAAGCTACAGAAAAATTAAAATTTCCCAAAATTTCTTAAGTTCAATATAGCAAAAAAATACTGTTGTATTTACCTGCCCAGGTCACAGAATGTAATGCAGTATCTGGATGGAGCAGCCCTCCTTAATAAATATGGAGGTAATACAGGTGCAAAACACTGAGACAACCACTCACAACCTGCCAAATCATGTAGGGGGTGATTGCTCCGTATTAACATTGCACACAGAGAAGGCCTGAATAGGGTGCTGGTCACACACATGAAGTGCCAGTGCCTGGCTTACAGCCTACTAGTGACGCCCATAGAATTAGATTAGGCGGGCTGCCCAGCACTCTATCAGTGCACCCCACCATAGTATTAGATTAGGCGGGCTGTGCAGCACTATCTCAGTGCACCCCACAATCACAGACACCCTAGTTTACAAGGCCAACATAGATGGGCTTAGCTGCATCCTCCATAATTAGAAATATAATATTAGAAAAATATATAATAAATTTATGTGGCATGGGTCAATATTTTGGCCAAAATATACAAGCTCGCAACCCACGTCAAGGGTCCTCATTATCTTGCGAGTCCCTACCTAAAATTAAATGCAAAGCCACAGAAAAAGGAATTCAAATTCCTTGAAACTTCAATACAGCAAGAAAAAAAAACTAAATCTTTCTGTAGCTTTGCTTTTAATTCACCCTTAAAGGGGTTTCCCCACAAATAAAGTTAAACTTAATCAATTGAACAGGATCCCAGCTGATTCTTTTTGTGAGGTAAAACATTTCACTACATGCTTTTAAAAAATCTTGTTCCTCAAAGAAAGAATAATTTGTGACCCTGTGCTGTAATGTCTGCATACGTTTTAAGTCCTCCCCTGCCTAGGAGTATGATCAGACTATGTCCCTGGACGGTCAGACACATTCATTACACAGTACATAGCAAGGGCACATATATAAGATTATCTCACCACAGGAACATTTTTTTTAATTACAAGGAATTCTGGAAATTATTATTATTCCAAGATCTATTGATTTAAATTTATGTTAAAATTAAGTTTGCTCGTGGGAAATCCCCTTTAACTAACTAAAGCTTTTTTTCCCCCCTAAATGTTGGGATCTGTCTAAGGACATCAGCTCAAAAAAGCTTCCTGGGATAGACTTGGAGCAAAACACTCCATTACTGCTGGTCTCAAAGAAACCCCGGCCTACACCCTTGAGCCTCAATACAAAGACACTTTCACAGCCTTAAGGTTGAAAGACTTAAGTCCATCAAGTTCATTCTAAAAGCTAATGTGCTGATCCAGAGGAAGGCAAAAACCCCATGAGGCAGATGCTAATTGCCCCATATTAGGGGAAAAATTCCTTCCTGACTCCACATACGGCAATCAGACTAGTTCCCTGGATCAACATCCCATAACAAAATCTAGTAACAATAACCTGCAATATTCTATTATTCACAAAAGGCACTTTTATGCCATCCATAAACTTTTTTCTTTCAGCCGGGGTAGTAATGGAGGTGTCTGATAGACACTCCATTACTAACCCCTGGGGTTGATCCCAGCTGTTAATTTACAGCTGACATCAGCTCCAAAAGTATTAATCCGATTGCCACCACACAAGGGCAATCAGGAAAAGCTGGGCAAAACACCAGAATTGGTGCATCTAATGCATGTGCCACTTCTGAAGTGGCTGGGGGCTACTATTTTTAGGCTGGGAAGGGCAAAATTACCATGGGCCTTCCCAGCCTGATAATACCAACCCCCCCGCTGTCTGCTTTGTCTTGGCTAGCTATAAACATAGGGGGGAGCCCTCTCCATTTTTTTAAATGTATTTATTTTGTTCACAGCAGCATACAGGCATCTTCCCTATGCAATAAATTTTGTTAATTGGTTGCACTGCAGCCTTTCAACAAACTTTATTAGCAAACGAACAGCATTCAAACTCGGACACAGGCTTTTTTTTAAACGTCTGTGTTGGCGTTCGTGCCCTGAACACCCAGTGTCTGGTATGATCCCCGAACTTTACAATTCAGGTTAGCTCATCTCCAATCATAACAATATATTATAATTGACTTGCAGACACTAAGCCAATATAATATTAGAACTTGTGAAATATTTTAATCCGGTACCTTGCAATTTAGTATAAGATATAACATATCTGTTGATAATAGCACTCAAGGGTAATTTACTTCAGTACCTAAGACAATGTCTCCAACAACAGACAAGGAGAATGTACAAGACAAGATGATAAAAGTTCCCTCGCACTCGTAGACCTGAAGTGCTGAGATAAAGTCCAACGACACCGCCTCTTTATATCCAGAGACGTTCCCGTTCTTAAAATCAGGTATTCAGAGCACCACCGGCGCGGACTCTACTAACTCCACAGTGATCGTGACAAGGTCCCACTCGACCACCACAGGTCTGACCCTGTGTCCACTTTTGAAATGTGGAGGTTTCAGTCACTCAGTGTTATTAGTAGAAATTCACATATAACAATACCTATATAGATATATGAGACAACAAGAAATATTATCTATAGGGAAACAGGGGGCATGTACCTGGGGTGTAGTATAAAATACCCTATTATTTGTCTTCAGTCCACAAATGACTGTTGACCACACCTAGCTGGGCTCCCTTATACACAATCAGGATTTTATATGTAATCCGTATACATTCACTCAAGTTTCCATTCAAGGAGCCTCATTGTAACATAAAACAGATATTTTATGGCGTTTTAGTTTTACAATTTTAAAAGACAAACAAGAAATATTATCTATATGGGATCAGAGGGCATGTACCTGGTGTGTAGTGTATAATACCCTATCATTTGTCATCAGTCCACAAATGACGATTGACCACACCTAGTTGGACTCCCTTATACACAATCAGGATTTTATATGTAATCCATATACATTCACTCAAGTTTCCATTCAAGGAGCCTCATTGTAACATAAAACATATTTTATGGCGTTTTTAGTTTTACAATTTTAAAAGACGGACAAATGGAAATGATACAAATTACCAGGAGACAAAATCCAATAAAGTACAGAAGAAATCCAACAAGGTACCGGAATAAAATATATAAAAATTCATCTTATTTTGGGTTTCTTAATTAGTATTATGTTTTCTTGGTTTACATAGCTGACATCACCCTTTATTAGTATGCAGGTTATATAATATATACACCTGTTGTACTGTAATAACAAAAGGGTATGTGACCCCGATCAGGACCCGCTGTGTCCTGGACTCAGAGTGTCCTGACGTGCGGGGCAGAGAGTCTCCTCTATAGGAGAACGCAGGAGACTGCAGCGGCCCGTGCCCACAATCAGGGTTCACGGCACTGCAATCTTTCGCTTCTGTTCTCCCTACGGAGGACATTTGCTACTCCGCAGTAAACAACTGACATACTGCGGCTTAAAGGGTGCTTTACACGCTGCGACATCGCTAGCGATTGCTAGCGATGCCGCGAGCGATAGCACCCGCCCCCCGTAGTTTGTGCGACATGTGGTGATCGCTGCCGTAGCAAACAATATCGCTACGGCAGCATCACATGCACATACCTGTTAAGCGACGTCGCTGTTGCTGCCGAACAATCCCTCCTTCAAGGGGGAGGTGCGTTCAGCGTCACAGCGTCGTCACAGCGGCGTCACACAACGGCCGCCCAATAGAAGAGGAGGGGAGGAGATAAGCGGCCGGAACATGCCGCCCACCTCCTTTCTTCCTCCTTTCCGATGGACGCAGGTAGAATGATGTTCGTCGTTCCTGCGATGTCACACACAGCGATGTGTGGTGCCACAGGAACGATGAACAACTTATATAGCCACAGGACATTCCGCAATACAACCGCAGCATTAAAACAGACAAAGTTGTGCTGCGGATTTCTGGGAGCTCCTGATATATTTGCAGGACACTTTCCCCGTGGGCACATAGCCTTAAGTGGGCTTTACAACAGCGACATCGCTAGCGATGTCGCTGGTGAAAGCACCCGCCCCCGTCGGTTGGGCATCACGGGCAAATTGCTGCCTGTGGCACACAACATCGTTAGTCCCCGTCACACATACATACCTGCCTAGCGACTTCGCTGTGGCCGGCGAACCGCCTCCTTTCTAAGGGGGCGGTTCGTTCGTTGTCACTAAGCAGCCGCCCAATAGAAGCGGAGGGGCGGAGATGAGCGGGCTGAACATCCCGCCCACCTCCTTCCTTCCTCATTGCGGGCGGACGCAGGTACGATGATGTTCCTCGTTCCTGCGGTGTCACACATAGCGATGTGTGCTGCCGCAGGAACGACGAACAATCTGCGTCCTGCAACAGCAACGATAATAGGGAATAGAACGACCGGACAACGATCCACGATTAGGTGAGTAATTTTGATCGTTAACGGTCGTTCGTGCGTTTCACACACAACGACGTCGCTAACAAGGCCGGATGTGCGTCACGAATTCCGTGACCCCAACAACATCTCGTTAGCGACATCGTTGCGTGTAAAGCCCGCTTTAGAGTTCACTCCTCAAGCAGTTTGCACTAGAAATTTTACAAGGGGAACTATTTATTTTAAAAGGGATTTCCCGTCGTGGACAATCATTTTAATATATTTAATATATAATAAAATGTAATTTTTGTCTTAAAGGGGATATCCAGGCTTGAGGTTAAAGGGAACCTGTCACCACTTTTTTGGCCTATAAGCTGCGGCCACCACCACCAGGCTCTTATATACAGCATTCTAACATGCTGTATATAAGAGCCCAGACAGGGGGTATAATATAAAAAACACTTTATAATACTTACCTAACATTCGCGCTGTGGGCCTTATGGGCGTCTCCGTTATCCGGTGCCGGCGCCTCCTCTTTTGTCCATCTTTGTGCTCCTTCTTCTCTAGCCGCAGTGCATAACAGGTCCGACGTAATACACACTCGCCGGCATTCAGGTCCTGAGTAGGCGCACTTTGACCTGCCTTGAGCAGGACAGATCAAAGTATTGTAGTGCGCCTGCGCAGGACCAGCGCGTGTGTATAATGTAGCCGCATCATGCACCCAGGCTTCAGAAAGAGGACGAAGATGGCCGAAAGAGGAGGCGCCGGCACCGGACAACAGAGACGCCCATAAGGCCCACAGCGCAACCGTTAGGTGAGTATTATAAAGTGTTTTTTATGTTACACCGCCCGGCCTGGGCTCTTATATACAGCATGTTAGAATGCTGTATATAAGAGCCTGGTGGTGGTGGCTGCAGCTTATAGGCTAAAAAAGTGGTGACAGGTTCCCTTTAATGACAGACTTTTGAATCCTAACAGGGAACTGCACTGTGCGCTGTGAGGATTCGCCTGTGCCAGTAGTGGGCAGTAATGACCACAAGTATGTGACTTGCATACATGCGTTCAGGTGCAGACACCTAGAGCAACTGCAGACTTTTACCCTCAAGCCTGGAAAACCCCTTTAACAAATCTGAATTAAAATTTTGAAAAAAAAATATTTATACATAGATTTTTCACAGGACTTATAACCAGAAAGCTCATAAAAAAAATTGCTAATTGTTTTGCATATTTTACACTGCACCCTGTACATGAGTCTCCCAAGGAGCTGAAGATACAGGGAGAAGTCACAAGAGACCCTGATTCCAGCAATGTGTCACTTACTGAGCTGTTTGCTGTCATTTTTATAAAATCAATGTTTTCTCTGCTGCAGATCTAGCAGTTATACAGAGCTCATGAATATGCTAGTCTACCTGGTAGCATGCTAAATAGTCCTGTAATGATAATCTCCTGCTGATTACACAGTAATTTTTATCAAAACTACACTAAGTAGCCCAGTAATTGACACATCACTGGAATCAGCATCTCTGCCCTTATGTTATGCAGATTAGGTGGCAAAAATCTCCTGACAGATTCCCTTTAAAAAATTAATTAAGAGGAAATGAATTTGGTGCATCTTACTCTAACGTGCTTCATGAAGGTTGGTATAGAAAAACACCAGCCTTGATTAAACGCCACCAAAGGGTTACATGACATTAGCAGATACAGAGCAGGAGAGTGGTATACGTCACCAGGTTCACATCATGGTCCTTGTCCTTGGTCGTCCTTCATCGGTTCTTTTTTCATTCTGATGAAAATGTCGCATTCTTATCCTGTTTCTCTCCAAAATGGCAATAAGGGTGCTCCACGGTTTATAATCCAAAAGCTCGTTCTTGTCCTTTGTCCTATATAAGAAAGTAATATTGTTGCAGGGCTCCAGGTTTATATTCCAAGAGCTCCACTTATGTCTTTCTGGCTGCCATAGTTCGGCTCTATCGTCCTGCCTCTATAGTAAAAAAGTGGCAAATGGCTGTAAAGCTCCCAGGAGCAGTTTGTTTAGAGCCTTTGATCATTGTGACATCACAAAATGATGACATAGCAAGCAGGCGGGGAACCTTTATATAGTCGAGTGTGGTCAGATGCAATTTGCATATTCTATGAAGTTGGATGGAATTTGCATATTTCATGATACCATAAACCAGGGCCGGCGTCAGCACCCGGCAAACCCGGGCAAATGCCGGGGCCCTGGAGAGCCGGGGGGGCCCACTCGGCCTCGTCAGTTCTCCTGTCCCTTGGCCGGGGCCCACTCGCCTTTACAGTTCTGCTGCCCCCGGCCGAGTTCCGGGGACCGCAGTCCTCGGCAGCAATCTGCAGCGCCGTCACTTTAAGGCGCGCAGACATCCTGGTTTGAACTTCATATGTGGGCGGAGCTACCGCCTTCTCAGTCCCACAGTTGTGTGTGTTTGTCTGTATGTAGCAGAGTTGTGTGTGTTTGTTTGTCTGTCTGTCTGTATGTAGCAGAGTTGTGTGTGTGTGTGTGTGTGTGTGTGTGTGTGTCTGTAAGTGTATATGACTGTATAGATTTGTCTGTTTATATGTATTTTTGTGAGTTTGTCTTTAAATATGTATATGTACGTGTTCGTATCGGTGTCTGTGTGTGGATGGGGCCCACTGGGACTCTTCCGCCCGGGGCCCACAAAAACCTGGAGCCGGCCCTGCCATAAACGTCTGATGTCACCACAATGAGAACAGACATGAACATTCCATTCAGGGCCCAGTCATTAGTATCATCTGAACCATCCGTGGCTGCGGCGTACAGATGTCGGGGTTCAGTTTTCTTGTCTAGTTACAAAGCAGAGGACTTAGTGCTATAAAAAGTGAATGTGCGATCAATGGTTCCCCTGAATTCACAGCTCTAGAGCCGGAGGATCAGCCACTAAGGATTCTGGGAAAATTCAGTGACAGATATTAAAGTAAATAAAAACTCTTTTTTAGAAATCTGGGAGAGACACTGCAGATGTAATGGCGGCCGCGTCTTGTGTTATACAGCCTTGCATGAAAAACATAAAATATATCAATGGTATGCTCCAATAAACTATATTATGAGTGTAGAGTCTCAAAACAAGTCTCCTTTTGGTGATTTTGGTCCTGCGGTCATGCTTTGCACAGTACATCTCTTCTCTTATCCCGTTATATACAGCCACTTACTACAGTTCATCACTCCTGTTAGCCCCATCCTGCAGTACATGGCTCCTCTCATCTATATACAGCCCCATCCTGCAGTACATGGCTCCTCTCATCTCTATACAGCCTCCTCTAGTACATGTCCCCTCTCATCTATATACAGCCCCCTCCTCTAGTACATGGCTCCTCTCATCTACATACATCCCCCTCCTCTAGTACATGGCTCCTCTCATCTATATACAGCCTCCTCCTCTAGTACATGGTTTCCCTGCCTAATCCTCCCCCTTGTGCAGGACAGAGCCGCTATCAGTTCCTCTTGAGAGCAGTTGAGCCCAGAGCTGTGATACAGGAGGCTCCGCCCCTCCTGCGACATCATCATCGTTGTAGCCATGACCAAGCTCCTGCGCTGTTAGTTCACTTTCCAGTAGTAAAGATGGCAGAGCATATAGACATGACAGCGGGAAAAGTGAAGAAAACCTTCTCTATGATCTGCTGATAAACACAGAGTGGCGTCTGGACCCAAGTGCGTACAACACATTGGTAGACCGGACAGGACACGTAGCCATGAAATCACAGCAGTCTGGAAGTTGTTGTTCCAAAGTTTGATAAGTCAACCTGTGCCCATAGGAAACATAGAAGTGCACACTTGGTATAGCGACTGCCTGGGATACCTCCTGGTCAGCAAACCCCTCACCCGCCTGCAACTGTCTCTGGCAATCCAAATGAAAAAACTTTATAACTCCAGCGGACAAATTTGAGGATGCAGATATATATTAAAAATTTTTTTGCATTTGCAAATCTTTATTTTGAAAAACTTCCATAAAATTGGAGCCACACTTCTGGGCGGTGAAGGAAAGAGATTAGGAGTGGTAGCCTGCTTCGACTACGCGTTTCGGCGTACAAGCGCCTTCTACATGGTCTACATGGTCTACATGAGACCATGTAGAAGGCGCTTGTACGCCGAAACGCGTAGTCCAAGCAGGCTACCACTCCTAATCTCTTTCCTTCACCGCCCAGAAGTGTGGCTCCAATTTTATGGAAGTTTTTCAAAATAAAGATTTGCAAATGGAAAAATTTTTTTAATATATATCTGCATCCTCAAATTTGTCCGCTGGAGTTATAAAGTTTTTTCATTTGGATTTTCCGTGGCTGGCTCCTGCTCTGGTTTTCCGTGCAGACTATCTTCTGGATTGATACTGGAATCCACACACAGGAGTGTACGGGTAAGCTGGCTTTGAAAACTATTTAGTTTTTTGTCTCTGGCAATGTGTCCCCTCATCCCTCTGCAACTGTTCCTGGCAATGTGCTCCTCTGCTACTGTGCCTTGCATTGTGCTCATTGCCCTCTGCAACGGCATCTAGTCTTGTGCCCCTTTGCTTCTTTCGCCTGGCAGCACGTCCCTAAGCAACTGTGCCTGGCAATGTGTCTTTTGCCCCTCTGCAACAATGCCTGGCATTGTGCTCCTCGCCCCTCTGCAACTGCACCTGACATTATTCCACTTGCCCCTCTGCTACTGTGCTTGGCATTATACCTCTTTCCCCTCTGCTACAGCGCCTGACATTGGGCCCCTTTCCCCCCTTGCTATTTGCACTTGGCAGCACGCCTCTTTGCTAGTGCACCAGACAGAGTCCCCCTTCCCACCTGCTACTGCGCCTGACGGCTTGCCCCTCACCCCTCTGCTGCTGTGCTTGGCAGTGTGCCCCACTGCTGCGGTGCTTGACAGCGCACCCCTCTGCTTTGGCACCTGGCAGCACACCCGTCTGCTGGGGCGCCTGGCAGCACACCTGGCAATGCCCCCCCCAGCTGCAGCGCTCCCCCTGCTGCAGTGCCTGGCACTCCTCACCCCTCTTTTAATATGCCTGGCAGTGTGCCCCTCTGCTGCATCACCTGGCAACATGCCCCTCCGCTGTGGTGCATACTAGAGCACTCCTCACCCTCTGTTACTTTTGCTTGGCAGTGTACCGCCCCCGTGTCAGCAGCCGGGCTGCTCGGATCCGGATCCGCGGTGGCTCGAGGTGCGTCCGGAGCCGGGGGTCTCGCGGCCACTCGAATAGAAAAGAGGGGGTATTTACAGGGGAGTATTGTATGGAATAGTTTGTAACACCACCCGTGGTGTGTGGTAAGGTGGCACTAAGGGGTGCTTAGCCTTGTATTTAGCCAAAAAAATAAATAAATTAAAAAAAAAAAATGACGTGGGGTTCCCCCTATTTTTGATAGCCAGCTAGGGTAAACAAGACGGCGGCAGCCGGCAGACCACAGCTGGTAGCTTCACCTTGGTCGGTAATCCAAAACTGAGGGCACCCCACGCTGTTATTTTAAATTAATTAAATAATTTAAAAAAAAAAAAAACACGTGGGGGTCCCCCCAAAATTAGATCACCAGCCAAGGTAAAGCGGACAGCTTGGGTCTGATATTCTCAGACTAGGGAGGTCCATGGTTATTGGACTCTCCCCAGCCTAAAAATAGCAGGCCGCAGCCACCCCAGAAGTGGCGCATCCATTGGATGCGCCAATCCTAGTGCTTCACTACAGCTCATCCCGTTGCCCTGGTGCGGTGGCAAATGGGGTAATATATGGGGTTAATACCAGATGTGTAATGTCACCTGGCATCAAGCCCTGGGGTTCGTGATGTCAGGCCTCTATTAGATACCTGACATCACCAACCCAATCAGTAATAAAAAAAAAATAGACGACAAACACATTTTTATTTGAAAAAACACTCCCCAAAACATTCCCTTTTTCACCAATTTATTAGAAAGAAAAACAAATCCAGGTCTGGTGTAATCCAATAAGGGGGTCCCATGACGATCCATACCATAGTCAATGTCCCAGTCAATGAAGAAAAGAATGTTCCATATTGGCTGGGAGAGCAATGCAGTGACCTGAGCTAACATCAATAGGTCAGCCCAGGTCACTGCAGAGCATGACAAGTGCTGCTGTCAGGAGGATAGCGAGATACATTACCTGTGGTGGTCGCTGCATTCCTGATAGCAGAGCTGTCACTGCAGGGCATGACAAGTGCTGCTGTCAGGAGGATAGCGAGGTACATTACCTGCGGTGATCGCTGCACTCCTGATAGCAGAGCTGTCACTGCAGGGAATGACAAGTGCTGTTGTCAGGCAGGAGCTTAGCGAGGTACATTACCTGCGGTGATTGCTGCACTTCTCATAGCAGAGCTGTCACTGAGTTCAATGACCGCCGCCTTCACAACCAAGTATCACGGGTGTCTGTGACGTCTCCGCTAGTGACAGTCTCGGGTCAGCAGCGAGAGGAGATGTGACAAGCGGCGGCCATGGAGGACAGTGACAGCGCTGACGTCGGGAGGGCAGGACTTCATCACCCCAGGTGAGGAACTTCACTAACCTCCTGACGGGAGCGCTTGTCATCCCCACGGCTGCTGTCACTGCAGTGTGGGCAGCTGCGGACAATGTACAGTGTGGGCATATTCTTTCACTGCAGTGTGGGCAGCTGCGGACACCGTACAGTGCTGGCATATGCTGACACTGCAGTGCGGGCAGCTGCGGACACATTACAGTGCGGGCATATGCTGACACTGCAGTGTGGGCAGCTGCGGGGCTGGAGCTGGAGCGAGACACAGACTGCAGCGGCATCCGACGTAAGTCACACAGAAGTGCTTCTGTGTGGCTTTCGGGGATTTTTGCACACGTAGCCAGGGTAAACATCGGGTTACTAAGCAAAGCGCTTTGCTTGGATACCCGATATTTACCCTGGTAAACAGCTTACTGCAGGCTGACAGCAATGGCTCCCTGCACACGTAGCTGTAAAAAGCCACGCTTTTGGTGATCGAACCGTTCTCGAACGTAACTCGAACTGCCAAACTTTTAGCAAATTGTTCGAGTTCGAACAACTCGAACACCCCCCAAAACCACTCGAACATGAAATTGGCGAACCTCGAACATCGCTCATCTCTACTCACAACCCTTCCTGCTCAGTGTTTAAGGGATCTATTTCATGAAGTGATGACAGCTATTTTATCCATGTTCTTGGAGGGACCAACTTTCATTTTTGCACTTTTGTAGTTTTTCATCCATTTAAGAGTCATACTTTTTTTCCGATGCCATAGCCGTATGAGGGATTCTTTCTTTTAGGACAAATTATAGTTTTGCATGACTCAAATTTCTTTACCAAACAACGTATGGAAAAATGGGAAACAATCCCAAGTGGGATGTAATGGTGAAAACAAACACTAACACTATTGCTTTTTTTTGGCTTTCATTGTGCAGTAAAAATGACCAGACAACATGATTGGTCAGGTCATTATGATTATGGCAATATCAAATTTATGTAGCTTTTTTTATTTATTTTGACAGGCGGGTTACAGTATACAAAACTAACAAAAAATTAAATCCCTAGTATTAAAATAATAGGATTATTAATCATTACATTAAATATTCAAATACAAAAAATTGTGAGAGTGCCAAAAATAGAGTCTAAAAATAAATTGATAAGAGTTTGCTCAGTATTTGAACCAAGAGCGCTGACGCTAAGAGCCCTCACTGACCCCTATCTAGTCGTGGAGATTGGCTCCCTAATAATTCGACATGACGCGCCCACTCACCGTTGGCTATCACTAACTATATAAGCCTTGTTTCCAATCCTTGAACACTTAAAATGAATATATAGTGTCAACTATATTTATATATACAAGGAGGGAAGCAGTACTTAGCTTGGGTACAGTCATAGCAGGTGTTTCTGGAAGGTCCAGTAACTGTAGTGAATCGCCCATGGGATCCCAGTATGACAGCTGAGTCCTTAATAGTGCTGATAGCTATTTAAGGTCAGCACTATTTTTGGCACTTTTCCCACATATTTGTGTACGTGGATTTTTAAGGTAACGACTACTAAAGCTATTATTTTAATTCCGGCTCCTTTTGCATGATTTACTGCATCAATGTGGGGTGGCATTGAGGTGCTCAGCCTGTGGCACTGCTGAGGTGTTATGGAAGCCCAAATTGCTTTGATAGCAGCCTTCAGCTTGTTTGCATTGTTGGGTCTGGAGTTTCTTTTTATCCTCTTCACAATATCCTATAGATTCTCTATGGGGTTTAGGTCAGGCGAGTTTGCTGGCCAATCAAGCACAGTGATACTGTGGTTATTAAACCAGGTATTGGTACTTTTGGTAGTGTAGACAGGTGCCACGTCCTGCTGGAAAATTAAATATTCATCTCCAAAAAGCTTGTCAGCAGAGGGAAGCATGAGGTGCTCTAAAATTTCCGGGTAGACGGCTGCGCTGACTTTGGTCTTGAAAAAGCACAGTGGACCTACACCAGCAGATGACATGGCTCCCCAAACCATCACTGATTGTGGAAACTTCACACTAGACCTCAAGCAGCTTGGATTGTGGCCTCTCCACTCTTCCTCCAGACTCTGGGACCTTGATTTCTAAATGAAATGCTAAATGTACTTTTGTCTGAAAACAACACCTTGGACCAGTAAGCAATAGTCCAGTTCTTTTTCTCCTTGGCCCAGATAAGAGGCTTCTGGCGTTGTCTATTTTTCTTGAGTGGCTTGACACAAGGAATGTGACAGTTGTAGACCATGTCCTGGATACGTCTGTGTGTGGTGGCTCTCGAAGCACTAACTCCAGCAGCAGTCCACTCCTTGTGAATCTCCCACAAAGGTTTGAATTACCTTTTCTTAACAATCCTTTGAAGGTTTTGGTTATCCTGGTTGTTTGTGCACCTTTTTTTACCACACTTTTTCCTTCCACTCAACTTTCCATTAATATGCTTGCATACAGCACCCTGAACAGCCAGCATTTAGCAATGACTTTTGTGGCTTAGGCTATGTTCACATTTCCATTTTTGTTGCATGTCACCTGTGTTGCTTGACGCTTGTGACTGATGCGTTGTACAACGGGTGGCAAGAAATGGAGTTTATTGTCATGAGAAAGCGGATTCTGTGAAGTGATTTCAGTATAAAAATGAGAGAGAGAACGATTAGCTGATTGCTCTCAAAAGCTGACTGCCGGACGATCAGCTGATTGCTCAGAAAAGCCGGATGCCGGGCGATCAGCTGATTGCTCCCAAAAGCCGTCCGCCGGGAGATCAGCTGATTGCTCAGAAAAGCCGGCCATCGACTTTTCTGAGCAATCAGCTGATCGCCCGGCTTTTCTGAGCAATTAGCTGATCGCTCAGAAAAGCCGGCCGCTGGAACTGCATTTACAGTGGATCATGGTTTTTTACTGTGCGCATGCTCACAGTAAAAAAATTGATCCACTGCACAAAAAAAAGTTACATAGTCGCTAATAGAATTCTATGGGGAAAAAATATAATTCCTCAAGGCGACGAATTGTGACTGAGGCAAAACAACGGAAATGTGAACATAGCCTTACCCTTCTTGTGGAGTTTGTCAATGACTGCCTTCTGGGCATCTGTCAAGTCAGCAGTCTTCCCCATGATTGTGTAGCCTGCTGAACCAGACTAAGGCTATGTCCGCACGTTGCTTTTTACCTGCTTTTTACCTGCTTTTTTGCTGCTTTTTCAACTGCAGCGTTTAATGCCAAAATGGTTGTGTTCTGCTTTTCAAGCAAAGTCTATGGGAATTTGGGTTTCTTGTCCGCACTATGCAGTTCAAACTGCAGCCTTTTTGTTGCAGAACTTTGGTCAAAAACTCAGCTTTGCAGTGCAAAACCCAAATGGCAAAAACAACTGACATGTCAATTGTTTTTGCCATTTGGGTTTTGCACTGCAAAGCTGAGTTTTTGACCAAAGTTCTGCAACAAAAAGGCTGCAGTTTGAACTGCATAGTGCGGACAAGAAACCCAAATTCCCATAGACATTGCTTGAAAAGCAGAACACAACCATTTTGGCATTAAACGCTGCAGTTGAAAAAGCAGCAAAAAAGCAGGTAAAAAGCAGGTAAAAAGCAACGTGCGGACATAGCCTAAGGGACCATTTTAAACGTCTAGGAAGCCTTTGCAGGTGTTTTGTGGTAATTATTCTAATTTTATATATTGACTTTTGGCTTTTCATTGGATGTAAGCCATAATCATAAACATTAACACAAATAAACACTTGAAATAGATCACTCTGTAATGACTCTACATAATATATGTGTTTGCCTTTTTGTATTGAATTGCTAAAAATAAATAACTTTTTGATGATATTCTTATTTATTAAGCTGCATCTGTATATAGTTTTATTTAAAGGTAAAGCGTTTTTTTATTTTTGCATTAAAAATAGTGATTATGAAATCAAGTATTTTAATACAAAATTAAATTCACTGTTTCTTTAGTTTTTATCTCATTTTAGTTTTACTGACACACTGGACGTTGCCATCTTGGATTTGCTGTGAGTAACGACAGTTACTCACCTCCTTTATGGCAGCGCCCAGGGCATTCACAATGATAGTCGGACTGCAACCCTATACTTAATACAGAGACAGCATCTGCTGTGAAATGGACACGCCCAGATCACAGCAGAGAGAAGAGATCAGCGCCATCTTTGTGGAGCACATAGCGTATGCTGTGTGCTCCGCTTTCCCCCTGTCACCCACCGGGATGGATGGGGTGAGTACCGGCACCGGGCAACGGTGATTGCGCCGTAACTGATCCTGACGTGCATCCCCGCACTCTGCCGTGCACCCCCTCACTCTGCTGCGCACCCCTGCACTCTGCCGCGCACCACCCCACTCTGCCGCGCACCCCCCACTCCGCTTACTCCCTTGCCGCTCACCCCCCTCCCCGCGTGTGCTCACCTCAGGCCTCTGCTGCTATATACTGTGATTGTTGACAGGACTGGCTGCCGGAGGCGCAGGTCTGAGGTGAGTGCATGTGGCTGGGAGCAGTGAGTGTGGCGTGACATCTGTAGTGTAGTGCTGCTCAGGCTGCAGATCACCCCTCCTCGCCGCATGACACCTCGGACCGCCGATTCCGGCCGGCAGCACAGTATATGGGGGTGCGGGATACAGTGAGGCATTGGGATACAGTCAGCGGGGCATAGCAAAACAGTCAGTGGGGCATAGGGAAACAGCGGGGCACAGAGAAATAGTCAGTGGGGCATAGGGAAACAGTCAGTGGGGCATAGGGAAACAGTTAGTGGGGCATAGGGAAACAGTCAGCAAGGCATAGGGAAACAGCCAGCGAGGCATTGGGATACAGTGAGGTTCGGGATACATTAGAGTACTATGCAGCTGGCCTTAGTGACACTTTAGACATATTAGGATCACTCTGTGGTCACTATCAAAATGGCTCCGCACTGTGATCCTAAACTTCATTCTCTGTTATCCTTTGGAAACACCTAGAAGGGGAGGGGAGGCATGACATCACACACAGGAGAGCAGATTCCACCCACTTTTACTGCAGTTGTAATGTGAGCTAATTCTACAGTAGTTCTACAGTAGGATTTCAGCAGCTGCTCCCCCTAGTGTTGAAGTGTGGAAAATGTCAAACTTTTCATTTTTTTTTAAATATTTTTCTCAAGAAAAACAAATAATATTGTTTAAACAAAACATTAAAAACAGTAATACTTTATATTTTTTCAGTTATTAAAAAAAAAAAAAAATTTTGACAACACCTTCCCTTTAAGTGGTGAAAAAAGTTCTGAAATTTTTGCCTTTTGTTGCCATTTATAGACCCGTAGTATTCTCATTTTCCGGATCTTGCGCTCAGTGATGGTTTATTTTTTTACGTCTTTACCTCACATTTTTAATTATACAATTTTTGAGTAGATGAAATATTTTGATCACATATTATTGCATTTTATTGCAATGTTGCGGTGGCCCCAAAATGTAACTCTGGTGTTTTATTTTTTTTCTCGTTACAGTCTTTACCGATGAAATTAATTTATTTTATATCTTGATAGACATTTCTGATACCAAATATATGTATTTTTTTATTTGTTTTTGTTTCAATAGAGCGAAAGGGGGGTGATATGAACTTTTGTGTTTTTTTGTTTTTTCATATTTTTAAAAACTTTGTTTTTGACACTTTTTATTAATTCTACTATTCCCATTAGGGGATTTGAAGCCGATGCAATGAGATCACTTCTGCTGTTCAGAGCGATGCCTCATCATCACTAAGAACAGCAGAAATGTTGATCTCCTGTAAGTGACGACACTCAGCGTTCACAGGAAGTTTGTCATGACAGTGGCGGGGCTCATCAGATGACTCCCGGCTGTCATGAAAATTCATTGGCGCCCCATGATCACATCCGGAGCCGCCGATGGTGGTGGAAAGTGGTGTGCTCCTAGCTGGCGTGCGTTAAATCTCACTGTTAGACATTGACAGCATAATTTAACTAGTTAACTGGCGCAGATGGATTAACCAATGTTCCGGGAAAGATGTGGGCTTGCTGCGCGTGCCCACATTAAAGGGACAGACGCGACCTTAGATGTACCAGTACTTACAAGATCGTGAAGGAGTTAATACTTTACATTCTTTCAATTGTTGAAACAAATTTTGAGGGATATATTCCTTTTAGGGAAGAAAATGCATTCTAATCAATCAAAGATCCACAACATTCAAGCTTGTGAAGATTCCAGAGAAAACAGGAAAAAATAATTAATATCAACAGAAAATGTGGCCTATATCGATATGGCCTCAAATGTGGGGATTAGAGATGAGCGAGCCTCTAGAGGCTCGAATTTGGTTCGGTTCGTCGAACGGAGGCCGCGTTCGAGTTCGGTTCGTCGAGCCGTTCGACGAACCTCTCGAACCCCATTGAAAACAATGGGAGGCAATCACAAACACATAAAAATACATTATAAATGTACACATACAGTTAATAAACATTGCCATTACACTTACCAGTCCCCGCAACACGTCCTGCACTCTGTCTCCTGCCGCTTTTCCTTCCGATAATCGCTGCATCCTCCCGGTAACCAGCACTGCTAATAGGACCTTTCGTCAAAATAGCCATGTGACCAGTCACATGTCTATTATCTCATTGGCTACAGACTGGTCACATGACTAAGACGTCATGCTAGGTCCTGTCAGTGTATCTCTCCGGTAAGCGATGCTCGTTTGAGCATGTCCTTTTACCTGCAAGATGCTCTGGCACATGATGAGTTTCCCTGTCCATGCATGTCGGCGCTCTTTACAGAGTCAGCCCACATGCAGGGACTAGCTGTCACAGCCGGTAAATAGCGGTGTGGCGCCCCTGAGGCTTCCGTCGCCACAGAGATATTGCACCTCAGCCAGAGGTGTGATGTCCCATCCTGGGTAAGAATTAGGTCATATGCCAGTCCACAGATTAAACTTACACACACCAATTGGTAGGCATACACTGGGTCAGGCATAGTGGCAGCAACCCCCATAGATGTATTCATGGGGCCATAAGTCCCATTCCTGGTCCCAATAGTGTGGGTGGGGCCTAGCCGGTGGGTGTGTGGGAGGAGTCAGGAAGTGTGAGTAGATAAGGGAACCAGGAAGTTCCAGTTCAGTCAGTCAGCCTGTCAGGCAGTGAGAAGAGAGAGCGTAGAGTGTGAGAGGGAGATAGTTACCTCAGGAGAAAGTGACAGAAAGAAGTTCCTGGTGGAGATCCTGGGGTCTAGTTAGGCCC
This sequence comes from Anomaloglossus baeobatrachus, assembly GCF_048569485.1. Lineage (NCBI taxonomy): Eukaryota > Metazoa > Chordata > Amphibia > Anura > Aromobatidae > Anomaloglossus > Anomaloglossus baeobatrachus. The sequence goes on from NC_134356.1 coordinate 451,675,544, forward strand.
AGGTGACACCTAAAGAAGGCAATAAAAGAATTCCAGGGCCACGGAAGGGCATATTGGCTCGTGGCCTGTTCCACAAGAAGATCAGGTGGAGGGATCTGGCTGCATTCGGGGACGGTCCCCAGACAGAGGGAAAAAAGACAATTCCTCATAAAGTAACACAGAAGGCCGAGGGTGGTTGCAAGCGTCCATGGCCACAACCCACCACAGATCCCCGGTGAAGGGAGCAAGATACAACTACGGTTAGCCCCCTTTGTACAGGCTCTGTGGTGGAGGCCGAGACCAGTTCAGCTAATAGAGTCAAGGCTAAGAAGACAGTCAGGAAGGAGACACAGGAGGGGTGCACTGGTATTGACCTCTTAACTACCCGGGATCGGCGGAGGCATCTTACAGTGGATCCCAGCATACTGTGGCAACCGGTTTGCTGCAGCACCAAAACCAAAACAGTGAGTAAAACATCTGAACTGCAAGCCCTGTGTCATCTGTTTTATCCTGCACTGCATCTACAAACACCATAGACTTTACCAAGCACCAAAGGTTGCCCCGCGGTATCCGCTCTACCTGTGGAGAGCAAGAAACACCTCAGCTGCCATAACATCAGCCCTGGAGGTCCCTTCCAGCAGCTGCGGCTCCATAGCTGCAAATTACCACAGGTGGCGTCACGAATCTTGTTTAAACTTTAACCCTATCATCACCCCCAATAGTGCCACCATTAACTGACTCCACCAGGGTCACGGAGTCGGGCCCCGCCACCGCTGACTACCCTGGACTAGTCCGGCCCAACACTGAGTCACCTAAGGCCCTGGGGTGAGCGAGTCAGCGGCACCGGGAATCACGTGATCGGAGCACCGTTACTATGGTAACCCGTCTGTCAGCGGTGACGTCACCGCTTACAGCCGGCAGCCACTGGTCACATACAGAGTGATTACTGCATGAAGCAGCAGCGTCTTCTTCCCATGCAGTGCTGTCTGATGTAGCAGAGCTGCATGGGTTGAAGGGGAAAGAAGACAGAAGAGCAGGATCGTGGAGGGCTGACAGGGAGTAATAAACATGGAGTCTCTAATGTGTCTGAGTATTTATTTCTATTAAAGTATTTTTTCTCTGTGTGGTGTCTTTTTTTTTAACCCTTTATTGGAGATTCTTAATGGCCGGGTCAAACTTGCCTGACATTAAGAATCTCTGGCTTAATACTAGCTAGTAAAACAAAGCTAGTATTAACTCATCATTACCCAGCAAGCGACCCATCACCAGGGCTGCTGGAAGAGTTGAATACAGCGTCAGATGATGGTGCTTCTATGAAAGCGCCATTTTCTGGGGCGGCTGCGGACTGCGATCTGGTGATTTTCCGGGGCTTGTACACTTCATATCAGTCTTTTCTGTCATTATAATGGCAGAAAGACACATAATGTCACACTCTCCTGCATTTTGTAATTTTGCACACTTTGGTGCCTTTTATGTGGCACTAAGGGGTGCTTAGGCTTGTATTTAGCAAAAAAAATAAATACATTTTTTAAAAAAATGACGTGGGGTTCCCCCTATTTTTGATAGTCAGCTAGGGCAAAGCATACGGCTGCAGACTGCAGACCACAGCTGGCAGCTTCACCTTGGCTGGTAATCCAAAACTGAGGGCACCCCACGCTGTTATTTTAAATTAAATAAATAATAAAAAAAAAACAACCATGTGGGGGTCCCCCCAAAATTGGATCACCAGCCAAGGTAAAGCGGACAGCTGGGGTCTGATATTCTCAGACTAGGGAGGTCCATGGTTATTGGACTCTCCCCAGCCTAAAAATAGCAAAAACTGTGGAAAGAAAGCGCACATAGGGTTTTAACCAATAGAGATAGGTGCAGGGAATAGGACAGGTTTTTTTTCCCCACGCTATGAACTCATTTCACCTTTCCCCTCGGGTTCTCTCTGCAGCGGTGCCTCTTCACGCATGCGCAGTATATTTTTTCTCATGCTGTTGAACTCTCGTCACCTCCTTCACAGCACAGGTTTTTTTCCCCTATCACTCTGCTACAGTATCCTCGCGTTCGACAACAAAAAAAAAAAGTTTTTTACCTTTCCATCTAGTGATTTTTGCCTTTTTCTGGCCCTCCAAGACTATTACAATTGTTTGTGAGGACCCATTTACATTCTTTGAAACTATTTTTGTTCCCTTTTACACTCACCTTTTTCTCCATACAATCCCTTTTTGGTGAATAATAAAAATAAATAATCAATCTTTAAATATGATTTTCATAAATCCCTCTTTATAACCCTATATGGTTTTTCTGGCACCAGTCAGTTCATTGCCCCTTATAACATTATTTTCAAGGGACGATTATAATGTTCTACCATGATTTTTCATTTTCACAAATAACACTTCCCCCATAGGTGTGTTTTTTTTTTTTATTATTACTTACACTGATAAATAATAAATAAATAGCAATTTTTCACATTATTACATTTTTATTAATATTAATTATTCGTACTCCAGTTTTTTTTATCATTTTTTACTTTTTGATTTCCCCTTCTCCTTGCTCTTGTTTCTTTTTCTCTCCCCTCTCTCTTTTTTTTCTCTTTCTTTTCTTTTTTTTTCTCTCTCTCTTTGTTCTCTTTTTGTCTATATGTTCCTGCCCTCCCCATGTGACTCTTAGTCATCAGCCAGCTGATATCATCTCTTTAAACGTGGCTACTTCAGTTGTATATATGTATCCTCTGCATGCAGCATGTGTTATGCTGTTCTTTTCTGACTTTTGTCCTGATGACGAAGGCGGAGATGCCTTTGAAACGCGTAGACCTGTGAAAATAAAGAAAAGGAATTCACGATATATCTTTGGATTGTGGTTTTTAGTGCAGCATTCAACCCGATTTCTTTTGATCATCCCCCACCTAGCTTAAAAATAGCAGGCCGCAGCCGCCCCAGAAGTGGCGCATCGATTAGATGCGCCAATCCTGGTGCTTCGCTCCAGCTCATCCCGTTGCCCTGGTGCGGTGGCAAACGGGGTAATATATGGGGTTAATACCAGATGTGTAATGTCACCTGATATCAAGCCCTGGGGTTCGTGATGTCAGGCGTCTATCAGATACCTGATATCACAAACCCAATCAGTAATAAAAAAAATAGACGACAAACACATTTTTATTTGAAAAAACACTCCCCAAAACATTCCTTCTTTCACCAATTTATTAGAAAGAAAAACAAATCCAGGTCTGGTGTAATCCAAGTGTGCCCATGATAATCCATACCATAGTCAATGTCCCAGTCAATGAAGAACAGAATGTTCAATATTGGCTGGGAGAACAATCCAGTGACCTGAGCTAACATCAATAGGTCAGCGCAGGTCACTGCAGGGCATGACAAGTGCTGCTGTCAGGAGGATAGCGAGGTACATTACCTGCAGTGATCGCTGCACTCCTGATAGCAAAGCTGTCACTGAGTTCAATGACCGCCGCCTTCACAACCAAGTATCGCGGGAGCCTGTGACGTCACCGGTAGTGACAGTCTCGGGTTGGCAGCGAGAGGAGATGTGACAAGTGGCAGCCATGGAGGACAGTGACAGCGCTGACGTCGGGAGGGCAGGACTTCATCACCGCAGGTTAGGCTAGGTTCACATTTCCGTTGTTTTGCATCAGTCACATGCGTTGCTTGACGCTTGTGACTGATGTGTTGTACAACGGATGACAAGAATAGAATTAATTGTCGGACTCCGTTGTAAAAGAGGGAATGATCAGCTGATCGCTCTCAATAGCCGGCCGGCTTTTGAGAACGAACAGATAATCTCCTGGTGGCCGGCTAATGAGAGTGATCAGCTGATCATTCACAATAGCCGGCCGCCAAGAATGTGTGCGGACGGCGGAGTGCGGTGTGGGTGGAGCCGAGCGGGGCCATGTGTGCGGGCGGCGGAGTACGAGTTGGGTGGAGCCAAGCGGGGCATGTGTGCGGGTGGCGGAGTACGGGGTGGGTGGAGCCGGATGGGGCCATGTGTGCGGGCGGCGGAGTGCGAGGTGGGTGGAGCCGAGCAGGGCCATGTGGCGCTGAGGACGCGGTGGCGGAGTACGGGGTGGGTGGAGCCAGATGGGGCCATGTGTGCGGGCGGCGGAGTGCGAGGTGGGTGGAGTCGAGTGGGGCCATGTGTGTGGGCGGCGGAGTACGAGGTGGGTGGAGCTGAGCGGGGCCATGTGTGCGGACGGCGGAGTGTGAGGTGGGTGGAGCCGTGCGGGGCCATGTGTGTGGGCGGCGGAGTGCGAGGTGGGTGGAGCCGAGCGGGGCCATGTGTGCGGACGGCGGAGTGCAAGGTGGGTGGAGCCGAGCGGGGCCATGTGTGCGGGCGGCGGAGTGCGAGGTGGGTGGAGCCAAGCAGGGCCATGTGGCGCTGAGGACGTCAGTGTCGGAGACTGCATGGCTGGGGAGAGGTGAGTGTGAGGGTGTGTGTGTACATGCCGAGTGCAGGAGGGGGCGGAGCCGAGCGGGGAAGTGTCGGCTCCCTGCACACGTAGCCAGGGTAAATATCAGGTTACTAAGCAAAGCGCTTTGCTTGGATACCCGATATTTAGCTTGGTTACCAGCTTACCGCAGGCTGCCAGCGATGGCTCCCTGCACAATGTAGCTGTAAAAAGCCACGCTTTTGGTGATTGAACCGTTCTCGAACGTAACTCGAACTGTCGAGCTTTTAGCAAAAAGCTTGAGTTCGAGTTCGATCTCGAGCACCCCCCAAAATCACTCAAACATGAAATTGGCGAACCTCGCTCAACTCTAGTGGGGATGCCTTGATGCAGGAAGGACTGCTGCACTCCATAAATAGATGGCATTATGAGGGGAGAAAGTATTATAACAATTCCTCAAGATAGCTGCCAAGAAATTAAAACTTGGGTGCAAATGGGTCTTTAAATCTAAGGGGCCTTTCACACTACGTTCCGATCTCCATTCAGTGACTTCGTCAACACTTCCAAGCAAACCCCCAGCAAAATAGGTTTCGGACGCATGCATCAACGGGCCATTGACTATAATGGATCAAACAGAGTCACCGTGTGCTCTGTCCTGCACCATTTTCTGAAGTATACACTTAATGGAGACGGACACCCAGATGTAGTGGTTCAGACAGAAGCCCCGACAGAACCATTGAACGGATATCGAAAGCCAGTGTGAAAGTCCCCTAACTGGTTTAAATATGAACAAAACTTTCATTTGTTATTGTGTGGCGCCCCTGACCTGGTCAGGCACCACTGAGTACTGCACCCATGCTGGGAACAGTACAATACAGGTAATCCAGAAGGCTGACCGGGGTGTGGAACACAGGCGCATAGTGATCAGGCCTCACACATGTACCTATGAGAGGACCCCTGGGGATCCCAGGAGGGGGAAAAGCCTTCACCTTCACTGGAATAGTGGAGGGGGCCAAAAGCCTCCATCTCCTCTCAAGGGGTGTGGTAAGAGAGTCTGGTTGCTAGGTGGCGTAGGCAGGCACAAAAGGGAAAGGAGGAGGAGTAAACAGTCTAGAGTCTGCAGCAGAGTGTGGAGGAGTGAGGAGCAGGAAAGTGAAGCTCAGACAGGAGCAGCAGTGAAGGTCCCAGATGTGAGCCGGTTCAGTGTAGAGTCCAGGGAGCTCGAGTGAGGAGCAGATCCCTGGGGCTGTGCAGTCTGACAGCGCCCGCGCAGTGGCTACTGACGGGGGAGAACGGTCAACTAGGAGGGCTACCCGAAATCCATCTTCAGCTAAAGAGAGAGCACGGAGTGGGAAGTAAGGAGACTGCTAGAGAGTACCAGGCCCAAACGGGCGGCAGATCCCGAAGCGGAGATAGATCCAGCTTTCTTTTGCTAAACCTGCCGGTGTGGGGCTCTCAAAGCCCACGCCACAACACCACAAAAGCCGCAGCCACGTAGCCACAGTTAGGGCCCATAGGTCACAGGAGGCAAGCAGCTGGAGTGGCCTGGTCCAGGCGACAAGCAAACGGCAAACGAAGGGGAGAGAGGCTGCAGCATCTTCCCTGGGTGACCCCCATAGGGACTCAAAGTCGGGGTTACCCCAAACCACCAAGGGGTAAGGAAGGCGAGTTAGTAGTCACTCTCACAAGTCAGCCTGAAGGACACCTGGTTCCCACTTGGTTCATCCCAGCTACGCCCGGGTCACTCACCCTGCCATCAACTGTGAGTAAAAACCCTGAAAGACATCCTGCCTGTGTTGAGTCATTCTGCGCCTTGTAGTTCTACACATCTACACAGGGCCCTGGGGCTTGCCTCACTCTCAGGGGGCTATTCCAACTAACTGCACTCACCATCAGCCCCAGGCGTCCCTCAACCTGCAGTGGCGGTCCCCCCCCCACTGACCGCAATACTGAGAGTGGCGTCACGACAAGAAGAAGATCTCCTACCTGTGACAGATCCAGCCGAGTGGAGTCCCTGAAGGTAATGCACCGACACTACACCTGTGGGGCTTCACATCTGGCGTCACGAACAGGATAAGGACTAGACCTGTCCAGACAGGTGACCATGTGCCTGGGCGGTCCGCTTGAAAAATTGGAAGCGCCGCCATATTGCCACCATGAAAAGCGCGCTGAAAAACAACAGCAGCCCGCGCTGGAAGAAGTTACCGCCCACGAAGAGGTGTGGCTACCCAGAGATCCTCTGCAGAGTTCTGACCTCGCTGGTGAAGAGAGCGGAGGCGTCCAGAGACGGCGGGAAGGAAAGAGAGCCACAAGCCTGCTGCTGCAGAGAGAAGAGATGGAGTCCGGACGTGGATACCCAGAACCAGGCTCTGCTGCCTGGTGGTGCCGGGAGCTTGCTATCTTCTGCGATCAGCTGGAGGCCAGGATCATGCGACAGCTCAGTGAGGGACGCACGGAGCTTCTGGAGATGGCTGCGGCGGTTCGGACCTACGAGGAGGGAGCCGCGCGACGCCTGCCAGATCGAGCGGCGACGACTCAGATCCCGATGGTGCCACTGATGGGTGAGTCCAGAGTTGCCCCGGCCAGCGCAAGTGCTCCAACCCCTGCTGCTACGACCGCGGTCCCAGAAGAGGCGCCAGGCGCGGCGACGCTGAGCCAGGCCGCAGCCATGCCAGGTGCGGCCCGCCAAGCCCAGGCCGCCGCAGCGATGCCCTGCTCGGCCCGCCAAGCCCCGGCCGCCGCAGCGATGCCCTGCTCAGCCCACCAAGAACTGGCCGCAACAGCGACGCAGATCCAGGCCGCCGCCACGCCAGGCTCGGCCCGCACAGACCAGGCCGCCGCCACGCCAGGCTCGGCCCGCACAGACCAGGCCGCCGCCATGCCAGGCGCGGCCCGCCAAGACCAGGCCGCCGCAGCAATGCCCTGCGCGGCCCGCCAAGAAAAGACTACATCACCATTTACCCCGGCCTGCAAGGCCAGAGCAGACACCGCTCCCCAGTCTAAGGAGGTCCCTGCAAGGAAATCCCTGATAGGTGAAGACCCCGCGTACTGGCAGCTGAAGGCTGACATGGAGGCCAAGTTTCCACAGGAGATGGTGGACCAGTACATGCTCCCTCCGAACACCCCTAAGGCAACCCCTGCAGCAACCACGCTGAAGAGTCCACCGCCTGGGCCAGCTGAGGAACACTCATCCCCAGTGCTGCCACGACCAGAGTGCAGCGAAGAACTAAGGGGGAGAGGAGGGCAAGAAGCTGAGGAGTTGCCCCCGGAGCCAGCAGCAGTGCTAGTCCCAGAGCCGGAGATGCTGCCATATTCCCGCTGGGACGAGGAAGACCTGACACCTCCTGCTGAAGAAGAAGATCTGCCCCAAAGCCTCACCTGGGAGCTTGTAAGCTGCACTTCGCAGAATCCAGCCCGCAAGACACAGCGCCGCAGCAGAACCCAGTTTTCCCCTGCACCGCCATCCCCAGAGCAGAGAGATGACATCACGGCCAGAGACCTACAAGAAAAAAGGTTCCTGAGAAGAGCCAAAGCACAGGTCCGAGGACCCCTTTGCAGAGGAGTAGTGGAGGACTTCAGCCTCAAGTCAGGATACGGGTTCATCGTAGCACCTGGCATAAAGGAAGGTATCTTCGTCAACAGAAGAGACGTCAGAGCTAATTTGCCCAGAGGACATCCTGGAAGGAATCTGCGTACAGGAGACTCCGTACAATTTACCATGCATCAAGGAGAAAGAGGCTGGTACGCGCTAGATGTAGTGCCATGTCCCAAAGAAGAAAGGAAAGACAGCCATAAAGAAAGAAAAGACCAAAGACCTAATGAAGAGACAACTACAGATGAGGAAAAAGGTCAAGAAAGCAACAGGTGCCGCAGCCCTACAGGCCCAAGCCCTGGTGAAGAGGAATCCGCCTAAGTTCAAGTAAAGTACAGCAAGTTTTGACCAGTTGGAAAGTTTGTTTTGCAACGTTTTAAAAGTTCAAGTATGTGCCCACATAAACTGATGTGAGAAATGAACCTTAAGGCTATGAACTGGCTATAGCCACAAACTCTCGCAGTGTAAATAGTTACACCAGAGGGCACCACCGCCACCAGAGTCAGCCTGTTTAGGGGCTTGGCTCGTCTGCAACCAGGAGGAGCCCGTCCGTATATAGGGCCTTGGCTCACCTGCGACCAGAGAGCATGCCTGTTTATGGGGCCTGGCTCTCCACCACAAAGAGGGTACCTGGTCAGCACCAACTGTGGAGGCCGCCTCTACATCCTGCCAGAAGCGGCTGAAGGCGCGGATCCACCAGGCCAGGTATACCCTGAAGACCACCAGCCCATGAAAGCCGCCTCTACATCCTGCCAGAAGTGGCTGAAGTCGCGGCCAACGGGAGAGGCAGATTGGAGGAAAGGTCTGGGGAAGTAGATGGCCCAGATCTGGTTACCAAAAGGACCGGTGACCTGCCTCCTGAAAGGGTTTGGGTGGGTTAACGGACTTGTGGGTGGAGGGTGGTGATGTATGGTACCTGGTGCTTTTAAAATGTTTTACATGTTTTAATGTTTTATGCATTTTTAAAATGTTGTCTTGCAGCCCGAGGACGTGCTGGTGATAACTAAGGGGGAATGTGGCGCCCCTGACCTGGTCAGGCACCACTGAGTACTGCACCCATGCTGGGAACAGTACAATACAGGTAATCCAGAAGGCTGACCGGGGTGTGGAACACAGGCGCATAGTGATCAGGCCTCACACATGTACCTATGAGAGGACCCCTGGGGATCCCAGGAGGGGGAAAAGCCTTCACCTTCACTGGAATAGTGGAGGGGGCCAAAAGCCTCCATCTCCTCTCAAGGGGTGTGGTAAGAGAGTCTGGTTGCTAGGTGGCGTAGGCAGGCACAAAAGGGAAAGGAGGAGGAGTAAACAGTCTAGAGTCTGCAGCAGAGTGTGGAGGAGTGAGGAGCAGGAAAGTGAAGCTCAGACAGGAGCAGCAGTGAAGATCCCAGATGTGAGCCGGTTCAGTGTAGAGTCCAGGGAGCTCGAGTGAGGAGCAGATCCCTGGGGCTGTGCAGTCTGACAGCGCCCGCGCAGTGGCTACTGACGGGGGAGAACGGTCAACTAGGAGGGCTACCCGAAATCCATCTTCAGCTAAAGAGAGAGCACGGAGTGGGAAGTAAGGAGACTGCTAGAGAGTACCAGGCCCAAACGGGCGGCAGATCCCGAAGCGGAGATAGATCCAGCTTTCTTTTGCTAAACCTGCCGGTGTGGGGCTCTCAAAGCCCACGCCACAACACCACAAAAGCCGCAGCCACGTAGCCACAGTTAGGGCCCATAGGTCACAGGAGGCAAGCAGCTGGAGTGGCCTGGTCCAGGCGACAAGCAAACGGCAAACGAAGGGGAGAGAGGCTGCAGCATCTTCCCTGGGTGACCCCCATAGGGACTCAAAGTCGGGGTTACCCCAAACCACCAAGGGCTAAGGAAGGCGAGTTAGTAGTCACTCTCACAAGTCAGCCTGAAGGACACCTGGTTCCCACTTGGTTCATCCCAGCTACGCCCGGGTCACTCACCCTGCCATCAACTGTGAGTAAAAACCCTGAAAGACATCCTGCCTGTGTTGAGTCATTCTGCGCCTTGTAGTTCTACACATCTACACAGGGCCCTGGGGCTTGCCTCACTCTCAGGGGGCTATTCCAACTAACTGCACTCACCATCAGCCCCAGGCGTCCCTCAACCTGCAGTGGCGGTCCCCCCCCCACTGACCGCAATACTGAGAGTGGCGTCACGACAAGAAGAAGATCTCCTACCTGTGACAGATCCAGCCGAGTGGAGTCCCTGAAGGTAATGCACCGACACTACACCTGTGGGGCTTCACAATTGTCCAGCATGGAACGTTATGAAACATTTCACATCAGTTTATTAGGGAAGTTATCTTTATTCCTATAAAAAAAAAATATCCATTTAAGTGGCTTCCAAATACCTGTTTTTCCCCAATTTATTTGCCTGTCTTTAGCTGCATTTATACCAGTACATACTCAGTTGAATTACAGATGATGGTAGTGATAAGGCCTGCATCTATCTCCTCCTCTGAGTGTTGCGTTTATCAGAATAATCTCATGTAGCGGACTGTTAGGGCTCATGCAGATGTCCATGAAACTCGGTCTGCACTCGGACCGCAATGCATGGATTGTCTGAGGGCCCCCCAACCTGAACTCGATCGACTAATAGGTGTAAAGCCAGCGTCCCTGTCTTGGAACACGCCGGCGTCCTCTTGCAACCTAGCCCAGCAGGGATACTGCTGCCGTTACTTCACTTGCCTTCTGCTTGTCCTTGTGGATGTGCATGTGTTGTGTGGTCTTCTGCATTTCTGGATGGTTGTCTATGTGCTGTGTGGTCCTCTGCTCTCCTGCTTGGCCACATGGGATTTCCTGACCTCTGGCCCAGGGGGTGTGTGTGTGCTTCCTGTTCATTTAAGAGGAGTCGTGCACATCTTGCAATGGTGTCTCCAGCTTGTGCGATGCACCAGATATTTAAGGCTCCCTCCCCCTCATGGGCGGGGCACTAGCAACTCACTAGCTTTCTGACCTAGTACCAGTGTGTTGGTCCAGCCAGCTGCTCTGGTCTGCTTGTGTCCAGCTCCAGTTCTGCTAGTAATCAGTAATGTGTCTGCTGTAGTCCTTTCTGTGTTTTTGGACCCATCCTGTCTTGGTACCAGCACCGATTCCTGTCTTCGGTCTGAATTCTAATTTCCTGTTCTAGCCTGTTGTCTGCACCTGTACCTGCAACTGGATACCCGATGTCTTGTGCCTCAAGTCCTGCACCTGTTGATCCTTGCCTGATGACCTGTGTCCCATGTCCGGTCTCCTTCCTGATGTCATGTACCTGAAGTCTGATGTCCTGAACCTGAATTCCGAAGTCCCGAACCTGTAACCCGATGACTGGTTTCCTTCGCCTGATGAGCTGTGCCTGATATTCAGTGTCCTTCCTGATGTCCATGTCTTATGTCCTGTGCCTGTTCCTGTGTTCCCATTCCTGTCCACTCAGAGTTACTGCGTCTTGTGTCTGCCCAGTCTGTCTGCCAGTACCCATCCAGTCTGTGGCTACACTCCTGTCCTGCTGTCACCCAGCTCCGCTTAGTTGACACAGTCCCAGACACTGCCCTGGGAGTGGCACCTGGCGTTTACCAGCAGTCAAGCCCAACCTCACCATCTGAGGCTCTGATGAAACCTGGTAGGCGCTTAGTTAAACCCCTCTCCCATCAGAATAACCCCTGGTTTCCCCTGTGGTTCAGTGGGTTCACTCCTTCTCACCTCCATGGCGAGCCTTACAATAGGGTTATATGAGGTTGTTGAGTTGGGGTCGGGAGACCAGCAGACAGTCCATACAGTGCGGTCCATGCTGGATCCCAATTTCACCTACATCTGTATGAGCCCTTTGTGAGACACAGGCACTAAGCTGACCATTTTTTTTCTATACTACAACTAAAAAGTCCACTAATGTTTTGAAATGTGATATGAAGAGAGAAAAGGCTATATTTTATAGTATAGTTTTTGTTCTTAAGTGTTTTTTTTCACATTGCATTGTGCGTGCACAGTGATGATTTGGTAATGCTGATACTGTTTCATCATGTGAAATGTTTGAAATACCAAACATGCTGTACATCCCCTCTTGTGTATAAGACCAAGGGTGTCTCATAATAGCCAGTATAAAAAATGTAAGTGCTTCTACTTTAGGACAGCTGCATGACACACCCTATAGACTTGTTTATCTAGAAACATGGCATAGCATTGAAAATAGTATTAAAAGTGGTGTAAAACAGCTCTATACAACTTTTATATAGTATGAATTTATACTTTACATATCAGACAAGAAAAGTCTGTGTTAGCAAGATACATATACTGTATATTTTACATAGTTATTGATGATCCTATAATATCATTTAGTAATTATCACATGATCATTTTTCATTCTTACAGGTCAGTTATCAACCATTTGCAGAACAGAATGGCTAATGGCCCATTTTTAAAAAAACTATCTGTAACATCCAATATTTATCTCATAACTAAAGGCTGCTTTACACGTAGCGACATCGCTAGCGATGCCGGTTACGATAGTACCCGCCCCTGTCGTTCGTGCATCACGGCCAAATCGCTGCCCATGGCGAACAATATTGCAGGTACGCGTCAAACGGACTTACCTTCCTAATGACGTCACTGTGGCCGGCGAACAACCTCTTTTTTAAGGGGGCGGTTCGTGCGGCGTCACAGCGACGTCACACAGCAGGCCTTCAATAGAAGCTGAGGGGCGGAGAGCAGCCGCATAAACGTCACTCCCACATCGCTGCCGGAGGACGCAGGAACGCTGTTGCTCGTCGTTCACACGTAGCGATGTGTGCTGCCTCAGGAATGACGAACAACCTGCGTCCAGCACGAGCAAAGATATTTGGAAAATGAACGACGTGTTAACAATAAACGATTTGGTGAGTATTTGGGATTGTTAGCGGGCGCCATAAACAGAGCACTTCTGGCGGCAGGTGGGTAGGGTTTTTCCAATATTTATTTTTTTGGGGGGATGCACACTACATCTGATCATGCTCTTGTTACCCCCAGCTGTTCAAAGACTGCAAGCAGCTCACACTGGACTGAGCACCGAGCGTACCTGACCACAGCAATGCTCACGCGAGTGGTTAGCATACATAAAGCACCCGAATTCCGAATCCAATTCTGTGTTTGGTATGAACACTGAAGCTCGAATTCGCTCATCTCTAGTTACAAGTACTGAGATCTCGAGCATGGTAGTATAAAAACAATTGTTTGCGACACACAAACAGGTAAACAATCAGCCGATAACAAGCGGCAAGAAAATTGAAACGATCAATAAAGTAGCTTTTATTCCTCAAATCCAACCTGATTTTTACACTCTTCTTATCTGGAAAATATCTGCAGGATTTTTCTATTTTCCCAGGACATTGCAAACAATGTAACTACTAATTGCAATGCTACCACCAGGGGGAGCAGGTACATAAGAGAGATGTAGAGCTCCTAGGTGTAATGCGGTTTCTGAACACTAGATGTCACCAATGTCTAGACAGGGAGATAGCAGAATGGTCATACACACCGAGAGAAGGAGAGAAAAGACACGATCAACCGTCCATAAGGTGAAAAAGAATTCTTTATTGACCAGTGCTGAGTGGACACACAGATAAAATATTTAAAACACCAAACAAGAACCAACCGGCAAAAAAATGGCCACAGTATATACCACACGCCAGACCTTGGAAAAGCATTAGATGGCAGATGATAATATATACATCGACATACGTGTAGATATGAGAAAAAATGTAGACATATATATATATCACACACCACATATATATCACAAATGTAGCTTTATACCACTAGTCCATGTTGGAAACATTAGTAACATCAAAAGGTCAAGCAGGCATGGAATGCTTGATCATATATATAATGTGGGTGCGGTGCTACAATAATAGCCAATGTTACAATTGTTACTGCCTTCCAAAGTCTGGTACAATTCACGTGATTAAGATTATAGTAGTGCACGCCACTATGTGCTGAGGGCCAACACTAGTGTATTATATCTTCACCACTACATAAAGGGATACAAAGGGGATGATGGCATACATCCCATAGAAATAACTGGCTCAAATGGGCCCATCACAAGTAATATGAGTAGTGGTAAATGATGTATATACACCTGTATGAGCCCGGGACGACAAATAGTTTACTGCATATAGCAGGATGGAAAGTAGTTGAGCCTAATGGTAAGCCTACCCAAAGATGGCGGTGGCTAATGCTAATACATGCCCAAAGCGGCGACAGAACTAACCACGTGTGTGCACAAATAACGTGATTGAGATTATAGTGATGCACGCCACTATGTGCTGAGGGTCAACATTTGTGTACATATCTTCATCACCACATCAAGGAGTACAGGGGGGATGATGTCATGCATCCCATAAAATTAATAACTGGCCCAAATAAGCCCGTCACATGTGATAGGGGTAGTGATAAACGACATATACACACCTGTATAAGCCCAAGACGGCAGATAATTGACTGCCTATGGCAGGATGAAAGATAATTAAGCCAAAGGATAGGCTTACCCAGAATGGCAGAGGCTGATGCTGATAATGCACAGAGCGGCAACAGGGCTTACCACGTGTGTAACAGGATACGGAGTGACCAAGCCGGAAGGTCCGCCTACCCGACGGCCGTTTCGGCAACCGCCTTCGTCAGGGGGGGTGGAGCTATGCTGTCTGACGGCTCAGATAAAGCGAGCGTGTACCAATCAAGATCCGGCACCACTTTCGTGACGCATGCGTTGCCATAGCAGAACGCGACGCCAGCCGAACGCCGCATCAAGGGCCGGTGACGTCAGATCACACCATGTGATCCGACGACACCTGCCCCCTCAGACACAGCAATCCGGAGGACGCCGCGCGCAAGAACGGCACGCATGCGTACAAGTGGTCCGCATGGGGATCGGTTGTAAGGCATGTAAAAAGTAATCATAATGCATATTAAAGGGGATTCTCACAGAGATCATAATATGCATTAGCATATGACAAATGGGACACACATATATGATAGATCACAGTTTGGATCTCAAAGCTATTAATTGCAGCGTTCAATAACCAACTAGTATACTGATTGAAGGAAAACACACAGAACTATGGAGGTATCCGAGCTATAATAGCGAAGGCATGATCATATAACAGCAATAGTCAAGATAAACAAAAGACCATATAGTTATAATCAGGGACCATATGAAATGTGACATATTGCATTACACGCACATAGAATACATATAGACAAAGTTTCTCCCAATAGGTATAATATGCATAAAAAATACAAGTCCAATTCCACATGCATGAAGATATGCATGGAGGGGGGGAGGGGGGGAAAAGGAAAAGAGGTCCATCGAGTCCCAATCTTCTGAAATCCAAAATACATATGTCCAAATCGCAAGATCCAAGATACACGTTCATGACATTAATCAACGAGCCTACAAGAAACAGCATGGAAGAGGTGGAAATTAAAAACAAGTAAAAACAAGAGCAAATCAGTGTGGATAAAAGACATGAGGAGACCACATAAGGGACAATATACATAAAAAGCGAGGCCCTAGACTATAGAAATGGAGAAAAACTGATATTCTCATTCAAACCCGATGGATGTAGAGTTGAAAGTGTCCAGATCCATCGGGTTTCCATTTGTGCCAACCTTTTGCTGACCGGCCCACCCCTGATCGAAATATCAATAGAGTCAATGCCTTTGACTCTAAGCAGGGAGGCATCACAATTATGATATTCACGAAAATGTTTGGGTAATGTCTTCAAAGAAGATAAATCTGTTTGTCCAGATGCTGCTATAATACCCAATACATGTTCGCGAACACGTGTCTTGAGTTGGCGGGTGGTCAATCCAATATAGATCTTGGAACAAGGACACGTGGCATAGTAAATCACAGCTTTTGTGCTGCATGTTATAGACTTTTTTATACGATATTCCTTGCGTCCAGAAGAATCTGTGAATGTAATACTAGTATCAATATTAGGACATGCGACACACCTGCCACATGGTGCACATCCCAGTCTAGGAGTGGTTCTAACCGTTTTAATGAGGGTTTGCTGAGAATCGCCTTGATAGTGGCTATGAATCAGAGTATCATATAGGTTCTTTGCCCGCCGAAAGGTAACTTTAGGACGGGAGGGGAGGATTTTATTCAGAATGGGGTCGGCCTGCAAAATAGGCCAAGCATTTTGTAAACATTTTATCATGGGCACTGATTGGGCATGGAAGTTGGTAATAAAACGTACAGTATCAGTGTTCGATTTATCAGTACATTTATAAAGTGTAGATGCCCGGGTGGAATATTTGGCCCTATGATAAGCACGTTTAATCACCCTATTACCATAGCCTCTTTCTTTGAAGCGTTGCTTCATATCAGTCGCTTGTTTTTCAAAGGCAGCATCAGTTGAACACACTCTTCTAAGCCGCAAAAATTGGCCAATGGGAATAGCGTTAATCATATGTCTAGGATGGGCGGAGGAGGCATGTAAAAGTGCATTCGTAGAGGTGGGTTTCCTGTACAAGTCAGTCTGGATGTGGTTGGTATTGTCCTTCATAAGGGTAACATCAAGAAACTCAACTTGTGTCTTAGACCATTGGTATGTAATTTTAATATTATAATTGTTTTGATTGAGGCGGAACATAAATTGGTGAAGGTCATCAATGGGTCCCTGCCAGATCAGGAAAATGTCGTCGATGTACCGTGCCCAAAAGAGGACACGATCCATCGACGACTCCTGATCTGACAGGAAGAGGTCCCTTTCCCACAGCCCCAGGAACAAGTTGGCATAAGAGGGCGCAAATGAGGCGCCCATCGCAGTTCCCTGGAGCTGCAGGAAAAAAGACCCCTTAAAAATAAAAAAATTATGAGTGAGTGAAAACTGCAAAAAATCCATAATCAAATTAACCAATGGTTTAGATAAATTTGACATATTGAGAAAAAACCGAGAGGCAGAGAGACCGTCATGGTGTCTGATACTGGTGTACAATGATTCTATATCTCCAGTGACAAGGACAGCATCATCACCGATACAGAGGCCGTCAACTTTCCTTAGAAGATCCCCGGTGTCTTTCAAAAAAGAGGGTAAGCATTCAACAAGTGGTTGAAGATGGTAATCAATCCACTTGTTGATATTCTCTAGGTAGTTGCCACAACCGGAAATAATCGGCCTCCCAGGTGGATTTTGCATGTTTTTATGTACCTTTGGTAAAAGGTAGAAGGTGGCAATCGTTGGTTCTAAGATTTGTAATGCTGTATCTAGTTCTTTGGTAATAACATTGTCATCAATGGCCGCCTCAATGATATCCAATAACTGCTTTTTAAAGGATAGTAAAGGATTAAATGTCATTTTTTTGTAGCAGATGTGATCATGTAATTGGCGAAAAGCCTCCTTCTCATACAAGGGGGTCGGCCAGATGACAATGTTGCCACCTTTGTCAGCTGGCTTGATTATTATATCAGGTATCTGCTGAATCTCTCTAAGTCTGTTACGCTCTTGGCTAGTAAGGTTATCATGAGGAACCTGGTGAGATATCTTATTAAATTGTTGGGAGACTACCTGAACAAACAAGTCAACATTGGTGCATGAATTTAAAGGGGGAAACTTTTTTGATTTTGGTTTGATACATGATGGAATTATACTCCCCTGCCCCCCAGAATGTTCCTCTGACAGCTCTTCCAAGATCTTTAGAGCTGATTGTTCCTCCGCAGAGGGGAAAAGGGAGTGCAATGTCTCATTATGGAAATGTCGTTTAAAGATCATTGATCTAGCAAAAATGTGCAAATCTTTTACAGCGTTAAATACGTCAAAAGGAGCTGTAGGGGAAAAGGTTAGCCCTTTGTTCAATAAAGACAAATCCATAGAGGTAAATTCATGAGTGCTTAGATTAATTACCTTATTAGTAGATTTCTTAGTGCCATAAGTAGTACGTTTATATGGCCGGTAGGTAGGGTTATGGTTCCTCCGTATCCCTGATCTTGTAATCATAGGAGGGACCGTGTCAGATTGGTCGCTAAGTGAAGTGACCGATGAATGAGAGGTAAGTTCACCAGTGCGTCCTGAATTGTCCACTGGTTTCCTCCAAGAATACACCAGATTCTGGGCAAAGTCATTTTTATCACGGATGAGTTTAGATAGTTGGACCTCATGAATCTTTTTTACAATTCCATCTAATTTCTTCTCAATCTGAGTTTCATACGTCGAAATTTTATCCTCGGGACATAAAGTGCGAAACAATGACTGTTTCTCATCCAAGGATTGATCCAATGCAGTGAGTGAATCAGAGTTTAACCCGATTAGTAGTTTCATTAATGTACAGGAACAAATATTACACGCCTCTTCCCATTTGGAGATAAAGGCCTCGTCATCCACAATAAAACTGGGAGTGACCCGAATACGGAGTCCCCGTGGAATAAGATTATATGATAGATACTTTTCCAAAAACATACGATTCCACCATAATCTGGTACGTTTAATTAGCATTCGTTGAATATCAGACCAGAGATTCTCCAAATCGTGGTCTCCTCCTGATACAATCGAAACTGTTGGTCCACTGAAGGCCTGGTCAATTTGTTGGAGCCAAGCAGATTCTTTGGCTCTGTAGTCCATGTTACCTGTGTGAAGATCTGTGCCAAACACAGTTGATTGCTGCAAGTTATAAATAAGAAGGACACACAGGAAAGAGAGTTGCATTTTCGTCACAGAACCGTAGTCAGAGAGCAAGCAGGGGTCAGAAGCCGAAGGAAAACATCAGTACAAAAGGGGGAAGCGGGACTTAAGGGAGAAGACAAGCAGAGGGTCAGGAAGACATGGAGCACAGACAAGACGGACAGAGCGATGGACAGGGAGAGGAGTCAGGGTAGCGGTACAAGGATTAGAACAAACTCACAGGAAACAGAAGCGCACACTGCAGAGCAGGAACTATCACTGGCGAAGTTCCGGTGGAAACAGCCCAAAGATAAAGCAAGGCAGTTACCGGAACGAGATACCATAGAAGCCCTGCCCACGGCAAGGACCCCGAAAATACAAACAATTAAGCAATAGACAAAACCCAATGGCTCTGCAAGGAGCAGAGCCAAAGGTGAATCGTGACACAAATACTAATTAAAGGGAATTTGTCAGCAAGTTTTTGCTATGTAATCTGAGAACAGTATGATGTAGGGGTCAAAACACTGAATTCAGCATATGTCACTTATAAAGCTGTGTGCTGTTGTTTACTTACTATGAAGGTTTTATTGCCAAGATCTTATTACTACCAGGACTGGTGCTCACTTCCCTGCTAGACTGACAGCTCCACTTTTTCTGATAAGCAGCTCACTGTTAATAGACAATGTACACAGAATGCTGTTTTATGGTAGGGTTTAAGCCTCCTTAGCTCTGCTACATGCTTTATCTAAGAACTCTGATTGTGTAACAACTACTGCACCCATTAAACTAAGTGACACATTGTTAGGATTAGGGTTTCTGTTCCTAAATAATGCTGCTTCCAGATGAGGTAGCAAAAACATGGTGACAGATTCCCTTTAAATACTACTGATTGTTGTATTATACAATACAATACATCAAAGCCTTCTGCCTCCATGACCAGAACAGTGCATGCAGAGTAATTAAAAGTTTTTAACTGAATAGGGAAATGAAAATCTCTGAAAAATGACATATATTTAACATAAAGGATACCAACTCAGTTTCAATAGCTGTCAAGTGAAGACATCTAGTGGCTAACTTAAAAATGACAAGACAGTATTTGCTCTTGGCTAGGTTTACATGTCTACAGATGTATACGTTTAAAGTATATGTTAAAAACATGTGCAAGAATGTGTGATAAGTCAAACTACATCTGTCTGAATTATATTTGTTAAATGTATTCTTTTTTATTATTATTCTTTTTGCAACCAACTTTTAATTGTACAGATAGGAAATATGTTTACAGTTTAGAATAATGTAGAAAATAATGTCATCTTTCATAAGGTTTTTCATATGTGATCTACTTAATTTTTCTATATGATCCAAAAAACCTCATCACATAAACCTGACCAAGCATCATAAGAACGTCTTGCTTGTTTTAGTCTATGGATAGTCTGCATAGAGACATACATTTTTTGAGGACAGAATTCAGGCATGTTTGTTTAGCAGAAGGCACTGAATAAATGCATACCCATGCTCATGTTATGAGTGCCGTTATTGATCCACAGTACCTGGCATCGGCCACTACTACAGAGCTGTGTTGTTCAGTCTTATTCCATTTTTACATCCATCCATCACCAGTACTTATAATAGCTGATCAGTGGGATTGCCGGATGTCAGACCCAAACTGATATGATATTGATTTTCTTTAAAGAGGACTTATCATCAGCTTGAGCATGTTAAACTAGTCTCATTATAAAATAATGACAGCAGAGCTGAATAAAACATAATTGTTTAATTTTTCTGCTGCATAGATACAGTTGACACCAGACGTTTACATACACTATCTAAGACACATCTGCATGTTTTTCTCACTATCTGACATGAAATCAGAATAAACCTTTCCCGTTTTAAGTTAATTAGTAACCAAAATTATTTATTTTTCCCAAATACCAGAATAATGAGAGAGAGAATGTTTTAAGGCATTTTTATTACTTTCTGCAAATGTATAAATTTACATACATTTCATTAGTATTTGGTACCATTGCCCTTAAATTGTATGACTTGGGTCAAACATTTTGGATATCCTTCCACAAGCTTCTCACAATAGTTGGTAGGAATTGGGCCCATTCCTCCTGACAGAACTGATGTATCTAAGCCTTGTTTGTATGTCGCCTTGCTTGCACCTAACTTTTTAGCCTTGCCCATAAATTTTCAATAGGATTGAGATCAGGGCTTTGTGATGGCCACTTCAAAACATTGACTTTGTTATCCTTAAGCCTCTTTCTAACCAGTTTGGCAATATGCTTCTTATCATTGTCCATTTGGAAGACCCATTTCCACCCAAGCTTTACGTTCCTGGCTGTCTTGAAATGTTGCTTCAGTATTTCCACATAATCTTCTTTTCTCATGTTTCCATCTATTTTATGAAGTACAACAGTCCCTCTTGCAGTAAAATAACCCCACAACATGATGCTGCCACTCCTGTGTTTCACTGTTGGGATGGTGTTCTTAGTCTTCAAAGCTTATCCCTTTTTCCTCCAAACGTAACGATGGTCATTATTTCCAAACAGTTCAATTTTAGTTTTGTCAGACCACAGGACATGTCTCCAAAAATTAATGTCTTTGTTCCTGTGTCATTTGCAAACATTAATCTGGCTTTTTTATGCTTATTTTGGAGTAATGGCATCTTCCTGGCAGAGTGGTCTTTCAGCCCATGTTGATACAGTACTCATTTCACTGTGGATAATGACACAGTCTTACCAGCTTCCACCAGCATCTGCACAAGGTCTTTTGCTTTGGGTTGATATGCACATGTCTGACCAAAGCACATCATCTCTGTTACACAAAACCCATCTCCTTCCTGAGCAGTATGATGGCTGGACATTTTCATCTTGTTTTTTACTTGCTTATAATTGTTTGTATAGATGAAAGAAGCACCTTCAGGTATCTGGAAATTGCATCCAAGGATGAACCAGACTTGTGCAAGTCCACAATTCTCTTCCTGTGATCTTGGCTGATTTCTTTTCACTTTCCCATGATGTTACACAAAGATAGTAGTGTGTTTCAGGTATGCATTAAAAAACATCCACAGGTGTGTCTCTAATTAACTCAGATGTTGCCAATAAACCTATCAGGAGCTTCCAAAGGTATGACATCATCATATGGGCTGTCACATATTGTCTAAAGGCATAGTACTCTTAGTGTATGAGTCGCGCCCCGGGGCAGCCGAGCTGCTTGGATCCGGGCAGTCCGTGGCTCGAGGGGTCCCTGACCCGGGGCACCGTCGAACAGTTTTAAATGAAAAATAAAAAAATAAAAATAAAGTCCAACTACACCACTCGCGGTTTGCGGCCAGGGATAGTAGGGACGCCGCTGCGGGTTCCACTGGGGATGATGGATGGGGGCAGCATGGATGGTGGAGCCCTCCTCGAGCAGGGCTTTTCCCCAGGGGTAGGTGAAGGGTTAACGTGGAGGCGCATGGCAATGAAGCAGTATAGACAAAGAGGGCAGCATGGATGGTTTTTACTTACTGTATTCACGCCCTGGGGACATACTGGATCCCAGGTTTGCCTGTGTCACTGATGGCTGTGCCTGCCGTCCTGGTGCCACTCCACCTCCTGTGCACTCTGGTGTATGTGGGTCCTCCCTGGCGTGGAGCATTTGGAGGTCCTCCTGGTGTCTGGGTCCTGCCGCAGGTAGCTTGGACTATTTAAGGAAATATTTCCTGGTCCCCTCTTTGCTGCTGGTGCCTCGGACGTTAGTGGTGGCAGATGAGTCCTGAAAACCCACCCGTCTGGCAGAGTTAACAGATGGCTTGAAGTCCTGGTCTGTTCTGGGATCTGCAACCCGTGCGTGCAAAGTACTGTGAGCCCTGGATGTCCACCCCACAGGATCCCTCTGTCCTTGAAGCTTGCTCTCTCGCTCTGCAGCTACTTTCCTCCTCTAAATGGCTGATCTTTCTGACTCGCCCACCGCAGGGCTATGGGACACCCGGTGCCGGGCCGGACTAGTCCGGTGGTAGTCAGTGGTGGCTGGGCCCGGCTCTGTGGCCCTGGTGGGTGTCAGTAGAATATGTGGCTTGAATTAAAGTTTGTGTTCGTGACGCCACCTGTGGTATGCGGCTAATAAGCCGCCGCTGCTGTATGAGGCCTCCGGGGGATGATATGGCAGCAATGGTGGTACTACTCCCCACAGGTGGAGCAGTGCCCCGGGGCACAGTTGGTGCTTATGAGTGTCTATGCAGATGAAATAACAGAGGCAACTCCAAGGGTGCAGTTTCAAGTTCTTTACTCACAGTTCTTGTCAAGGCCGGCAGGAACCCTTGGACTGCTGGGACCACTGTCAGGGACCTCTGCCGTTTCTGGGTGATTCTTGGAGCAAAACCCGGTACCCTTCTCTTAAGTGTCTCTGTCTTCAGCTGTCTCCTTAAACCTTGCCTTTGTAGGATAAACCTGGCTCGGCCTCCACAACAGCCTCCAGGCTGGGGGGTCACCTGTCGGCTGATTACCCCTTTTCTAGAAGTTCTGCTGTGGGCTGTGGCCCGGGGAGTTTACAACATTCCATGGGCCTCGTTTTTTACTGTTTGGAGATAATTTTGCACTCCTCCGGTTTCTAGGGACCGTCCCCTGCTGCAGCTTGATCCCTCCACCGATGTTCCTGTGGAACAGGCCACCGCAGCTCTACAGCTACCCGTGGCCCTGGGATCCCTTCTGTTCTCTGCTTGGTGTCACCTGGACCCTCTGAGTCCCAGGATCTTCACCAGGAAGCG
The DNA here is from genome assembly GCF_048569485.1 of Anomaloglossus baeobatrachus. Taxonomy (NCBI): domain Eukaryota; kingdom Metazoa; phylum Chordata; class Amphibia; order Anura; family Aromobatidae; genus Anomaloglossus; species Anomaloglossus baeobatrachus. The sequence goes on from NC_134356.1 coordinate 451,698,873, forward strand.
TCTCTTCCTTCTTCTCAGCTCCTGACTGACTTGGAGCTCTCTTTCTACTTCTCCTCCCTGCCTGCCTCCTGCAGACCTCTTCCTCCTTCCGCACTCTCTCTCAGACTTCTGTTGCTTTCTCTGTGCGGACACTCTGAGCTCACAGAGCTCCTTTCCCTTTCACAGCTACATGCTGGCTCCTCACTCTCTCACTCTCTCACTCTCTGAGGTAAACTGAAACTCTGACCTTCCTCTCTGCTCTACACTCGGCTGGCTCTCCCCACCCCCCGGTTGCTAAGCTACCACCCTATGGGAGCAGGGATGGGTCTTACGACCCCTCCCAGCATGCAGCATGGGAGGGTTACTGCCACTATCCCTTGTCCCAGTGTGTTCCTAGCAATGGGTGTAGTGTGGATTTACCAGGGGACCGGTGTTCACTCCCTTCCTCACCCAGAATGGGGCATCACACCGCTGATGGGGTGCAATGACCTGTGGCGACGGAAGCCTCAGGGGCGCCACACTCCCCCACAGCGAATCCCAGCACGTCCTCGGGCTGAAAAGACAACAAAACATGTGGGAGAAACTGCAGAAACATTTTTGTTATGCATAACATAAAACAATAAAACATTTCTTCCCTTTATGGGAGGCACAAGTACTTAAACGTTGCGAACTTCTTATAAAGAAAACTCTAAGTGTGCACTTCCAGTCCATTGCACGGTTCGGGCACATCCCCCATAATTCTGGTAGGGGGCACAACGGGTGCAACTAATTACATTGTTGGCTACAGTAAGTCCAGTAGCCTGGCAGTTCGTTTCTTTCAATCAACAAAGTGGAAAACAAAACCAGCCACTAAGTCCAGTGGCCTGGTTACACAGGACACTTTACACATCACATTTACCAGGGACCACATTCCAGTCTAGTGGCCCGGTACACATACACATGGGGGGTGACTTCTTCAAAAAGTACAAGGGGCAGTAAGGCAGGAAAGGGTATCATCTTCAAAAAGAACATTAGGGCAGCACAAAAGGGACATCTTCACAAAGAATGAGGGGCAGACAGGGGCTATTTACAGTTCAGCTTCTTTTCTTTACTTTCACTTTTACTTTTTTACATGTAGGGATTCTTCTCCGGCTCCCCACCTGGCAGCAGGTAGACAGCGGTCAGCACAGACTGCGTCTGCTGGTCTTGGCGGGCCGCGCCTGGCATGGCGGCGGCCTGTATTGGAGTCGCTGCGGTGACCGATTCTTGATGGGCCGCACCTGGCGTGGCTGCGGCCTCGGCTTGGCGGGCCGCATCTGCGGCGTGGATTAATGTCGCCGCTGTGGCGGGATCTTGCTTGTCCGAGCGGGGTATCGCTGCTGGGGCCTGAGCTGGACGGGCCGGACTTGGCGTCGCTGCTGCGGTGTGGATGGGCGCCGCTCCGGCGGCGAAATCTTGGCGGGCCGCACTTGGCGTGGCTGCGGCCCGGATCGGCGTCGCCGTGCCGGGCGTCTCTCCAGGGACCGCGGGAATGGCAGCGGGGGTCGGGGCACTCGCGCCGGCATGGGACTCACCCAGATCTAGGCCGGAGATGCTCTGCAGCAGGATCGGCATCGCTGGTGTGGACTCTGGATGGAAGTGGGCATCACCCCCACGCAGGCCTCGCTGCACAGACTTCTGCAGACTCCTCATGGCCAGCACCATCTCCTTCCACCACGCGGCTGTCTCCCGTCCGCTCTGCTTCTTCATCCCGTCAGCCATCCTTCCGACCTCAGCCTCCAGCTCAGCGGCGGTCACAGGCCTGATCCAGGTAAGCTCCTCCTGGCCTCCGATTGCAGGAGCCATTTTCTCTCTCTGCTGGTCTGGCATTTAGACTTGTTCTGCCAGCCGGCCAGCTTTTCTAGGCGCCATTTCTTTTTCTTCCGCCTTCCATGGTGGGCACTGCTTTGCGCTCTTTTCTTGGACAAGGGGGCGGGGCTTCTCTTCGCGCCCTTTCTGCAGGCACGCCCCCCTTCTTCCCGCGCTCAGTGGCTTCAATGGCCGCAGTTTCTCACAGTAAAACACGGCTATTTCACGATTCCTCAGGCGCACAGTACCCGTCCTGGGCACGACATCCTGTTCGTGACGCCAAAATTTGACTCGCCCACCCCAGGGCTATGGGACACCCGGTGCCGGGCCGGACTAGTCCGGTGGTAGTCAGTGGTGGCTGGGCCCGGCTCCGTGGCCCTGGTGGGTGTCAGTAGAATATGTGGCTTGAATTAAAGTTTGTGTTCGTGACGCCACCTGTGGTATGCGGCTAATAAGCCGCCGCTGCTGTATGAGGCCTCCGGGGGATGATATGGCAGCAATGGTGGTACTACTCCCCACAGGTGGAGCAGTGCCCCGGGGCACAGTTGGTGCTTATGAGTGTCTATGCAGATGAAATAACAGAGGCAACTCCAAGGGTGCAGTTTCAAGTTCTTTACTCACAGTTCTTATCAAGGCCGGCAGGAACCCTTGGACTGCTGGGACCACTGTCAGGGACCTCCGCCGTTTCTGGGTGATTCTTGGAGCAAAACCCGGTACCCTTCTCTTAAGTGTCTCTGTCTTCAGCTGTCTACTTAAACCTTGCCTTTGTAGGATAAACCTGGCTCGGCCTCCACAACAGCTTCCAGGCTGGGGGGTCACCTGTCGGCTGATTACCCCTTTTCTAGAAGTTCTGCTGTGGACTGTGGCCCGGGGAGTTTACAACATTCCCTGGGCCTCGGTTTTTACTGTTTGGAGATGATTTTGCACTCCTCCGGTTTCTAGGGACCGTCCCCTGCTGCAGCTTGATCCCTCCACCGATGTTCCTGTGGAACAGGCCACCGCAGCTCTACAGCTACCCGTGGCCCTGGGATCCCTTCTGTTCTCTGCTTGGTGTCACCTGGACCCTCTGAGTCCCAGGATCTTCACCAGGAAGCGTCTCTTCCTTCTTCTCAGCTCCTGACTGACTTGGAGCTCTCTTGCTACTTCTCCTCCCTGCCTGCCTCCTGCATGACCATTGAGGAAGGATTCTCCAGTCGTGCTGTATGTGTGTTACCCACCAATACCATCTGTAAATAATACACGAACTGCATGTGACTTGGTTTAAATTGGCCACAGCAGCCTTTATTACCTATTATTTACATACTAACACAAGGGGGCGCCGTCCAACGGGCAACCCCAACAAATAACAATAGGTAACACAGTAACCAATACAGTAAATATACAACCCTGAGTAGGCCCAGTCCAGGAACCACTTCTCACCCCAGTATCCCTGGCCGCAACACACCGACCCAGAGATGAGGTATTAATCACCTACGGATTAATACCCCCCAACTTTGCAGAACCCCGTGCCTGCAACATCCCGGAACCTGGAGCCACCATACCAAGATAGTATCTCTCTGTCCAGTTACCATTGCCTTCAACCGCCTCTGGACCAGACCTACCCCCCGCTGCTGTGACAAAGAAACAACCCAGACAAAATTCCCCTCGGTATTAAACACAAGGGAGGGTGGGCGGGGATCGTTCCATATCCGGAAGTCAAGAGAGAGGGGGTAAGTCAAGGTCCTTTACTTACACCCCTCAACTGCCCCACCTCTTCCTCCAGGGAACTCCTCCTACCCACCAATCCCTTTATTCTGCCTTATAAACAAACCGTTCCTGTTTCCATTAACCCCATCACTCCTTCCCTTCCCTCTAGTCATGTCGCCCCTCCACCCTATGGGTTCCATGGCTTTCTTGACCATTGAGGAAGGATTCTCCAGTCGTGCTGTATGTGTGTTACCCACCAATACCATCTGTAAATAATACACGAACTCCATGTGACTTGGTTTAAATTGGCCACAGCAGCCTTTATTACCTATTATTTACATACAAACACAAGGGGGCGCCGTCCAACGGGCGACCCCAACAAATAACAATAGGTAACACAGTAACCAATACAGTAAATATACAACCCTGAGTAGGCCCAGTCCAGGAATCACTTCTCACCCCAGTATCCCTGGCCGCAACACACCGACCCAGAGATGAGGTATTAATCACCTACGGATTAATACCCCCCAACTTTGCAGAACCCCGTGCCTGCAACATCCTGGAACCTGGAGCCACCATACCAAGATAGTGTCTCTCTGTCCAGTTACCATTGCCTTCAACCGCCTCTGGACCAGACCTACCCCCGCCACAGGACAGGGCACGTGACTCCTTACGTGGCCTGGACCCCCACACACCAAATGCTTGTACCACACCTCCACGCAATCCAAGTGTCCACAAAACAGCACCAAGAACGTTAAGATGCACCCCCATCGCATCTCCAAAACCACCAGTTCAGCGCCACCAACTTTTGGCGCCGCCCCCCAATAAGGCTCGATTGATACTGCCTACCGCACGAGCCCCACGCCATTCCCACCTGGTCACACTATCAAAACTACCCCACGATTAAGCCCGGGTATGTCTTCCACAATGCAACAAACCAACTTTTTTTTTTATTTTTTTTTAAAACATTCATAGATAACTTCTCGAGATACCAAATCGCTGCCTCCCACTTACTGGACCAGTACCATCGACCCGTCCAGACCCAACTGGCAAAATTCGGGCGAGCCTCAGACCGTCGAGGCCCCGAGAACCAACGAATGCCCAAATATCCAAATGAGGCACACCCTCACCACAAAACCCAGAGGTTATAAACCCACAGATAACACCAACCTGTTACGCCAACCCATTCCACTCCCAAAAGACTCAAACGCCCCCATTGGCCTTAACCCGATAACAACTGATGCCAAACGTAACGCCGAAACAAGAGGACTCCCACCTCCCAATACTTCTCACAACCCCTTTTTTGAGACCACCGAGGTGCCTCCGTGGCAGCCCAATCCAGAAGGAATACGACCCGTAGTATTCCGGGCGCCCACCCCCGCCCCCTGCAATCAAGTCTGCAGCACTGCCACAAAATGGTACCTTAACAAACGCGACCCAATAATGAGCCTGGGCGTCCTAACAACATAATTCCGCACCCGGGACCGCGTATAACAACACCAACCTTCACCACCCGCCTAATCTGATTCGGTGAGCGACGAAGCTGGCGCTCAACCCACTGCACCACCTCGGACACATCCTCCAACATCCAACCTCCGCTCTTAACCGTATATGGGCTGACCAACCCCCACAATCTCAAAGCCCCCCAAAAGGCTAACACAAACCGTTTTGGACAAGGGAAACAAAACCCGCTCGTGCTCAGATGAACATAGCCACCACAAACCACTCACCAAACGCTGCCACAAAACAACGGAGACGGACCCTTGTGTCCCGCTCCCTCACACCCTTACGACAAAACCCTTCAAGGCCTGCCGCGCACTAAGATCCTGCGAAAACATCTCTCCACATCTAATCCTCAACAAGACAGCCACAGCCGCCACCCTCTGCTCAACTGCTGACGCCGGCCTAGCAACCTGAAAACCGTTACTCACCACTGCCAACGCCACCACCAAATACTCCACCGGGCCTTCCTCACACACGGCCCCAAACAACATTATCCGCGCCAACCACACTTCTGGATATCAGCCCCAAATAACCTCAGTCACTGGGCCCCGAGCCGCTCCCCAACACAGCCACACCAGACTCCACAAGCCCTCCGGACACACCGTGCCCACCTCGTCTGCTACCCGGCCTCAACTCCCGAGACCTGCAGAACTGGAAGGAAACAAAGCAGCTGCTATTCCCTTGGCGAACCCCCAGTACTGGTTGCGCCACGCATAACATTTTTTTTTTTTTTTTTTAAACGCATACAATTGAGAAACCAACTGCCGCAAGTACGCCACCCTTGGCCCCCAGGATTAGCAAACCAACTATTAATCGAATTCTCCACCAACTGATAGTCAGAATGACAGCACACCTTCCTCTTGGAAAAAACTGCCAACCTCCACAACCCGACCACTACCACCGATTGGAAGCGCTACCCACAATGCCCAACCAGAAAACAACTGGACCCGCTGCATCCGAGTACCGCAGCTACGTTCCATCAAGTACCACCTTACCCAGCCACAATCCGCGGCCACTAAATCGCCGTAAGAAAAAACCTCCTACAACATCAGATCATCATTGATCTCCCTCGTGACCACACACAAATGATCCGATGGCTGCACCCTTGACGCAGCCATCGCCAGCCGTTCAGCAGACACGCACCCCAGCGGCGTAACTCTGCACCCGTGGTTCGACCGCCCCTGCAAAGACTGCACCGCCTGAAACCGCACCGTCTTAGCTGACCTAACTGCCTCTATCGTAGCCCATAGGACCACACCATTACCCACGAATCCTACCTTTCTGACCATAACATCAAACTTTATCCCCCACAAACCATATCACTGGCGTTGGACCCTCAGTCTTCGCCTGCGCCAACAGGCCCAAAAGAGTATCCACCACCATCTGCAATGAAACAATCAACCCCAACGAATCATCAACCCACCAACCCGATGTAAAGAGAATCAACCTATAATGAATAAGAGGTGTAAGCTTGGACACACCACGCACAAACCACTCCACAAAGAAATAACCGCCTCCAAAGGAACATAAAATGGGACAAAACCCATTAGCACCCACCGATCAACATAATAATAACTCCCCTCCCCACCGCAGCACCAGAACTGCTAGCTAGTAGGGTGAACCAGTAACAACCTAAATGCCGCCTCCAAATCCGCCTTTGCCATCAATGCTCCACGGCTCACCGCCTTTACCAAATCCCACCCTCTGTCAAACGACACATAATAAACTGCCGACAATTCTGGAGCCAAGCAGGCATACACCGATGACTCCTCCAGATAAGATACGTTTTGAACAAGCCGAAATATATATCTATATACGGCTCATTTCCGGCACTACCCCCCAACAGAGAAACCCAATCATGACAAGGAGGGCCCCGAATGGCCCCACCCATCCTGCCCAAAGCCACTTCCTGACCCCTCTTTCCACTGACAACCACCAGGTGTCCCCTGGCCCAGCGCAAACTTCCAATAAGGAGGCGAAGATCCACCAATACAAATAGAAAGACGTAGAATTACTATGTTCCTTACCACAACCCAACACTTATGCTTAAGACAACCGTCCGCGCCAAATCTGCACCACCCATCATTCTATTCCCCCCAAAAAACCCTCATCGTCCGTGTCGCCGGGGTTCCAAGCCCCGAACAGCCAACTACCCCCCAAAAGGGGGGCTGACTAGGAGCCGCCATCCACTGCAGCCATAAGGATGTGCCCGTATGATCCTACCGCATACTGGCACGCAACACCTTCCCTTGCTGAAATTACTCGGCGTACTGAAGCCAGACTAAACCGCCATATGACCTAACAAGCCACCCCAAATGGATCCATATAACTGAACCATGCCGAACCAACTACCCAATTCCTTCCCCCGATACCCTTGCCACAAAAAAAACGCAAATGCCTGCAGCCACGTTGCAAATGTACGAGGGGTGAGCCTCCACCGGCGCTCCCCTCCCTCTACTTATCCTTCCTGGAATCACTTGGCTTAACCTAATCCAGGTGAAACTGTTCCAGGGGGAGCAGCGAAACTATTGCTACACTTTCCCCATTCAAATCTTAACCCTCCCATCCTCCAGCAAGTGAGCCCCCCCCAGCGGGCCTTTGAAGCACCCATACCTCTCACACTTGGCCACTGTCAGCTGGATGCACCACCTCATCCCCCTCTTCGTTCCTCACCACTCACTCTGTCACAGCCCTTGCCGCCTCTGCCCGAAAATGCTCCCCTGCCGCCTCATGCGCCCTCACTCTGCCTGCCGCACCTGCGCCTACTAACCACCGATCCCGTCCATGCCGCCGGCGGTGCATGCGCACTCTCCACAACCGTATACACCACTGCAGTAAACCCCATACCTGGTCAAAACACAAACCCACTCGGCGCTGCCGTGTCCGCAGCCGCCCCCCCCCACCAACTGCGCCCCAACCCTGCCGAATCCACGGCCGTCTCACCCGACCGCGACCCGGCGTATCCTGGAATAAAAGTCACGCCATCCGGACATCTGATTCTTCCGTCGCTGCTTCCTCCCCCTCCTCGCTGGAGCCGACCGCCTCTGGCTCATGTAACGCAGACGCCGCCGAAGCGCTGCCACCACCACGGCCGTCCTCCTGGTACGCCGCGTGGGCACCATCCTCCAAGCTCCATTCTTCTGTCCCACGGCGACAACCCCGGAAACCGTCCCGTCCCACAGGCTGCCACCGCGGGCCTCATCTGCTGGCCTGACCCGCCCCCCCGCTGCCTGCGAGGACAGGGGGTACCTGTGGCCTGACCCGCTGCCAACAGACTCCCATCCAGAGCCGCCAGCTTCCTGCCCTCCTGGGCCCAGAAGGCATCCGTCCGCCGGGTCCTCGCCCCCCTGGGGGAGACCGCCGCTGCCGGGAGCTGCACGCCTGCTCTGGGTGACCAGGCAGGGACCGCAGGGCCCCCGCCGTCACCCCCACGTACCGACGCCTCCCGGGCATCCGTCGCACCAGGCTCGCCTGCCCTGGTGCCGGACCCCCTGCTGGCTGCAGCCCCCCGGCCCCCCCCCTCCACCCGCGGGGGGGTAACGCTGGCCTCCGTCCTCGCCGGGCGCTCTCCTGGCCAGGAGCCGCTGCATCCAGCCCTCCTGGGCCCCATGAAAGCCTCTGTCCGCTGGGCCCTCCCCCTCCTGGGGGAGACCGCCGCGGCCGGGAGCTGCCCCCTGATCTGGGTGACCAAGCAGAAACTGCAGGGCCCCTGCCGTCACCCCCACTCACCGACGCCTCCTAGGCACCCGTCTGCCCTGGTGCCGGACCCACCACTGGCTGCAGCTCTGCGGCCCCCCCCGCCATCCGCGAGGGGTAAAGCTAGCCTCTGTCACCGCCGGGCGCTCTCCCCGTCCGGGAGCCGCCGCATCCAGCAATCCAGGCCGCGGCTCGGACCGGAAGTAGGCCGCAGACTAGCCACGCCCCCCTCCCGGCTGCCGCGGCCCGGACTGAGATTCCTCCCGCGGCCGGAGCAGCAGCTGAGTACTGCCCTGCCCACGTCACTACCGCGGAGGGTCCCCGAAGGGGCTCTCGCATCTCCTCCTCGCTCCCCCCGCACACAGCAAGTACCTGAGAGATGAGGGAGGGGGGACGCCGCCCGCAGCTGACAGGGGAGCGAGGGGAAAGTGCCAACGGGTTAACCCCCAGCAGCCAAGACGTGGGACCGCGCTGCCAGGGGCCCGTGCACTGCCATGATGAATCCGCTGGTCCCGGATAGCAGCCATCCTGTCGCACGTCCGGATCGTTCCATATCCGGAAGTCAAGAGAGAGGGGGTAAGTCAAGGTCCTTTACTTACACCCCTCAACTGCCCCACCTCTTCCTCCAGGGAACTCCTCCTACCCACCAATCCCTTTATTCTGCCTTATAAACAAACTGTTCCTGTTTCCATTAACCCCATCACTCCTTCCCTTCCCTCTAGTCATGTCGCCCCTCCACCCTATGGGTTCCATGGCTTTCTGACCTCTTCCTTCTTCCGCACTCTCTCTCAGACTTCTGTTGCTTTCTCTGTGCGGACACTCTGAGCTCACAGAGCTCCTTTCCCTTTTACAGCTACATGCTGGCTCCTCACTCTCTCACTCTCTGAGGTAAACTGAAACTCTGACCTTCCTCTCTGCTCTACACTCGGCTGGCTCTCCCCACCCCCCGGTTGCTAAGCTACCACCCTATGGGAGCAGGGATGGGTCTTACGACCCCTCCCAGCATGCAGCATGGGAGGGTTACTGCCACTATCCCTTGTCCCAGTGTGTTCCTAGCAATGGGTGTAGTGTGGATTTACCAGGGGACCGGTGTTCACTCCCTTCCTCACCCAGAATGGGGCATCACACCGCTGATGGGGTGCAATGACCTGTGGCGACGGAAGCCTCAGGGGCGCGACATTTCTCCTCAGGTCTTTGCAGTATCTTTACTACCACTTTGCCGACTTTCTTACTCCTCACTTTCCTTTCTGGTTCCTTTCTCTTTCTCTGTGTCTCAAAAGTCTCTGGTCTGTCTTGACACCTTTCTTATTACTTCTCTCCTCAACTCACAACCTTCCTCTTTCACTTCCTTTCTCCGAGTGCTCAATAGCCACACTCCCCAGGTCACTTTCTCTTCCCGCAGGTCTGGTCTCTTCCTCCAAGTCAGCTGCCTGTTATCTAACAGTGCCCAGCCCTGTTATCTGGCTAAGTGAGGCTCCCAGCCGGGTGCAGCGAGTGTAAATGTCCTGGTGTGCTAGTGTGTGTGTAGTGGCTGGCAAAGTTATGTTGCACCTGGGCTGTTACCTTATTTTTGTGACACCTGGTTACCGCAGGGGCATCACATATATAAACTTTTGACTTTGCAGAAAGTAATAAAAAATGGCTTAAAACATTCTCTCTCATTATTCTGGCATTTGACAAATATAAATAATTTTGGTTCCTAATTGACCTAAAATGGGAAATGTTTATTCTGATTTCATGTCAGATAGTGAGAAAAACAGGCAGATGTGTCTTTTTAGATAGTGTATCTAAACTTCTTGTTTCAACTTTATTTGCTTGTAAAGTTTAGCTAACAATTTTGTATAGTTCAAATAGGTGTTACCATCAATTTATCTATGTGAGTGTGTACTTCTCCCCATGCGTGAGGTTGACCAATCATAGGTAGGCAGCAACATGCAGGAGAGAAAATAACATGCCCTCCTCTTTTCACTGATCTCTGTAGTTACTGTATAGCGGTACAGTAGAGCTGAGTTATGTATCATTACAAACCCTTCGAGATCTGATCTTACAGCAGGCAGTGTTTGTTTTTCTCTTTTGTTTTCTCCTCTCTGTTGTGAAGTTACAGGGTGCCAAAATTACTAGCGGCCAACATGTTAATTTTCTTATCATTGAGCAGGGTGTTTCAGCTGCTCCCATGATGCTGCTCATTCTTCCTATCTCTTTGACACTCTGATGTTGCTGTTCTTCTCCCTCCTGGCACTTCCAGAACTGTGCCAGCATGATCATTCAAGATTTTGCGTCTCGCATGACCACCCTGCCTACACCTCCCTCTCGGAACGTCTTGTTAGTAAAGCTGCGGGAGAGGAGAAGGACAACAGCATCACAGTGTCTGAGCAGCATTAAAAGTCAGGAACATTGCAGAAGGAAGTATAATGCATGCACAGTTCTGACCTTCTCTAGACAGAGAGGTTTTTTTTTTTGTTTTTTTTTACTGCGCTATTCTAAGTCCTGTTGTGTATAAATATGTGACTCTTCAGATTTTGTGTTATACCATGCCTGATGAAGAGACCCGAGTAGTCTCGAAAGCTTGCAATTATTACCATCTTTTCAGTTAGCCATTAAAAGGTATCAACCACTGAGGACTTTCTGTTCTTTTAAACAATTTTTTATCTCTACTGGCTAACACGGTATAAAGATATATTTTACTTAGACAGAGAGAGACAGAGAGAGACAGAGAGACAGACAGAGAAACAGAGAGAGACGGATAGAGAGAGACAGAAGGAGACAGAGACAGACAGAGACAAAGAGAGACACAAAGAGAGAGACAGACAGAGACAAAGAGAGAGACAGACAGACAGAGAGAGGCATACAGAGAGACAAACAGATTGAGAGACAGAGAGGAAAACAGACAGACAGAGAGGGAGAGTGGGAGAGAGAGAGACATTTAGTTACTATCCCGGGCAATGCCGGGTACTACAGCTAGTTAAAAATATAATTCTGTAGCTTGCTGTGCACTATTTTAGACCACAATTAAACATCTATTTTTCATATTCTTGTTCTATTCTTGTTTTTCACCTTTATAGACTATGGGCATGTTCACGTCTGTTCTTGTTTCAGACCAATTGTTTGCAAAAAAAAAATTGAGACGTGTCTGATTTTGAGTCACTTAGCAGATCTAAATAGCCCATTGATTTCAATGGAACTGTGAGAAAAATAAGCAGTTGCCAGCTATGTTATATCCCCGAGCTGTGTGTTTTTTATTGTCTAATTGGTAGGTGAAACTTGGATTATTGTTATTTTGTTTTTGCAAACAGGGATGCCACCATGATGATAAAATCAGACACACGGACATGTAACAAATAAAAATCAGATAAAGGACTGATCAAAATTGATCGCTTTTTTTCATATGAAAAAAAAAAAATGACGTGTGAATGGGGTCTTGGAAGAGCACATCAGCTTCATCGTAGAGATAATGTGAGTCCCATACATCACATATTTTTAATTTTTGGCATGGGGTCACTAAAAAAAAATTATCATCCCCAACACAGAAGTTTTCCTCCATAAGACAACTCACAATCAGCTTAAATGACCTATTTCTATTCAAAAGCCAAGTATTTTTCCAATTTTAGGACGCTTTTACTCTAGTTATATAACTGAGCCAAAGCGTAATCTGAGAAAGTTTTACTCCACAAGAGGGCAGTGTAATTCCAATGCTTTAGTACCATAGAAAAAGCTCTGTGCAAAATATAACTAAGCAAAAGAAGTAGGAAACTAGCACATAACACAAGGCTATGTTCACACTAGACATATTTTATTGGAATTTCCACAGCTGAAATTTTGCAGCAAATTCACAGAGGCGATTTCTATACTAAATTGTGCAGATATCACTGCACAATTGTAGAAGATTCGCTGCAGGGAATATCCTCCGCATACATTAGTAAATGATGGATGTGTTGATATGATTGTGTAAAAATCTCTTCCATAATGCATTCCATACTAATCCAATAGTTTTTGAACCAAAGACAGGATCCAGCAGGAAGGGTGCGTGCACAGTATTTTTTTCAGGAGGGCAAATTCGCTAAGTTTTTCTAGAAAAAAGACACTCCAGGAAACACCTTTTTTTTTTTCCTTAAAATTTCTTTTTCAGCATTGTTTGGTCATTCCTTGAGCATTCTTTTTTTTTAGTGTTTCTCCAGCTTTTTTTAGTGTCTTTTGTATTAGTGTTATTTTATTTAATTCATTCATCACCACTAGCAGTTTCTCAAGTAAAAAGCTGCTAAAACGCTAAAAAAAGACACCCAGCATCTTTTCAGCCTTCCCATTGACTTACTGTATATAGTAAAGTATAGAGCATCTTCAGAGTGGAAGCCGTCTGAACAAGGGTCAGGTCACTTGTTTTAATTACTTGGAGTCTTTGGAAATCTTATGCGGTTAAGAGATGCTTGTTAAAATGCTTAAAAGCACCACAAAATGTTTATACAACTTGTGGTTTCACAAATTTTTCCGACTATTGTTGCTTTTACACCAGTCCCAGGGAGCTCTGCCATCTTTTTTAATGTGAAGCTTTGCCATGATTGTGTGTGGCAATGGGCAGCTGACAAATTCCTCATTATATACACAAAAAGTGGCATAAATTACAACTGGGATGAACTCCAGTCCTTTAATGACATGGATTTTTTGTGGTGGTGCATATAAGTTGTGCCAAATTCATTGAGGCCCGTACCTCTTAATGAACTTGATGCATCTCAGGGCTCGCTCACACTGGTGTATAACATAGAGGAGCACAATGTGAGAAAATCTCGTATTACACTCTGATCAATGTTATTCAATGAGGCAGAGTACATCTGCGAGTTTTTTTTTTCCTCATAAATTGGCATGAGAAAATAATTTCAGCATTTTAAGCTTGGCAGCATATAGTGAGAGTAAAACATCGGACTGCACTTGGATGTCATCAGAGTGCAGTCCGATATACGCAGAGACCGGCAATGGAGAAGATGGCGAGATTAATCTCTCCTCCTCTCCTATCACATGTGAGATAATCGGAGCACAGTGAATGACATTCGGCTCACGCTCACAGCAAAGCTTAGTATATCGCATTGGATGCTGTTCGCAAGTATGACCCTGGCCTTTCTCCAGAGCCCATTTCATTAAGATGTGCATTATTTTGGTCTTAATGCATCAGAAGAAAAGCTTTTCCCATTCCCTTTAAATTCACTTCTGTTTTTGGTAAAAAAAACCTCTGGTATTTTTCCAAAAAACTCAACCACAAAATTTTTTACAAGTATTTTTTTATTAAGGTGTTTTTTTAAACTAAATACCTTTTGTGTACCAAATCTGCTTATGTCACATGAAAACACTTTGTTAAACAAATTGCAACCGAATGTACAAGTGTTTATGGCATCACACACTGGAGACAAATTGTTAATACTGGTGTAAAAACTATGTCAGAGCGGCACTGTGAGCCTGATGCCCCATTCACATGAGCTGCTGGCTTTTCCAGAGATTGAAAATTTACCCATTAAAGTTTATAGCCTTTTTTTTTTTATAAACCATCCACAAAAAAACAAACAAACAAAAAAAGACAAGAAGACATGTCTAAACAATCTGATTACTGATTGAAATGAGTGGATTTTCACCGCTCCCTCCCACCCCCCAAATAAAAGACAAAATACACAGATGCTATCCGTGTGGATCCGTTCGCTATCCATTTTTCACTGGCAAATGCTGCAAGAGGCGTGAGAAACCTCCATCAGTCTTTGTTCTCATACAAGAATACAGATAACAAACAGGTGGTAAGACGCACATAGTTCATGTTTTGTCTGTAATTTCTGTGCTTTGGAGTTTAGAAAAACATTGCAGACCAGTTTAGACTAAATGTAACAGTTAATATGAATCCAAGAAGATGTCACACACAAACGAAGCATATTCTCCATTGGTGAGTGTGTAGTACTGAGGCTGAGCACTGCAAATTTTTCATGTCATATTTGCCTGCAGAAAAGCTGCTCTGTTTTGCGGGGTCAGCATAGTGTATGAGATTATAAGAAAGTGTATACACATGCTGAAAAATACTGGACAGTGCACATGTTTTATAGCATAGTGACCACAGAAGTGTAAAGCAGTGACAGAAGGCTTTTCTAAATTATAGGATTAGTGATGGGGGGTCTCATAGACCCTTAAACATCACTAATTCTGGGCTTGATGACAGTTGTGCGCTGTCATTAACCCCTTATTACCCTGATTGCCACTGCACCATTGGGAAGAGCCAGGTAAAGTGCTAGGATTGTTACATTTAATGGATGCAGCTGCAGGCTGCTATTCTTAAGCTGGGGGGTCTCAATAACCATGGACCTCCTCAGCTTGAGAATACCAGCCCCCATCTGTCAGCTTTTTCTTGGCTGCGTATCAAAATTAGGGAGACAGCATGTCCATTTTTTAAAATATTTAATTAAATAATTAAAAAAAAAAGCCGGCTGCGGTTCCTCTTATTCTGATACACAGCCAACGTAAGCCCACAGCTGGGGGTGGCAGCCTTTAGCCGTGGCTTTATCTGTGCTCATATCACCATAGGCAGGACCCTACATAATTTATTTTATTTATTTTACATTCCACTATAAGCACGCAGATAGCACATGTGATTCCAAGCAACCACAGGCGCTGTTAGAGAGGGTGGGGGCATGGTCTACCGGCAGCCAGTCAGAGCAGCTGGTGGGTGGGGAAAGCAGTGAATATGTATGAGGACTGATGAGCGGACCCGGAAGTAGTGTAACAGCCATGCTGGAGCCTCAGTAAATATAGTCTCCTTCTTTAACATTATTATTTAAATAATATGTATATGTATATGGACTTTTCAAAAGCACACAAAAGTGTATATGGACTTTTCAAAAGCTTTTGATACGGTGCCACACAAAAGGTTGGTACATAAAATGAGAATAATGGGGATAGGGGAAAATATGTGTAACTGGGTTAAAAACTGGCTCAGTGATAGGAAACAAAGGGTGGTTATTAATGGTACGTACTCGGACTGGGTCTCAGTTCATAGTGGGGTACCACAGGGGTCAGTATTGGGCCCGCTTCTTTTCAACATATTTATAAATGACCTTGTTGGGGGCATGCGGAGTAGAATTTCAATATTTGCAGATGATACTAAACTCTGCAGGGTAATCAATACAGAGGAGGATAATTTTATATTACAGGGAGATTTATGTAAATTGGAGGATTGGGCTGAGAAGTGGCAATTGAAGTTTAATGTAGATAAATGTAAGGTCATGCACTTGGATAGAGGAAATAACATTTATGATTATGTACTTAATTGTAGAACACTGGGTAAAACAGACACAGAAAAAGACTTGGGTGTATGGGTGGATGGTAAACTTCACTTTAGTGGACAGTGTCAGGCAGCTGCTGCCAGGGCTAATAAAATAATGGGATGTATTAAAAGAGGTATAAGTGTTCATGAAAAAAATATAGTTCTACCTCTGTACAAGTCACTAGTGCGACCGCACTTAGAATACTGTGTACAATTCTGGTCACCGATATATAAGAAGGACATAGCTGAACTGGAGAGGGTGCAGAGAAGAGCCACCAATATTATTAGAGGAATGGGTGGGCTGCAATACCAAGACAGGTTATTAAACTTGGGGTTATTTAGTTTGGAAAAACGAAGGCTTAGGGGGGATCTAATCACAATGTATAAATATATGAGGGGACAGTACAGAGACCTTTCCAAAGATCTTTTTACACCTAGGCCTGCGACTGGAACACGGGGGCATCCGCTACGTCTTGAGGAGAGAAGGTTTAATCATAATCACAGACGAGGATTCTTTACTGTACGAGCAGTGAGACTGTGGAACTCTCTGCCGCATGATGTTGTAATGAGTGATTCACTACTAACATTTAAGCAGAGCCTGGACGCCTTTCTTGAAAAATATAATATTACCAGTTATGTATATTAGATTTTATGACAGGGTATTGATCCAGGGAACTAGTCTGATTGCCGGATGTGGAGTCAGGAAGGAAATTTTTTCCCCATTGGAACTTGTTTGCCACATTGGGGTTTTTTTGCCTTCCTCTGGATCAACATGTTAGGCTACGGGTTGAACTAGATGGACTTAGAGTCTCCCTTCAACCTTAAAAACTATGATACTATGATACTATTTTATAGGTAATGTTCGGGTCCCCATAGACTTATATAGGGTTCAGCATCCGGACAGATGTTCGGGTTCAAGTCCGGTCCCGAATCGGACTGTGTTTTTTTAAACTCTGGCCAGACCCACCGGACCCGAACATCTGTGGGTTCGCTCACCTCTAAACGTGTATGTATCACATTTTTACATTTGGGGTTTTTGTCTCTTTTTGGTGTCATGCTTAAAATAAAGCTGCTTTTTGATGCATCCTGGTATTTAGCTTTGAAAAAACTTTATTGATATACTTAGGTGCGGATTAATTGTGTTTTTGAAGTGTTTCCTCCATGGAACTGCACTAACAACGCATGTGTGTTTTTTACCTGCTGATTTTCTGCATGTAATGTAATTCTATGGGATAAATCTGCACAGAAATCTCAAAGTACCCGCAAGGGAAACTGGCATGTTTTGGATTTGAAACACACACCGCAGGTCAGTTTATGCAAAATACAAAGAAGCACAGCGGGCAAGAGATTTCTATAAATCCCATCCACTTTGCCGAGGGGACTTAATAGCTGTCTACAAATATCTCAAGGGCTGTAAGCACTGTAGTGTGATCAGCGCCGTTCTCATTTGCACAAGGAAAGACTAGAAGCAATGAAGCAAGGGAGTTCAATGGAAGTCTTCAAAAAGAGACTAGACACATCTTTGTAGGATGATATAATGAATCCTCTACTGTGAGCAGGCGGTTGGACCAGACGACCCTGGAGGTCTCTTCGAACTCTACCATTCTATGAATCTATAAATTGTAAGAAGCTGTATTTTTAAGGCAGTGAAATACGCAGCATCAAAAACTCACCAAAAGCTCATTTTGGAAACGTAGCCTAAAACAGCATCAAAGCATCATTTCTTCTAGGTAAACATGTACTCCATTTTTGAAGAAACTCACCAGGGACACTATTCCAAATGTGACGCCCTGGCCTATCAGGTCGTCACAGGACATTGTGCAATCTGCCGATCTGCATGGTGTCCATCTCCTCCTTGGTTACGGATCCCTAGACTATGGTGTTGCTAAGAACAAGGTAATCAAAATCCTAGAAATACTCTGCACCACACCCAACAGACACACCGGGCGCTCCCAACAGCAGCGATGGTATCCCATCTTACTACACACCGTGGGTGGTGTCACGAACTCTAACCACAAAATCTCCTGTAAATACCCCCCTTTTAGTTCGAGTGTCTGCGCGACCCCACTCGGGTCCGGAGACTCCTCGAGCCACCGCGGATCCGGAACCGAGCGGCGGCCCGGCTGCTGGCGCTAGGGCAGTAGACAAATGTGGCGCCCCAGGACCTGGTCGCCACAACAGCATTGCCCCTCCAAAGGGTTAATGCTGAGCCTGGAGGTAATTGGGAGGTCTATTGGCCAGTAAGTTTAACATCCAACGCAGTTCTCCCTCAGGCCAGCAGGGGGAGCTCTGAACCTGGAGTTCCAGGGAGCATTCCTTAAGTCTGGCCTGAGGGAGGAGTTAGTGTGCAGTCTGTAGGAGAAGTGAGAGCAAGCAGACACAGAGTAGTGCTGTCCTGTGGAACTGGGGCCTAGAGCTGGAGCAGCTTGGCCCAGTGAAACAGGAGGAGCAGAGAGGCACAGAAGAGACTCGGACATCGGAGTCTGTGGCCACCAGGGCCTAAAATACTCCCTGGTAGCCGAATCCGAAGGGCAGGAGAGCTGCAAGCACCTGGCCCATAAACAGCCCGAAGGTACAGCTGCATCATCAGGGCCCGGTGTGGACTCCAGCAGAGAAGCACCAGAGAGGGTCTGTGCAGCCTACCACAGAGGGAAAGGGACGTACCACCGGTCCCAGCAGAAAGAGGGCCATTGCTAAATCCAGAGAGCAGGGTCCTAGCACAGTAAGGAAAAGAACAGGAGTAGGCCTCATACTCATCTGGCCAAAACGACATCTCAGTTACTTCCAGGCAGGCCGGAGCCCTCTACCACCTGTAACGGTCTCCCAGGACTAACCGTTTGTGAAGTAAAAGAGGAGAAGGTAAAGAGACTGTTGTTTGTGCCTGTTTCTTTCATTGCCTGTCGGCCCTGGACCGTGTTATCCACACAACACCATAGACTCTCACGAGCACCAACAGTGTCCCCGGGGCACCGCTCCACCTGTGGGGAGCAGTACCACCATTGCTGCCATATCATCACCCCGGAGGCCTTACACAGCAGCGGCGGCTTAATAGCCGCAAACCACAGGTGGCGTCACGAACACAAACCCCAAGTCACCAGCCATATTTAACTGACACCCACCAGGGCCACAGAGTCGGGCCCCGCGACCACTGATTACCCCCGGACTAGTCCGGCCCGGCACCGGGTGTCCCATAGCCCTGGGGTGGGCGAGTCAACTTTGGCGTCACAAACAGGATTTCGTGCCCGGTCCCACCGGGTACTGTGCGCCTGCAGAAACTGTGCCTAAAAGACTGTGTTACTGTTTGAAAACTGCCGCAGCCATTAGCCTCGCTGAGCGCAGGAAGAAGGGGGGTGTGCCCGAAAAAGAGCGCGAAGGGAGCGCGCCATCAGAGCGGAGGGTCGTTAACCCCGCGCTACCCAGAAGAGATTTTGAAAAGTGAACGGAGCCTGGTGAGGTTCACTAAGGGGGAGGAAGATGTCCGACACAGAGGGAGAGCAGGTGGCTGTGGTAGCTCAAGACGCAGCAGCACCGGCCGATGTAATCCCAGTCGCCATCGCCCCAGCCCCCGCTGTAGCGCCGGTAATGCCGATCACAATGCCGTACATCCCGGGAGCAGAATGGCTGCCGCAGTACTCCGGGGAGTCACATACCCTGAGCGACTTCAGAGAAAGGCTGCATAGCTTGTTCATAGTGTATCCGCTGACTGAGAGCCAGAAGGTGGGCATATTAATGGGGCAGCTAGCCGGCGCGGCCCAGCGTGAAGTGAAGTCCTGGCCTGATACAGATAAAGGGACAGCAACCCAGATACTGGCCAAGTTAAAGAGTACTTTTGACACCCGCACCGCAGCAGAAATAAAGATGAGATTCTTTGGGTGCAAACAACGGGCCACAGACAGCATACGGGACTATGCCTTAAACTTGCAGGAGGCCCTGAGAGCAATTAAACAGGTGGACCCAGAGAGTGTACGTGAAGAAGACAAGCTCCTAACTGAGCAGTTCATAGAGGGGCTCCTGTCAGATGCCCACAGGACCCAGCTGCGTATCATGGTCCTGCAGAACCCTGCTCTGGACTTTAAGGACCAGGCCATCCGGGTACTGAGAGAATCTACACCGAATGACCCAGTACCCCTCTGGCCTCTTGCTATCACGTACCCAGGGGGTGGTGCCTGCAACACGAGCCGCTGCAGGAGCTGAGGTACAGTCCCTGGATAAGGATCCCGCTGCAGAGCTCAGACAGCAGGTTCAGGAGCTGACCAAGACCGTAGCTGCCCTTGCCAAGACCGTGCAGTCTCTACAAGTGACCCCATCGCCTGCAAGAATCGAGTTGGCGAAAAAACAAAAAGCCAGCACCAAATGTGCACTACAGCACTAAACATTCCAAACTGTACTTATTTTAAAAATTTTTGAGATTTTTGGCAAAAAATTGCAATTTCTTGAGCTGCTTCGCCACGTCACGGCAAATCTCATTTGAAGCAGTCCTACACTAAAATATTTTTATAAAATGTGCCATACGGCCTCACATATGAATAGTAGAACTGCTCTTAGCAGCACTCACCTGGTCTATTTCAATCCCGTACCCATGACTGAGTCATGGCTGTGGGCGGGACAGGTCCAAGCAAATGCTGCATGAAGTAAATAGCCTGTGGACAAAGCCTGATGACTTAATGTGAACAGTCACCAACCGCCAAAATCTAGACAGACGGAATACATCCCAAATTGGGGTGCAAAGCAAGGTGGAGGTCAACCACCGACCAATTCAATGAAGAAAAAACAAAAAGCCAGCACCAAATGTGCACTACAGCACTAAACATTCCAAACTGTACTTATTTTAAAAATTTTTGAGATTTTTGGCAAAAAATTGCAATTTCTTGAGCTGCTTCGCCACGTCACGGCAAATCTCATTTGAAGCAGTCCTACACTAAAATATTTTTATAAAATGTGCCATACGGCCTCACATATGAATAGTAGAACTGCTCTTAGCAGCACTCACCTGGTCTATTTCAATCCCGTACCCATGACTGAGTCATGGCTGTGGGCGGGACAGGTCCAAGCAAATGCTGCATGAAGTAAATAGCCTGTGGACAAAGCCTGATGACTTAATGTGAACAGTCACCAACCGCCAAAATCTAGACAGACGGAATACATCCCAAATTGGGGTGCAAAGCAAGGTGGAGGTCAACCACCGACCAATTCAATGAAGAAAAAACAAAAAGCCAGCACCAAATGTGCACTACAGCACTAAACATTCCAAACTGTACTTATTTTAAAAATTTTTGAGATTTTTGGCAAAAAATTGCAATTTCTTGAGCTGCTTCGCCACGTCACGGCAAATCTCATTTGAAGCAGTCCTACACTAAAATATTTTTATAAAATGTGCCATACGGCCTCACATATGAATAGTAGAACTGCTCTTAGCAGCACTCACCTGGTCTATTTCAATCCCGTACCCATGACTGAGTCATGGCTGTGGGCGGGACAGGTCCAAGCAAATGCTGCATGAAGTAAATAGCCTGTGGACAAAGCCTGATGACTTAATGTGAACAGTCACCAACCGCCAAAATCTAGACAGACGGAATACATCCCAAATTGGGGTGCAAAGCAAGGTGGAGGTCAACCACCGACCAATTCAATGAAGAAAAAACAAAAAGCCAGCACCAAATGTGCACTACAGCACTAAACATTCCAAACTGTACTTATTTTAAAAATTTTTGAGATTTTTGGCAAAAAATTGCAATTTCTTGAGCTGCTTCGCCACGTCACGGCAAATCTCATTTGAAGCAGTCCTACACTAAAATATTTTTATAAAATGTGCCATACGGCCTCACATATGAATAGTAGAACTGCTCTTAGCAGCACTCACCTGGTCTATTTCAATCCCGTACCCATGACTGAGTCATGGCTGTGGGCGGGACAGGTCCAAGCAAATGCTGCATGAAGTAAATAGCCTGTGGACAAAGCCTGATGACTTAATGTGAACAGTCACCAACCGCCAAAATCTAGACAGACGGAATACATCCCAAATTGGGGTGCAAAGCAAGGTGGAGGTCAACCACCGACCAATTCAATGAAGAAAAAACAAAAAGCCAGCACCAAATGTGCACTACAGCACTAAACATTCCAAACTGTACTTATTTTAAAAATTTTTGAGATTTTTGGCAAAAAATTGCAATTTCTTGAGCTGCTTCGCCACGTCACGGCAAATCTCATTTGAAGCAGTCCTACACTAAAATATTTTTATAAAATGTGCCATACGGCCTCACATATGAATAGTAGAACTGCTCTTAGCAGCACTCACCTGGTCTATTTCAATCCCGTACCCATGACTGAGTCATGGCTGTGGGCGGGACAGGTCCAAGCAAATGCTGCATGAAGTAAATAGCCTGTGGACAAAGCCTGATGACTTAATGTGAACAGTCACCAACCGCCAAAATCTAGACAGACGGAATACATCCCAAATTGGGGTGCAAAGCAAGGTGGAGGTCAACCACCGACCAATTCAATGAAGAAAAAACAAAAAGCCAGCACCAAATGTGCACTACAGCACTAAACATTCCAAACTGTACTTATTTTAAAAATTTTTGAGATTTTTGGCAAAAAATTGCAATTTCTTGAGCTGCTTCGCCACGTCACAGCAAATCTCATTTGAAGCAGTCCTACACTAAAATATTTTTATAAAATGTGCCATACGGCCTCACATATGAATAGTAGAACTGCTCTTAGCAGCACTCACCTGGTCTATTTCAATCCCGTACCCATGACTGAGTCATGGCTGTGGGCGGGACAGGTCCAAGCAAATGCTGCATGAAGTAAATAGCCTGTGGACAAAGCCTGATGACTTAATGTGAACAGTCACCAACCGCCAAAATCTAGACAGACGGAATACATCCCAAATTGGGGTGCAAAGCAAGGTGGAGGTCAACCACCGACCAATTCATATCATAACCATATGTGAGGCCGTATGGCACATTTTATAAAAATATTTTAGTGTAGGACTGCTTCAAATGAGATTTGCCGTGACGTGGCGAAGCAGCTCAAGAAATTGCAATTTTTTGCCAAAAATCTCAAAAAAAAAAAAAAAAATTTTTATAATAAGTACAGTTTGGAATGTTTAGTGCTGTAGTGCACATTTGGTGCTGGCTTTTTGTTTTTTCTTCATTGAATTGGTCGGTGGTTGACCTCCACCTTGCTATGCACCCCAATTTGGGATGTATTCCATCTGTCTGGATTTTGGCGGTTGGTGACTGTTCACATTAAGTCATCAGGCTTTGTCCACAGGCTATTTACTTCATGCAGCATTTGCTTGGACCTGTCCCGCCCACAGCCATGACTCAGTCATGGGTACGGGATTGAAATAGACCAGGTGAGTGCTGCTAAGAGCAGTTCTACTATTCATATGTGAGGCCGTATGGCACATTTTATAAAAATATTTTAGTGTAGGACTGCTTCAAATGAGATTTGCCGTGACGTGGCGAAGCAGCTCAAGAAATTGCAATTTTTTGCCAAAAATCTCAAAATTTTTTTTATAATAAGTACAGTTTGGAATGTTTAGTGCTGTAGTGCACATTTGGTGCTGGCTTTTTGTTTTTTCTTCATTGAATTGGTCGGTGGTTGACCTCCACCTTGCTATGCACCCCAATTTGGGATGTATTCCATCTGTCTGGATTTTGGCGGTTGGTGACTGTTCACATTAAGTCATCAGGCTTTGTCCACAGGCTATTTACTTCATGCAGCATTTGCTTGGACCTGTCCCGCCCACAGCCATGACTCAGTCATGGGTACGGGATTGAAATAGACCAGGTGAGTGCTGCTAAGAGCAGTTCTACTATTCATATGTGAGGCCGTATGGCACATTTTATAAAAATATTTTAGTGTAGGACTGCTTCAAATGAGATTTGCCGTGACGTGGCGAAGCAGCTCAAGAAATTGCAATTTTTTGCCAAAAATCTCAAAAAATTTTTTATAATAAGTACAGTTTGGAATGTTTAGTGCTGTAGTGCACATTTGGTGCTGGCTTTTTGTTTTTTCTTCAAAGAATCGAGTTGGCCTCCAGCCCAGATGACGTCCCATGGATGCGACAGAGGAGGAAACCGCCGACCCGAGGAAAAGACACAGACCGGTATGATTCAACTGGACAACCGATCTGCCGCCGCTGCAGTCAGGCGGGCCACATTGCAAGACACTGTCCTTTAAATGGGCCGAGCCTGGGGCCAGGAGCCAACCCCCAGGTGTAAGGAAGCCCGGCTCAACCCCCAGCCGCAGCAAGTATGTGGGAGGACGACCGGTCCTTCCTATTGTGCTGGATGGGATCCCTTTGAATGCCCTCCTGGATACGGGGTCCCAGGTAACAACCATCCCTTATAAATTGTACAAAAGATATTGGGCTGATTCAGACATTGACCATGACCCAGATGATGATTTAACAATTGTGGCCAGTAATGGTCAGCCCTTGCCTCAAATTGGGTATAAGGAAGTAACCATTAAAGTGGGGCGCGTAGAATTGCCATGTCAGGGGATGATAATTGTAGATATTGATCGCAAGGAATCTAACCCACTGCTAACCATTGGTACAAATGTGATGGAAAATTGTATTGCCGAAGTGATAATTTTGTTGCAGCAGGAGTCTGAAACTGCCAGCTCCGGGCAGCAGCGTGCCCTACAGAGGGAAATCCGAGCCCTAATGAGGAGGCGGCAGGTAGAGCTGGCCGGAGGAGAAATTGGCAGTGTGAGGGTAAGTGACCCCCTCCCCATTGCAATACCCCTAAGAAGTGAAATGTTGATATGGTGTCGGGCAGCAATAGGCCTCAAGGGTCACGATTACCAGGCCTTGGTAGAACCGGTGTATTCAGACAGCAGGCCTGGAGTCCTGATAGCCAGAGGGGTAGCAGACGTCCGCAGGGGAAGAGTGCCCGTCCGTGTCCTGAATTGTGGGGAGGAGGAAGCCAAATTGCCCCGGTACGCCACTGTAGCAAAACTGTACACTGTCAGTAAGAATACCATCAAAGCAGTGGAACCCTTGATCCCGTCCGACCAGGCGGAAGACAATGGCTCCAAGGGACAGCTGGAAGACTGGTGCCAAAAATTACATGTGGGCACCGACTCCACCCCCTCACACCAAAAGCATGGGGTTTACCGGGTGGTACAGGAGTACGAGCGGGTCTTCAGCGAACACCCCCTAGATTTTGGGCAGGTAAAAGGGGTTAAACATCAAATCCCCACAGGTGATCATCATCCCATTAAAGAGAGATACCGCCCTGTACCCCCAGCACAGTATCAGTGTGCCAAAGAAATGTTATGGGAAATGAAGGAGGCTGGGGTTATCAGAGATAGTTGTAGCCCCTGGGCAGCTCCACTAGTGCTCGTAAAGAAAAAAGATGGTACAATGAGAATGTGCGTAGATTACAGACAAATTAACCGCATTACACATAAAGATGCTTATCCAGTACCCAGAATAGAGGAGTCACTAACAGCCTTAAAGTCAGCTAACTATTTCTCCACCTTGGATCTCACCAGTGGGTATTGGCAGGTTCCCGTGGCAGAGGCGGACAAGGAGAAGACTGCATTCACGAAACCAATGGGCCTCTGCGAGTTCAACTGTATGCCATTCGGGCTCTGCAACGCCCCAGGGACATTCCAAAGGTTGATGGAGTGCTGCTTGGGCCATCACAACTTTGAAACCGTGCTGTTGTACCTGGATGATGTCATAGTCTACTCCAAGACTTATGAAGACCACCTGAGGCACTTGGCAGAAGTGTTCGAGTCCCTGTCGGAGTATGGCCTGAAGATAAAGACATCCAAATGTCACCTCTTGAAGCCAAAGGTACAGTACTTGGGTCATGTGGTCAGCGCAGAAGGTGTGGCACCTGATCCAGAGAAAGTCACAGTAATCAAGGACTGGCCGAGACCCACCACGGTAAAGGAGGTGCGGCAGTTCCTTGGGCTGGTGGGCTACTACCGAAGGTTCATTGATGGTTTCACCAAGATAGCAGCGCCTCTTCAAGATCTCCTGGTGGGCCAGCCAAAGAAGGCTAAGAAGCAAAGCCCTCCATTTGAATGGAACAGCCAAATAGAAACGTCTTTTGTCCGGCTGAAAGGGGCTCTCACGGGAGAAGAAATTCTGGCCTACCCTGACTACAGCCAGCCATTTGTACTGTACACAGACGCCAGCAACGTGGGCCTGGGAGTAGTTCTGTCCCAGGTGCAGGGAGGCAGAGAGAAGGTGATAGCTTACGCCACCAGGAAGCTTCATCCCACAGAAAGGAATCCAGAAAACTAAAGTTCCTTCAAGCTGGAGTTCCTCGCTATTGTTTGGGCAGTGACTGAACGCTTCAAGCACTATCTGGCGTTGGCCAAGTTCACCATCTTCACGGACAACAATCCGTTGACACATTTGGCAACAGCCAAGCTAGGTGCGTTGGAGCAGCAATGGATGGCCCGGCTGTCTAACTTTCACTTTACCATCAAGTACCGGGCTGGCAAGAAGAATAACAATGCTGATGCGCTGTCCAGAATGCCTCACTTACCCAAGTCTGGAGAAGACCTGGATGAACTCGAAGAGATAGAGTTACCGGCTTTCCATCACCAAGGTGTTTCCCAGTGTGAGCATGCTGTAGGAGAGAAGCGCTTGAGCCAGCACGAGGTCTCGGTCAACCCATTACTCCACCATAATTGGGAAGAGACACAGAACGGTGACCCGGCCGTGCGATTGGTCAAAGAAAAGCTAGCACAAGCTGAGACCCATCTTGGCCCAGATGCTCCAGAAGAAGCCCAGCAGCTGTGGAAAGAGAGGGGACGACTGTTCACCTACCAAGGCAAGCTATGCAAGAGATATGTCAACTGGCGAACGAATGAACTCGTCTAGCAGATAGTGGTCCCACAGAGGGATGCTCCAATGGTCCTAGCAGCTTACCATGATAAAGCAGGACACTTCGGGTGGAAGAAGTTGGAGACCCTACTCCGTGATCGGTTCTACTGGGTGCACATGAGAAAGACAGTCGAGAAGTGGTGCCAAGACTGTGGTCCGTGTAACCTGAGGCGGAAAGATGGTGCCAGCCAGAGGTCTCCCCTACAGCCAATTGTCACAAAGCAGCCCCTAGAGTTGGTGGCCCTGGACCACGTGAAGTTAACACCGAGCCGGTCAGGCTATGTTTACGCCCTCACCATTGTGGACCATTACTCTCGTTTCCTGGTAGTAGTGCCTGTGAAAGACCAGACAGCCAGAACAGCAGCTAGAGCGTTTCAGGCATACTTTTGTTGACCTCACGGTTACCCTGAAAGGGTACTGACTGATCAAGGTCCTGCATTCGAGGCAGAAGTGTTCCAAGAGTTCTGTAACAAGTACGGTTGTAAGAAAATCAGAACAACACCGTACCACCCCCAAACCAATGGATTGTGCGAGAAGATGAACAATGTGGTTATTGATATGCTCAAGACTCTACCGCTGGAAGCAAGAAACCAATGGCCAGAGAAGTTACCAGATCTGGTAGACCTGTATTACCATATCCCAGTAAATTTGACCAACTGCAGCCCTGCTTACCTGATGCAAGCAAGACCTGGCAAGTTACCTGTAGACTTGGAGATGGGAACTGTGTCACCTGAAGCAGTTCAAGAGGTAGAAGATTGGGATACAGAACGACAACAGCAGTACCGCAGAGTTCAGGAATGCGTAGAAAAGAGCCTGTCCCAAGCAAGAACGAGACAAGAACAGAACTACCTGGAGAACAGGTCCTTAAGAAAAAGCGGAGGGCGCATAAATTAGATGATCAGTGGGAGAATGAACCCTACACCATTATTCCCTCCAACTTTGACAATAGTAAGGTATGCCTCATAAGCAAGGATGAAGGCAAGACCTATCAAACAGTTTCCAGAGACCGCCTGAAAGCGTGCCCTGAGCGGTGCAAAATCCAAAAAGAAGTGGAAGAAATTCAAGAAAAAGAGGAAGAGATGATACAAACAATCCTTGGCAAATTCCCCAAAACTTGGACCCGAATAAATAATGCCATAGTGGTACCAGTCTTGACGTTCCCGCAGTTGGTCGAGCCAGAGATAGAAGAGGTTCCAGATCCATCTAAGGAACTGTCCGCCCCAACACACGATGACACGCCAGCAGTAGAACAGGAGAATCAACCCCCTGCCAGTGGTGAACCTGTCGTACCCTTGGCGAATCTGAGACCCCGTAGGCAACCAACACGCATACCTGTCAGGGTTAGGCCTACCAGTAACACGGAGGGGGCAGACACTCCAAGTAGTCAGGGACAAACCCCAGAGCTACGCCGGTCCCAACGTAGCACTTGGGGACAGCCCCCTCCAAGGTATAGAACATAGAAAGTAAAATACCTAACAGAATGTATATAGTTAGTTGAAATGTCTTGTATAAAATGTTTTTTGTCTTAGGTGATTAAGTAAATGGACAATTGGGCCACTGGACTATGGGTGGTCAACACTCTAATTGTACATAGTTAGCACCAGTGTGCTCAACACCCCATAAGAAAAACCCGTCCGGCGTGCATAGAGTGGGGTCAGCAATGCTCTGACACACGCCCAGAGCCTACGTTGTGGGTTTTATCGCGGCGGGTCCCCTATGGAGAAGTGTAATGGACACCCGGCAGGGAGCCACACTGGACTCTTATAGTTGTTTAAGGTTGTAACATGTTATGTCTTGTTTTGTTTTCTTCAGTCCGGGAGTACTGAGTTTAACTAAGGGGGAGTGTGGCGCCCCAGGACCTGGTCGCCACAACAGCATTGCCCCTCCAAAGGGTTAATGCTGAGCCTGGAGGTAATTGGGAGGTCTATTGGCCAGTAAGTTTAACATCCAATGCAGTTCTCCCTCAGGCCAGCAGGGGGAGCTCTGAACCTGGAGTTCCAGGGAGCATTCCTTAAGTCTGGCCTGAGGGAGGAGTTAGTGTGCAGTCTGTAGGAGAAGTGAGAGCAAGCAGACGCAGAGTAGTGCTGTCCTGTGGAACTGGGGCCTAGAGCTGGAGCAGCTTGGCCCAGTGAAACAGGAGGAGCAGAGAGGCACAGAAGAGACTTGGACATCGGAGTCTGTGGCCACCAGGGCCTAAAATACTCCCTGGTAGCCGAATCCGAAGGGCAGGAGAGCTGCAAGCACCTGGCCCATAAACAGCCCGAAGGTACAGCTGCATCATCAGGGCCCGGTGTGGACTCCAGCAGAGAAGCACCAGAGAGGGTCTGTGCAGCCTACCACAGAGGGAAAGGGACGTACCACCGGTCCCAGCAGAAAGAGGGCCATTGCTAAATCCAGAGAGCAGGGTCCTAGCACAGTAAGGAAAAGAACAGGAGTAGGCCTCATACTCATCTAGCCAAAACGACATTACTCAGTTACTTCCAGGCCGGCCGGAGCCCTCTACCACCTGTAACGGTCTCCCAGGACTAACCGTTTGTGAAGTAAAAGAGGAGAAGGTAAAGAGACTGTTGTTTGTGCCTGTTTCTTTCATTGCCTGTCGGCCCTGCACCGTGTTATCCACACAACACCATAGACTCTCACGAGCACCAACAGTGTCCCCGGGACACCGCTCCACCTGTGGGGAGCAGTACCACCATTGCTGCCGTATCATCACCCCGGAGGCCTTACACAGCAGCGGCGGCTTAATAGCCGCATACCACAGGTGGCGTCACGAACACAAACCCCAAGTCACCAGCCATATTTAACTGACACCCACCAGGGCCACGGAGTCGGGCCCCGCCACCACTGATTACCCCCGGACTAGTCCGGCCCGGCACCGGGTGTCCTATAGCCCTGGGGTGGGCGAGTCACAAACATCTTGGAGAAAAAACCCCAGATGTTCTGTGGATGTAGGCTTGAACAAATCCTCCTGTCTCTTCATGTAATCCCACAAGGTTTTGATGTTGAGATAAAGACTCTGTGGAGCCATATTGTCACTTCCAGGACTCCATGTTCTATAAGTAAAAGATAATGCTTAATGACATTAGCTGTATGTTATGGGTCATTGTTCTGCTGCAGAATAAATTTGTAGCCAATCAGATGCCTCCCTGATGATATTGTATGATGGATATGTATTTACCTATATTTCTCATCTTTGACGATACCAAGAAATGGGTAACATTGAGGATTATAAACTCAGTGGTCGGCTAGGGAAACTTTCTGCATGAGAGAAAAGACACATCAATCTATACTTCTCATCAATCATACTTCAATATCAGAAGATGTCCAGCAGTGCCATCAGCTCACAACTGGCAGAAGCCTATGGGACCAAGCTACACCAATCTACTGTCCAGCTATGTTTGGCTAAAAGAAGTCCTCATGGTAGAATTGCGGCCAAATACCACGCATTTCACATTGGAAGAAGGCCAAGCGACTCAACTTTACTCAAAAACAGAAACTTGGAAGGAAGAAACATGGCAGCAGCTGCTCTGGACTTATTACAAATATGAAATATAAGGTAGTTTGTTCACCAAATGGCTGGAGAATAATACAGTAATGAGCATCTGCAGGCAACAGTGACGCGTAGTGGAGATTTCTTGCAAGATTCAGCTGCATTTCAGCAATGTTGTTCGAAATTTAGTGACGATTAATGTTTCCCATTACTTAGATATACAGTCTGAACATTATCCGTATTAATGGGAATCTGTCAGCACGTTTTTCATATGTAATCTGAAGAAACCATGAGGTAGGGGCTGACACACTGATTTCAATGTGTCATTTATTAGGCTGTGTGCTGTTGTTTCAATACAATGAATGTTTTATCAGCAGGAGATTATCACTGCTGGACTAGTTGTCCATGTGCCTCCTGGTGTAACCATGCCCCCAGCACTGATTAGCAGCTTACTGTCATTATATTATGCTATGTGGGGATATACATCACTCTGGTTTTGAAGGATCTGGTGCTCGAGTAGGGATCCAGTCCAGTAAGAAGAACTCATCACTCAATTAATACAATGAATAAATGGAAATTTTAATGGCAATCCAATTACAGAACTTAATTAGCATTTCGATTCCTCATTCCAGAGTTTCGTCCGAATGAAACTGTATAAGACAAAAATGAAAAAACAAAATATGATTAGTAAATAATACATGTCTACAGCATAAACAAGTAAGATACAGACAGACAAAAAAATAAATTCTATAGACATAATATACTAGACATCATATACTGTACATAGATATATTTGGATATGTTTAATAGCAGGCATTGCTGAAAATAGAAACAAAATAATTGCATCTTACTGTATGTTTCAAGGAACAGGTTACTGCTATATCTCTAGGAAACCAAAGAGGGGATACCACAAGTAGCCATTAGATGGCAGCCTATAAACATACACTACTCACAAAAAGTTATCAATATTTGGCTTTCGAGTGATATTTATGTAAAACTTAAAAAGTTCACCCTACAGTGATATTTCATTATGAAAGTAGGCCATGTAAGTAGAAGGATACAATGGTGATTCTCTAATTTCCAACAACTTATTGAAACAAAAGCCAACAGCATTGGTGGGTATACCACCTAAAAATGTCAATATCTCAATAACTTGTCATGTGGCCTTGAGCATCAATTACAGCTTATTAACGACACCTCATGCTGTTCACAATTCGAGTTATTGACTGCTGAGGCATGGCATCCCACTCTTCTTGAAGGGCGGCTCTCAGATCATTGAGGTTCCGGGGTATAGAACCATGAGCCTCTACACTGCAACTCAGCTGATCCCACAGGTTTTCTAAGGGATTCAGGTCTGAAGAAAGTGCAGGCCACTCCATTTGAGGTACCCCAGTCTCCATCAGCCATTCCCTAATAATGAGACCTCGATGAGCGCTTGGGCATTGTAATCCATGAAGGTAAAATTAGGCCTGTGGTGTTCATGCAGAGGCACAATGACTGGATTAATGATGATATTCAAGTAGTAATAGGGACTTAGCACTGTATCATTCACAAAGTGTAGGGCAGTTCTGTATTGACTAGACACTACCACCATCAAAGGCTCATCTGGTGACAACAGTGGCTGATGCATAGAGCTCTCCTTGACGTCTTCAATATCGTTGGTGGCCATCATTTCTGCTCAGCGTGCATCAACATTCATCAGTGAACAACACTGAGGCCCACTGGTCCCTTGTTCTATGCCTGGTGGTGTGGTCAGGTACCCTTGAAGGTCCTCTAGCACACAGACCACCCACGCTGATGTAAATGATTTTAAATTGTCTGACATGACGCTTGGGTGTCTCTCACCTTCCTTAAATGTGCTTGGAGCTGTGCGGCATTCATCATCTGCTTCCGAAGGTCATTGTTCCCAATGAAGCGGGCATCAGTGTGGAATGTGGCCAAAGGAGATTCACTTTTATGTCTTTCTTTGACTCTTCCAGTCTCTCTGTATTTCTGTTGCAACCTGCTAATGACACTCTGTGACACGCTAAACTCAGTGGCCACTTTCATCTGAGAACATCCTGTTTAAAGCCTCACAGTAGCAAGATACAGTTGCTCAATTGTTAAAGGGAACCTGTTAGGTTATGTGTGTCACCCCCGCATCAGCAGCCGGACTGCTCGGATCCGAATCCGCGGTGGCTCGAGAGGTCTCCGGACCCAGGGGTCATGCAGCTCCTCAAACAAAGGGGGGTTATGTACAGGGGATGGCGTGGAAAGTTTGTGACGCCACCCGTGGTGCGTGGTAAGATGGAGTATCACCGCTGCAATTGGGAGTACCCGGTGACGTCTGCCACCTAGTAGTTCCAAGGAGCCCAGCTCCTGACCTCCTCTCTCTCTGAGAGCTACTTCTCACTAACTGACTCCTGACACTCCTGACCCCCCCTTAACCAACCCCCCCAAGTGGGCGACCCTATTCCACTCAGGCCGTCCACTGGTGTGTCTGGTGGGTGTGGTGCAGAGTGTTCCTAGGATTCTGATTAGCTGTTCTTGGAAACACCAAAGGTTAGGGACCCTTAACCAAGGAGGAGGTGGATACTGCACAGAAGGGCAGATGGCACAATACCCTGTGATGACCTGATAGGCCAGGGCGTCACATATGCATCCAGAATCATGTGCAATTCTGGGTGCAGATTGCTAATCCCTGCCTAACTGCTCCAGTATCTAGTAGCATACAAAAAGAGATCTTTGGAAAAAGATATTTGTAAAGATCCTTTATGATATGCTAATGAGCTCGTGTACTAGTGAAAAGGGTGTTAGTTCCTGCGTTCATTCCGCACTCTTAGCATGTCAGCACACCCCAGGGGCGTTGTAACATGTTATTCAATGCCCATTGCCCAGCATCATCAGTACCGCGCGTACTTGTGTCCATTGTCACCACTTTAGAATGCTGGACTTAGGGTCAGTGCGCATGATAAGAATGCCCAGCATTTCTGGTCATGCGCACTATGAAGTCAGGTGTACGCATCCCGGCTTCAGAGAGGTCTAGTGCGAATGATCGGAAGTACTTGTGTAGCACCCCACGGGGCAAGTGGTTAACCTACTCATTGCCGGGCCGTTCAGGGTCCGGTCAGGCGATGTCACGGGTGGCCTTGCCCGGTTCCATTGCCCTGAGGTGTATAGCAAATGGAGGGGAAAGTGGGGTCAATGGGAAAGTTTGTCGTGATGCCACCTGTGGTATGTGGCCAGGTAGTAGCCGCCGCTGCAGAATTCCTCACCGGGGCGGGTGTTATGGCAGCCGGGATGGTGTCGCTCCCCACAGGCGGAGCGGGCCTCGGGTGGGATGACGGGGGGAGAGGTTGAGACCGTCGACCCCAAAGTGCTGGGTGGCGACACCGGTAAGGACAAACCAACACAGTCTTTGCAGGTTCAAGGGGTCTTTTACAAACAACTTCAGTTGCCAGCCCAGATGTACTGGTCACCGCCATAATGAGCTCCAGCCGATCCTGGATCCACGGAAGGTCAGAACCGGTGCGGTAGTCGGTGGGCTCTTCTTTGCTACGCTTTGTAGTGCGGGTCCCTTTGGCTTGAAGCTACATAGAGTCCCTTCCGTACAAGGTAGAGTACTGTTCCCTATGCCAGTAGCGTGGATCCCCTTGAGTCTGATCATGATCTAGGCCCCGGAATCCTAGGTGCCACTTGGCTCTGGAAACGTGTAGTAGTCAGAGAGGCATAAAACCCCATCTGTCCGGCAGAGTCTGATGGTACAACTTGGAATTGCACCACCCTAGGGTGCTATACCCTGACCTGCGCTGGACCCGGGAGAGCTGATACGGTATCCCCACAGCGACCGTTAAAACTCCTATGTCCCACACGAGCTACCGGGAAAAATGTCCGCTCACTGTCTTTCCTGCTGGAAAACTGCTACTGTATGTGACTCCTCACTCCACCTGGTGGCTGCTCCTCCCTCAACCCAGGTTCTAAGCTAGTGGATTGGGGCCCCTGTTGTGATGGTGTCCTGTAAACGCCACACTGTAGGCAACCCCTTTGGTACCTGACCCTAGCCCAGTCCACAGTGGGGAAAAGGTGCAACCCTTGTATGCATGTGGTTGTGTATGGTGGAACCGGCACCGACCTCCCCTAGATCCATGATCAGTACTACACCCTGGTTGGAGTGCAGTACCCTGAGGTGACCAGAGCT
The DNA here is from genome assembly GCF_048569485.1 of Anomaloglossus baeobatrachus. Taxonomy (NCBI): domain Eukaryota; kingdom Metazoa; phylum Chordata; class Amphibia; order Anura; family Aromobatidae; genus Anomaloglossus; species Anomaloglossus baeobatrachus. The sequence continues at coordinate 451,733,377 of NC_134356.1, forward strand.
TCAGGGGTGCTATACCTGGACTTCTGATCATGCGCACTGACCCTAAAGCCAATGTCTGAAGTAGTGACAAAGGACACATGTATATGTGTTACCACTAATAATGATGTTTGGTAATAACATGTTAGCATACCCCTGTAGGCATACTAACATGATAAGAGGGAGGAATGAGCGCAGGAACTAACACCCTTCCCCTACTCCTGGAGTAGTCCTTCTATGGGTAAGGATGAGGTATTGTAAGTGCGTCCTGTGCAGTATCAGCCACAGTTGACGTACCATCCTCCCACAATACCGTCTTTATCTTGGCATCTTTATTACCAAGTCCTTTGAACTAGATATCCTGGCTTTTCCATTATTACGCCTTTGGTACACTATGTCCTTCTGATCAAGCTATATATCACCTTGGGAAGCCTCCTGATGAACGGATCTTGGGGAAACGCGTCAAGGCAATATTCCTAGTGATGGGAAAAGAATTATGATCAGGTCCAAAATGTGGATAACATGACATGGACTCTCATGTTAAGAGACCGTTTGGACCCCCGCATACTTGAATTTCTTCATTTGAAAAAACTGAGAAGCTAAGTAAACTCTACAGCTTCCTTTTTTGGGAGCAGTAGATCCATACTATATGGACTCTTGATTGCCTGCCTGTGTCTGTGCCCCCTGTGGTATTTATCATTAGGGAGGTTCAGCCGCCATTATACGGGGGCATCACTATGTCTAGGGTTCCACCCGTGGATAGGCAGGGTCAGGCTTTATAGGGACATCCTGGGAGGTACTTACCTTCATCTATCTAAAATTTGGCACAATTTTTGGAGATTTTATGTCTACAATTAATGTACTGTATGTGCTGTTTAAAAATAATCTATTCGCTTTATTTTTGGTGGATTTTAAACAATATTAATAAAAATATTTTTTATGGGATTATATGTATATTTTTTAAGTATTCTTATTTTGCAGCATTTTTTGCCTAAACATTTGCACATTGCTGTATATCCGCAACTTAAATTGACAGTAAATGTCGGTTTGAGATCCGCATGTCAACCTTTTACTGTGGATGTAGGTGCAAATTTCACCATTTGATACAGTTAGGTCCAGAAATATTTGGACAGTGACACAATTTTCACGAGTTGGGCTCTGCATGCCACCACATTGGATTTGAAATGAAACCTCTACAACAGAATTCAAGTGCAGATTGTAACGTTTAATTTGAAGGTTTGAACAAAAATATCTGATAGAAATTGTAGGAATTGTACACATTTCTTTACAAACACTCCACATTTTAGGAGGTCAAAAGTAATTGGACAAATAAACCAAACCCAAACAAAATATTTTTATTTTCAATATTTTGTTGCGAATCCTTTGGAGGCAATCACTGCCTTAAGTCTGGAACCCATGGACATCACCAAACGCTGGGTTTCCTCCTTCTTAATGCTTTGCCAGGCCTTTACAGCCGCAGCCTTCAGGTCTTGCTTGTTTGTGGGTCTTTCCGTCTTAAGTCTGGATTTGAGCAAGTGAAATGCATGCTCAATTGGGTTAAGATCTGGTGATTGACTTGGCCATTGCAGAATGTTCCACTTTTTTGCACTCATGAACTCCTGGGTAGCTTTGGCTGTATGCTTGGGGTCATTGTCCATCTGTACTATGAAGCGCCGTCCGATCAACTTTGCGGCATTTGGCTGAATCTGGGCTGAAAGTATATCCCGGTACACTTCAGAATTCATCCGGCTACTCTTGTCTGCTGTTATGTCATCAATAAACACAAGTGACCCAGTGCCATTGAAAGCCATGCATGCCCATGCCATCACGTTGCCTCCACCATGTTTTACAGAGGATGTGGTGTGCCTTGGATCATGTGCCATTCCCTTTCTTCTCCAAACTTTTTTCTTCCCATCATTCTGGTACAGGTTGATCTTTGTCTCATCTGTCCATAGAATACTTTTCCAGAACTGAGCTGGCTTCATGAGGTGTTTTTCAGCAAATTTAACTCTGGCCTGTCTATTTTTGGAATTGATGAATGGTTTGCATCTAGATGTGAACCCTTTGTATTTACTTTCATGGAGTCTTCTCTTTACTGTTGACTTAGAGACAGATACACCTACTTCACTGAGAGTGTTGTGGACTTCAGTTGATGTTGTGAACGGGTTCTTCTTCACCAAAGAAAGTATGCGGCGATCATCCACCACTGTTGTCATCCGTGGACGCCCAGGCCTTTTTGAGTTCCCAAGTAGAGATGAGCGAACCGGTCCCGGTTCGGCTCGAGGTCGGTTCGCCGAACGGAGGTCCCGTTCGAGTTCGGCTCGTCGAACGTTCGACGAACCGAACTCGAACTGCATAGGAAACAATGGCAGGCAATCACAAACACAGAAAAACACCTAGAAAACACCCTCAAAGGTGTCCAAAAGGTGACAAACAACTCACAACACATGGGAAAGTGACAAGGACATATACTCATGCGAAAACAAAAGAGCTGGACAAGGAAAAAGAGGAGGACACACAGATATATGAGTATATGCAAGGAAACATCGATTCCATTAATGTGCAACTTGAGCCCTGCTCATTTTAGGCTTCCAATCTGGATAAATTGCCTGAGCTCGCCACGTACGCCTTGGGGATCTTGTCGTGTCCTGCAGCCAGCGTTCTCTCGGAACCTGTCTTCAGTGCTGCTGGGGGTCTGCTGGCAGATAAGCACACGTGTCTGTCCACTGACAATGTGGACATGGCTCTCAGAGGACTTTTCTTCCCCTGGGTCAGCCAGGGGACGGGAAAGGCACGCGTATTTTTGAGAGTGCTTCATGCAAAGCATCTTTTTCATTTTCAAAAGGGGCATCAACTGATGTCAGTCAAGAGGGGTGTGTGTGGCCCAGTTAGTGGAAACGAGGGAGACTGTGGTTGGAGTCCCCTCGCTGTGTCTCTAAAAGAACCAAGATGAACAAGTCATGGCTCTCAGAGGACTTTTCTTCCCCTGGGTCAGCCAGGGGACGGGAAAGGCACGCGTATTTTTGAGAGTGCTTCATGCAAAGCATCTTTTTCTTTTTCAAAAGGGGGCTCAACCGATGCCAGTCAAGTGGGGTGTGTGTGGCCCAGTTAGTGGAAACGAGGGAGACTGTGGTTGGAGTCCCCTCGCTGTGTCTCTAAAAGAACCAAGATGAACAAGTCATGGCTCTCAGAGGACTTTTCTTCCCCTGGGTCAGCCAGGGGACGGGAAAGGCACGCGTATTTTTGAGAGTGCTTCATGCAAAGCATCTTTTTCATTTTGAAAAGGGGCATCAACTGATGTCAGTCAAGAGGGGTGTGTGTGGCCCAGTTAGTGGAAACGAGGGAGACTGTGGTTGGAGTCCCCTCGCTGTGTCTCTAAAAGAACCAAGATGAAAAAGTCATGGCTCTCAGAGGACTTTTCTTCCCCTGGGTCAGCCAGGGGACGGGAAAGGCACGCGTATTTTTGAGAGTGCTTCATGCAAAGCATCTTTTTCTTTTTCAAAAGGGGGCTCAACCGATGCCAGTCAAGTGGGGTGTGTGTGGCCCAGTTAGTGGAAACGAGGGAAACTGTGGTTGGAGTCCCCTTGCTGTGTCTCTAAAAGAACCAAGATGAACAATTCATGGCTCTCAGAGGACTTTTCTTCCCCTGGGTCAGCCAGGGGACGGGAAAGGCACGCGTATTTTTGAGAGTGCTTCATGCAAAGCATCTTTTTCATTTTGAAAAGGGGCATCAACTGATGTCAGTCAAGAGGGGTGTGTGTGGCCCATTTAGTGGAAATGAGGGAGACTGTGGTTGGAGTCCCCTCGCTGTGTCTCTAAAAGAACCAAGATGAACAAGTCATGGCTCTCAGAGGACTTTTCTTCCCCTGGGTCAGCCAGGGGACGGGAAAGGCACGCGTATTTTTGAGAGTGCTTCATGCAAAGCATCTTTTTCATTTTGAAAAGGGGCATCAACTGATGTCAGTCAAGAGGGGTGTGTGTGGCCCATTTAGTGGAAACGAGGGAGACTGTGGTTGGAGTCCCCTCGCTGTGTTTTACATGCTTTTAGAAGGGCATGACATGGCTTGGAGGTTGACTTTCATCATCTGCAAACTGTTGGCTACCAAAATGCTGCCTTTCCAACAACTGTGGTTATAGACAATGAGGAACATACTGATGAAGATGAGACGCAGATACCCGATTGGGATGACAACTTAAATATTCGGTCAGGGCAAGAAGAGGCTCGGTCTGAGGGGGAGGGGAGTGCAAACACAACAATTGATGATGAAGTTCTAGATCCCACCTACTGTCAACCCACAGTCAGACACTCGAGGAGGTCAACAGAGGCGGTGGAGGAGGATGCAACCGACGTCGAAGTAACCTTGCGCCTTCCTGGACACAGTCGGAGCACTGGTAGCACGTCTACAACTGCATCCTCAGCCACCACTCTGCCTCTGAGCATTATTCGGGGTGGATCAACAGGTCGCATGGCCTCTAAGCCTTGCCTAGCCTGGTCCTTTTTTGACATAAAAAAAGATCGCCCAAATTATGTGATCTGTAACATTTGGCATGGTTATCTTAGTAGAGGTCAAAACCTCAGCAGTTTGACAACTTCTTCCATGAATCGTCACATGAATAAATATCATATGGCCTGGTGGGAAGCTCACCGTGCTGCAATGCGGCCTAGCGGAGCCAACCATCCACCGCCTGCCCCTTCCAGTGCATCCGCGCGCTCGTCATCTTCTAGGACTGTGGGGACAGCTGTCACACCTGTTTTTCCACCCACAACTTCCACCACTGTAACCGCAACAGGCAGTTTGCTTGGTAGGTCGTCAGTTGGTTTGGAAGGGGAAACAAGTGATTGTGTACAGCTCTCTCAAACATCGATAGCACCAACGTTGGATGAAGGCAACATCATGTCTCCGCCTGCACTTTCCTCACAAACCTGCATTTTTCCAGGGACACCCTACTCAACACCGTCTACACACAGCAGCCAGATCTCTGTCCCTCAGATGTGGTCAAATAAAAGGCCACTTCCTGCGACCCATGACAAAGCTAAGAGGTTGACTCTATCCCTCTGTAAGCTGTTGGCTACCGAAATGCTGCCTTTCCGCCTAGTGGACACACAGGATTTTAGAGACCTTATGTCTGTCGCTGTGCCCCAGTACCAGATGCCTAGTCGCCACTACTTCTCTAAGAAAGGTGTGCCCGCGCTACACCAGCATGTCACACACAACATCACCGCTTCCTTGAGAAACTCTGTGTGTGAACGGGTGCATTTCACCACCGATACTTGGACCAGTAAGCATGGACAGGGACGTTACATGTCGCTGACTGGCCACTGGGTAACTATGGTGATAGATGGTGAAGGGTCTGCTGCACAAGTCTTGCCGTCCCCACGACTTGTGTGTCAATCCTCTGTCTGTCCAAGTTCCGCCACTGCTTCTGCATCCTCCACCTCATCTGGGTCCTCCACCTCCGCCCCAAGCCTGCCTGGTCAGGCCACCAGCGTTCTCACTGCGCAGAAGGAATCACGCACCCCTCATTACTATGCTGGCAGCAGAGCGCAACGGCATCAGGCGGTCTTTAGCTTGACATGTCTTGGGAATAAGAGTCACACAGCTGAGGAGTTGTGGTCAGCTCTGCAGTCCGAGTTTAATAAATGGTTGTCTCCACTCAACCTGCAGCCTGGTAAGGCCGTGTGCGACAATGCTGCAAACCTGGGTGCGGCCCTTCGCCTGGGCAAGGTGACACACGTACCTTGTATGGCTCACGTGTTGAACCTTGTCGTCCAGCAATTTTTAACACACTATCCCGGCCTAGATGGCCTTCTCAACAGGGCGCGAAAACTGTCTGCTCACTTCCGCCGTTCAAGCGCCGCAGCTGAGCGACTTGCATCGCTCCAGAAGTCTTTCGGCCTGCCGGTTCATCGCCTGAAATGCGATGTGGCGACACGCTGGAATTCAACTCTCCACATGTTACAGCGACTGTGGCAGCACCGCAGAGCCCTGGTGCAATACGTCATGACGTATAGCCTGGGCCAACGAGATGCAGAGGTGGGGCAGATCACCCTGATGGAGTGGTCTCAGATCAAGGACCTATGCACCCTTCTGCACAGTTTCGACATGGCGACGAATATGTTTAGCGCTGACAATGCCATTATCAGCATGACGATTCCAGTCATTTACATGCTGGAGCACACGCTAAACACTATTCGGAGACAGGGGGTGGGACAACAGGAAGGGGAGGAACTACAGGAGGATTCATATGCGCAAGACACAACAACATCACCAAGGTCCAGACGTTCATCATCACCAAGGCGGCAGGCATGGGACCATGGGGGACAGGGATCAACAAGGGCGCATGGTAGCAGGCGAGATGTTGAGGAAGGTGCAGGAGGACATGAAGATATGGAGGACGAACTGTCCATGGACATGGAAGACTCAGCAGATGAGGGGGACCTTGTTCAAATTTCAGTTGAAAGAGGTTGGGGGGAGATGTCAGAGGAAGAAAGAACGGTTAGCACCTCTATGCCACAAACACAGCGTGGACTTGGTCCGCATGGCTGCGCAAGACACATGAGTGCCTTCTTGTTGCACTACCTCCAACATGACCCTCGTATTGTCAAAATTAGAAGTGATGATGACTACTGGCTTGCCACACTATTAGATCCCCGGTACAAGTCCAAATTTTGTGACATAATTCCAGCCATAGAAAGGGACGCACTTATGCAGGAGTATCAGCAGAAGCTGTTACTCGATCTTAGATCCGCTTTTCCACCAAACAACCGTGCAGGTGCAGGGAGGGAATCTCCCAGTTGTAACTTGACAAACATGGGACGGTCTCGTCATCTTCAACAGTCTACACGTACCAGTAGGACCGTATCTGGTGCTGGTAACAGCAATTTAATGGAATCTTTTCATAATTTTTTTAGACCCTCCTTTGCAAGGCCACCAGAGACAACAAGTCTGACACATAGTCAACGGCTGGAGAGGATGATACAGGAGTATCTACAAATGAACATCGATGCCATGACTTTGCAAATAGAGCCTTGCTCATTTTGGGCTTCAAATCTAGAAAAATGGCCAGAGCTATCCAGTTACGCCTTGGAGATTTTGTCGTGTACAGCTGCCAGCGTTGTCTCTGAACGTGTCTTCAGTGCTGCTGGGTGTGTGCTGACAGATAAGCGCACGCGTCTGTCCAGTGACAATGTGGACAGACTGACGTTCATCAAAGTTAACAAGTCATGGATCCAGAAGGAATTTACAACCCCTGTGTCATCCTGGGGAGAGTAAATGCTTGTGGATTTGGAATGTGCTTGATGCAAATCTAGCTGTGAAGTGTACAACTATGGCACAACTGCTGCCACTGAATGGGTGGGTGTGTGTGGGGCACAATTTTTGGAAAAAAGGGAGGCTCCGCTTGGAGTAACCCTTGCTTACATTGTTTTTAAAAGGAGCCAAGATGACCAAGTCATGGTTCAGCAAAGACTTTATCTACCTACCCCGGTGTCATGCTGGGGACGGTTAATTATGGCGTATTTTTGAATGTGCTTGATGCAAATCAAAACATCCTGTTTGCAACTAGGGCACAAGTGCTGCCACTGATGGGGTGTCTGTGTGCCCAATTTTTGGAAAAAAGGTAGACTCCGCTTGGAGTAACCCTTGCTTGCTGTGTTTTTTAAAAATGATACAAGATGAACAGATCTGAAGGCAAGATGAAGGCAACATCATGTCTCCGCCTGCACTTTCCTCACAAACCTGCATTTTTCCAGGGACACCCTACTCAACACCGTCTACAGACAGCAGCCAGATCTCTGTCCCTCAGATGTGGTCAAATAAAAGGCCACTTACTGCGACCCATGACAAAGCTAAGTGGTTGACTCTATCCCTCTGTAAGCTGTTGGCTACCGAAATGCTGCCTTTACGCGTAGTGGACACACAGGATTTTACAGACCTTATGTCTGTCGCTGTGCCCCAGTACCAGATGCCCAATCACCACTGCTTCTCCAAGAAAAGCATGCCCGCGCTACACCAGCATGTCGCACACAACATCACCACTTCCTTGAGAAAATCTGTGTGCGACAGGGTGCATTTCAACACAGATACTTGGACCAGTAAGCATAGACAGGGTCATTACATGTCACTGACTGGGCACTGGCAAACTATGGTGAGAGATGGAGAAGGGTCTGCTGTACAAGTCTTGCCGTCCCCACGAGTTGTTTCAATCCTTCTTCTGTATGTAGAAGTTAATACACTGCTTCTGCCTCTTCAACCTCGTGTGGGTCCTCCACCTTGGCGCAAACCCTGTGTGGTCAGGCCACCCTTCCTTGCAACTGCGCACAAGGACTACCACACACCTCCTTACTATGCTGGCAGCAGAGCTCAATGCCATCAGGCGGTCAAAGTTTTACTTTGAAATGTATGGGAAATGTGAGTCACACCGCTATTCCAGAGAATAGTAGTCAGGCAGGGTCAAAACATTAATTGAGGAACAGGAACAGAATGGGACGGCCAGGACTTAATCAGAAAACAAGCAGAGGTGAAATGCGGATCGGCCAACAAGGTACATAAACAGCAAGCAGGAAAAGTAGTCAGGTAACAAGCACACAAAATCATAAAACTGAACTGGGGGTAAAATTAACCAGAGGTTCATAGCTATGTCTGGCAGTGGTCTGCAGACAGGATGGGCATAAAAAAGGGTGTGGTGTCTTCCCATTGGTTGTAGCTGAATGATGGTATTTCATCTGTGAGATACCCACCAGCTACATTCAGCCAGAGATTCTGCATCTGTCAAGGTAATGCAGCCCAGTGGGTGAGCATAACCTGCGTCCACCTGCGCCGCTGGCATCGACTACTCTCCCATCATCAGCACTATTCATGAAAGGAACACGTTGTCACCTGGCGACCGGACTACAAATTGACGGAGCGGACTCCGTTGGTGACTTAACAGCCGTGTGCGGCAATGATGCAAACCTGGCTGCGGGCCATCCTCAGGGCAATGTGACACACGTGCCTTGTATGGCTCACGTGTTGAACCGAATTCTCCAGCAATTTTTAAAACACCATCACGGCCTACATGGCCTTGTGCAGCGGGCACGCTCGCTATGTGCTCACTTCCATCGTGCGCACACAGCAGCTCAACAACTTTCATCACTCCGGAAGTCTTAGGGTCTGGCAGTTAAACGCAGGAAATGCGATGTTCCGACACGCAGGAATTGGAATCTGCACATGTTGCAGCGTGTGTGGCAGCACCGCAGAGCCCTGCTGAAATACGGTATGACATATAGCCTGGGATAACTTGATCAAGAGGTGGTGCAGATCACGCTGCTGGAGTGGTGTCAGATCAAGGACCTATGCACCCTGCTACACAGTTCACAAATGTCGACGAAGATGTTTAGCACTGGCAATGTCATTCTCAGCGTGACAATTCTGGTCATCTACATGATGGAGCACACTGTAATTATTATTCGGAGTCAGGTGTTGGGACAAGAGGAAGGGGAGGAATAACAGGAGGAGTCATATGCGGAAGGGATAACAAGATCTACGAGGTCCAGATGGTCAGCGGCACCTATGCGGCAGTCATGGTGAGGGAGAGGGATTAACAAGGGCGCATAGTATCAGCAAAAAGTGTTGATGAAAGTGCAGGAGCCCATGAAGAAATGGAGGACGAACTGGCGATGGGCATGGAAGACTCAGCAGATGAGTGAGAGCTTGCTCACATTTCGGTTGTGCGAGGTTGTGGGGAGAGGGCAGAGGAAGGATGCACGATTCTCACCTCTCTGCCACCAACACACCAAGGACTTGGTCCTCCTGGATGCACAAGACACATGAGCGCCTTCTTGCTGCACTACCTACATGACCCTCGGATTGTATGAATTTGAAGTAATCCTGAATACTGGGTTGCCACACTGTTAGATCCCCGGTACAAGACAAAATTTGGCGAACTAATTCCTGCCATAGAAATGGACGCACGTATACAGGAGTATCTGCAGAATGTGGTACGCAATCTTAGATCTACTTTTCCACTAAACACCAGTGCTGCACAGAGTGAATCTCAACGCTTTGTCATGGATAGGAGGAAATGGTCTTTTACTTGTCCACATCGGAGGGACCGAGGGATGGCTGCTGTGCTGAGATGGCGTTGAGTACGGTGTCCCTGCACAGTTGCACTTTTGGTCATATCCCAAAATGAGTTGAAAAAGGACAGATGCTGTTGGAAAGGGGAACAGGTGTGTTGGAAAGGGGAAAAAAGTTTTGGTCCGTGGATTTGGTGGTTAAGCAACTGTAACATTTGCTGAAGAAACACCATCTGTTACAGTGGGACTGGCAGATTTGGATAAAGTGGTATATAATCTGTGACCGCTATATAACGAAAATTAATAAGAAAAGAAAGAGAAAGGTATATATCCCCATCAGCAGTCAGTGTCCACCGTGCTCCCAGTTGGAAAAGGAGAGGTTGGCAACTGGAAGGTTTGGTGGAGGATACAGAGCTGTGTGGCTATGAAACTAATAGTAGCCTGAACCGAGTTAGACGCCATTCGGATCTGGAGACTGTGAGCCCTGTTAGCGTCACAGGGTCCACATGCCCACCCAGCCCAGGAACTCCCTGTTAACAACACAGGGGCCATTGAGTACGCTGACCGTGTGCGTAGGGGCCACACCTGTGGACAGCAGGCGCATCAGCAGCAGCAGGCCTGTTAATGCCACTGGGCTGCACAAGCAGGACTGGTAGGACAGGAGCTGGTCTTAACCATTCTGCGTTACCAACTGTGGTGGTGGCCTGCATCCACCACCCTATCCCTGCCTACCTCTGGCCTAAAGCCGCAATGGGTTCAACACATGGAGGTGTGCTCTTTCGGAGCATAATAGAAGACTGCGCACCTCCTTGTTGGCTCCAGCCCCTTTTATAACCTGGGTCCGCCCCAAACCAGGGTGAACCACAATGCACCTCCTGGAGACAAAAGTAGAGTGACACGTCATGAGTGGCATAACTAGCGTCCTATTTGGAAACGCAACTTCAATGATGACCTCATGGCTGCCATGACCCAAACACCTCACCAGTCATCGTCTGACCATCAATAATGCGGTGACAAGTCATAGGTGTGGGCCTCTGCAAGCCATTTGGGAGGACACCTGATGCCCTGTGGTCTATATGGGACCCCCACATCAGGGCCAGGGCCAAAGAGTTCATTACCGGACCTAGTCTCTGATGCAGGAAGTGCCTGAGCATGCTCAGTAGCATGAAATACAGTCTCTGAAAAAAGACTATCAGCTTTAGCATGGTGTCTAGGCACAAAACAGGACTTAGACCCGGCACGGAATGCAAGCACCTGTGCAAAGAGGCTTTTCACACTTAGTGTGGGAGCATGCGCTGTATCCCGAAAAGAAGACTTAGCGTCAGGAATAACACAGTCAGGCTGAGCATACTCACTACGCGAAACACTGTAATTATGCTGCAGCTGGGGTACATCGGCACACGCATGCGCACTAGCTGCCTCTCCACACTTAGATGTGGAGGGGAAAATGGTCTTGGAGATGCTGTCTATGAACAGAAGGAAAAGCTAAAGGAAGCCTGACTTTCTATCCCTCCGAATTATGAAATGCAGCAATGAATTCCATGAGTTTGCTATAACATTAGCGTAGCAAAATGTGCATGAGGGTGTGATGTAGAGGTGCTAGAAATAGCTTGTCACCAGTGGGGCACTAATGGAATACAACAGCCAGTTCTATGATGCCACTAAATGGCAGTATTTTGTGCTATCATTATAGCTTATTAAAAACAGAGCAGGAGGTTGTCATGCAGAGGTGCTGCACATAGATTTGCAGTAGTGTGAATAGACAAAAGTCCAATAGCCACGTTTAGGATGCCACTAGGTACACTGAGTGTTTGGTAGTATAATGGCTTAGTTTAAAAAAGTTTGAGTGTGCAATGCAGGCAGACGTGCTGCAAATATGTTTACAATAGTGTGAATAGACAAAAGTACAATAGCCACGTTTAGGATACCAATAGGTACACTGAGTGTTTGCTAGTATAATGGCTGAGTTTAAAAAAGTTTGAGTGTGCAATGCAGGCAGACGTGCTGCAAATATCGTTACAATAGTGTGAATAGACAAAAGTACAATAGCCACGTTTAGGATGCCACTAGGTACACTGAGTGTTTGCTAGTATAATGGCTGAGTTTAAAAAAGTTTGAGTGTGCAATGCAGGCAGACGTGCTGCAAATATGTTTACAATAGTGTGAATAGACAAAAGTACAATAGCCACGTTTAGGATGCCAATAGGTACACTGAGTGTTTGCTAGTATAATGGCTGAGTTTAAAAAAGTTTGAGTGTGCAATGCAGGCAGACGTGCTGCAAATATGTTTACAATAGTGTGAATAGACAAAAGTACAATAGCCACGTTTAGGATGGCACTAGGTACACTGAGTGTTTGCTAGTATAATGGCTGAGTTTAAAAAAGTTTGAGTGTGCAATGCAGGCAGACGTGCTGCAAATATCGTTACAATAGTGTGAATAGACAAAAGTACAATAGCCACGTTTAGGATGCCACTAGGTACACTGAGTGTTTGCTAGTATAATGGCTGAGTTTAAAAAAGTTTGAGTGTGCAATGCAGGCAGACGTGCTGCAAATATCGTTACAATAGTGTGAATAGACAAAAGTACAATAGCCACGTTTAGGATGCCACTAGGTACACTGAGTGTTTGCTAGTATAATGGCTGAGTTTAAAAAAGTTTGAGTGTGCAATGCAGGCAGACGTGCTGCAAATATGTTTACAATAGTGTGAATAGACAAAAGTACAATAGCCACGTTTAGGATGCCAATAGGTACACTGAGTGTTTGCTAGTATAATGGCTGAGTTTAAAAAAGTTTGAGTGTGCAATGCAGGCAGACGTGCTGCAAATATGTTTACAATAGTGTGAATAGACAAAAGTACAATAGCCACGTTTAGGATACCAATAGGTACACTGAGTGTTTGCTAGTATAATGGCTGAGTTTAAAAAAGTTTGAGTGTGCAATGCAGGCAGACGTGCTGCAAATATCGTTACAATAGTGTGAATAGACAAAAGTACAATAACCACGTTTAGGATGCCACTAGGTACACTGAGTGTTTGCTAGTATAATGGCTGAGTTTAAAAAAGTTTGAGTGTGCAATGCAGGCAGACGTGCTGCAAATATGTTTACAATAGTGTGAATAGACAAAAGTACAATAGCCACGTTTAGGATGCCAATAGGTACACTGAGTGTTTGCTAGTATAATGGCTGAGTTTAAAAAAGTTTGAGTGTGCAATGCAGGCAGACATGCTGCAAATATGTTTACAATAGTGTGAATAGACAAAAGTACAATAGCCACGTTTAGGATACCAATAGGTACACTGAGTGTTTGCTAGTATAATGGCTGAGTTTAAAAAAGTTTGAGTGTGCAATGCAGGCAGACGTGCTGCAAATATCGTTACAATAGTGTGAATAGACAAAAGTACAATAGCCACGTTTAGGATGCCACTAGGTACACTGAGTGTTTGCTAGTATAATGGCTGAGTTTAAAAAAGTTTGAGTGTGCAATGCAGGCAGACGTGCTGCAAATATGTTTACAATAGTGTGAATAGACAAAAGTACAATAGCCACGTTTAGGATACCAATAGGTACACTGAGTGTTTGCTAGTATAATGGCTGAGTTTAAAAAAGTTTGAGTGTGCAATGCAGGCAGACGTGCTGCAAATATCGTTACAATAGTGTGAATAGACAAAAGTACAATAGCCACGTTTAGGATACCAATAGGTACACTGAGTGTTTGCTAGTATAATGGCTGAGTTTAAAAAAGTTTGAGTGTGCAATGCAGGCAGACGTGCTGCAAATATCGTTACAATAGTGTGAATAGAGAAAAGTACAATAGCCACGTTTAGGATGCCACTAGGTACACTGAGTGTTTGCTAGTATAATGGCTGAGTTTAAAAAAGTTTGAGTGTGCAATGCAGGCAGACGTGCTGCAAATATCTTTCCACTAGTGTGACTACACAAAAGTACAATAGCCACGTTTAGGATGCCACTAGGTACACTGAGTGTTTGCTAGTATAATGGCTGAGTTTAAAAAAGTTTGAGTGTGCAATGCAGGCAGACGTGCTGCAAATATCGTTACAATAGTGTGAATAGACAAAAGTACAATAGCCACGTTTAGGATGCCACTAGGTACAATGAGTGTTTGCTAGTATAATGGCTGAGTTTAAAAAAGTTTGAGTGTGCAATGCAGGCAGACGTGCTGCAAATATGTTTACAATAGTGTGAATAGACAAAAGTACAATAGCCACGTTTAGGATGCCAATAGGTACACTGAGTGTTTGCTAGTATAATGGCTGAGTTTAAAAAAGTTTTAGTGTGCAATGCAGGCAGACGTGCTGCAAATATGTTTACAATAGTGTGAATAGACAAAAGTACAATAGCCACGTTTAGGATACCAATAGGTACACTGAGTGTTTGCTAGTATAATGGCTGAGTTTAAAAAAGTTTGAGTGTGCAATACAGGCAGACGTGCTGCAAATATCATTACAATAGTGTGAATAGACAAAAGTACAATAGCCACGTTTAGGATGCCACTAGGTACACTGAGTGTTTGCTAGTATAATGGCTGAGTTTAAAAAAGTTTGAGTGTGCAATGCAGGCAGACGTGCTGCAAATATGTTTACAATAGTGTGAATAGACAAAAGTACAATAGCCACGTTTAGGATACCAATAGGTACACTGAGTGTTTGCTAGTATAATGGCTGAGTTTAAAAAAGTTTGAGTGTGCAATGCAGGCAGACGTGCTGCAAATATCGTTACAATAGTGTGAATAGACAAAAGTACAATAGCCACGTTTAGGATGCCACTAGGTACACTGAGTGTTTGCTAGTATAATGGCTGAGTTTAAAAAAGTTTGAGTGTGCAATGCAGGCAGACGTGCTGCAAATATCGTTACAATAGTGTGAATAGACAAAAGTACAATAGCCACGTTTAGGATACCAATAGGTACACTGAGTGTTTGCTAGTATAATGGCTGAGTTTAAAAAAGTTTGAGTGTGCAATGCAGGCAGACGTGCTGCAAATATCGTTACAATAGTGTGAATAGACAAAAGTACAATAGCCACGTTTAGGATGCCACTAGGTACAATGAGTGTTTGCTAGTATAATGGCTGAGTTTAAAAAAGTTTGAGTGTGCAATGCAGGCAGACGTGCTGCAAATATGTTTACAATAGTGTGAATAGACAAAAGTACAATAGCCACGTTTAGGATGCCAATAGGTACACTGAGTGTTTGCTAGTATAATGGCTGAGTTTAAAAAAGTTTTAGTGTGCAATGCAGGCAGACGTGCTGCAAATATCGTTACAATAGTGTGAATAGACAAAAGTACAATAGCCACGTTTAGGATACCAATAGGTACACTGAGTGTTTGCTAGTATAATGGCTGAGTTTAAAAAAGTTTGAGTGTGCAATGCAGGCAGACGTGCTGCAAATATCGTTACAATAGTGTGAATAGAGAAAAGTACAATAGCCACGTTTAGGATGCCACTAGGTACACTGAGTGTTTGCTAGTATAATGGCTGAGTTTAAAAAAGTTTGAGTGTGCAATGCAGGCAGACGTGCTGCAAATATGTTTACAATAGTGTGAATAGACAAAAGTACAATAGCCACGTTTAGGATGCCAATAGGTACACTGAGTGTTTGCTAGTATAATGGCTGAGTTTAAAAAAGTTTGAGTGTGCAATGCAGGCAGACGTGCTGCAAATATCTTTACAATAGTGTGAATAGACAAAAGTACAATAGCCACGTTTAGGATGCCAATAGGTACACTGAGTGTTTGCTAGTATAATGGCTGAGTTTAAAAAAGTTTGAGTGTGCAATGCAGGCAGACGTGCTGCAAATATCGTTACAATAGTGTGAATAGACAAAAGTACAATAGCCACGTTTAGGATGCCACTAGGTACAATGAGTGTTTGCTAGTATAATGGCTGAGTTTAAAAAAGTTTGAGTGTGCAATGCAGGCAGACGTGCTGCAAATATGTTTACAATAGTGTGAATAGACAAAAGTACAATAGCCACGTTTAGGATGCCAATAGGTACACTGAGTGTTTGCTAGTATAATGGCTGAGTTTAAAAATGTTTGAGTGTGCAATGCAGGCAGACGTGCTGCAAATATCGTTACAATAGTGTGAATAGACAAAAGTACAATAGCCACGTTTAGGATACCAATAGGTACACTGAGTGTTTGCTAGTATAATGGCTGAGTTTAAAAAAGTTTGAGTGTGCAATGCAGGCAGACGTGCTGCAAATATCGTTACAATAGTGTGAATAGAGAAAAGTACAATAGCCACGTTTAGGATGCCACTAGGTACACTGAGTGTTTGCTAGTATAATGGCTGAGTTTAAAAAAGTTTGAGTGTGCAATGCAGGCAGACGTGCTGCAAATATGTTTACAATAGTGTGAATAGACAAAAGTACAATAGCCACGTTTAGGATGCCAATAGGTACACTGAGTGTTTGCTAGTATAATGGCTGAGTTTAAAAAAGTTTGAGTGTGCAATGCAGGCAGATGTGCTGCAAATATCTTTCCACTAGTGTGACTACACAAAAGTACAATAGCCACGTTTAGGATGCCACTAGGTACACTGAGTGTTTGCTAGTATAATGGCTGAGTTTAAAAAAGTTTGAGTGTGCAATGCAGGCAGACGTGCTGCAAATATCGTTACAATAGTGTGAATAGACAAAAGTACAATAGCCACGTTTAGGATACCAATAGGTACACTGAGTGTTTGCTAGTATAATGGCTGAGTTTAAAAAAGTTTTAGTGTGCAATGCAGGCAGACGTGCTGCAAATATGTTTACAATAGTGTGAATAGACAAAAGTACAATAGCCACGTTTAGGATACCAATAGGTACACTGAGTGTTTGCTAGTATAATGGCTGAGTTTAAAAAAGTTTGAGTGTGCAATGCAGGCAGACGTGCTGCAAATATCGTTACAATAGTGTGAATAGACAAAAGTACAATAGCCACGTTTAGGATACCAATAGGTACACTGAGTGTTTGCTAGTATAATGGCTGAGTTTAAAAAAGTTTGAGTGTGCAATGCAGGCAGACGTGCTGCAAATATCGTTACAATAGTGTGAATAGAGAAAAGTACAATAGCCACGTTTAGGATGCCACTAGGTACACTGAGTGTTTGCTAGTATAATGGCTGAGTTTAAAAAAGTTTGAGTGTGCAATGCAGGCAGACGTGCTGCAAATATCGTTCCAATAGTGTGAATAGACAAAAGTACAATAGCCACGTTTAGGATGCCAATAGGTACACTGAGTGTTTGCTAGTATAATGGCTGAGTTTAAAAAAGTTTGAGTGTGCAATGCAGGCAGACGTGCTGCAAATATCTTTCTACTAGTGTGACTACACAAAAGTACAATAGCCACGTTTAGGATGCCACTAGGTACACTGACTGTTTGCTAGTATAATGGCTGAGTTTAAAAAAGTTTGAGTGTGCAATGCAGGCAGACGTGCTGCAAATATGTTTACAATAGTGTGAATAGACAAAAGTACAATAGCCACGTTTAGGATACCAATAGGTACACTGAGTGTTTGCTAGTATAATGGCTGAGTTTAAAAAAGTTTGAGTGTGCAATGCAGGCAGACGTGCTGCAAATATCGTTACAATAGTGTGAATAGACAAAAGTACAATAGCCACGTTTAGGATGCCACTAGGTACACTGAGTGTTTGCTAGTATAATGGCTGAGTTTAAAAAAGTTTGAGTGTGCAATGCAGGCAGACGTGCTGCAAATATCGTTACAATAGTGTGAATAGACAAAAGTACAATAGCCACGTTTAGGATACCAATAGGTACACTGAGTGTTTGCTAGTATAATGGCTGAGTTTAAAAAAGTTTGAGTGTGCAATGCAGGCAGACGTGCTGCAAATATCGTTACAATAGTGTGAATAGACAAAAGTACAATAGCCACGTTTAGGATGCCACTAGGTACAATGAGTGTTTGCTAGTATAATGGCTGAGTTTAAAAAAGTTTGAGTGTGCAATGCAGGCAGACGTGCTGCAAATATGTTTACAATAGTGTGAATAGACAAAAGTACAATAGCCACGTTTAGGATGCCAATAGGTACACTGAGTGTTTGCTAGTATAATGGCTGAGTTTAAAAAAGTTTTAGTGTGCAATGCAGGCAGACGTGCTGCAAATATCGTTACAATAGTGTGAATAGACAAAAGTACAATAGCCACGTTTAGGATACCAATAGGTACACTGAGTGTTTGCTAGTATAATGGCTGAGTTTAAAAAAGTTTGAGTGTGCAATGCAGGCAGACGTGCTGCAAATATCGTTACAATAGTGTGAATAGAGAAAAGTACAATAGCCACGTTTAGGATGCCACTAGGTACACTGAGTGTTTGCTAGTATAATGGCTGAGTTTAAAAAAGTTTGAGTGTGCAATGCAGGCAGACGTGCTGCAAATATGTTTACAATAGTGTGAATAGACAAAAGTACAATAGCCACGTTTAGGATGCCAATAGGTACACTGAGTGTTTGCTAGTATAATGGCTGAGTTTAAAAAAGTTTGAGTGTGCAATGCAGGCAGACGTGCTGCAAATATCTTTACAATAGTGTGAATAGACAAAAGTACAATAGCCACGTTTAGGATGCCAATAGGTACACTGAGTGTTTGCTAGTATAATGGCTGATTTTAAAAAAGTTTGAGTGTGCAATGCAGGCAGACGTGCTGCAAATATCGTTACAATAGTGTGAATAGACAAAAGTACAATAGCCACGTTTAGGATGCCACTAGGTACAATGAGTGTTTGCTAGTATAATGGCTGAGTTTAAAAAAGTTTGAGTGTGCAATGCAGGCAGACGTGCTGCAAATATGTTTACAATAGTGTGAATAGACAAAAGTACAATAGCCACGTTTAGGATGCCAATAGGTACACTGAGTGTTTGCTAGTATAATGGCTGAGTTTAAAAATGTTTGAGTGTGCAATGCAGGCAGACGTGCTGCAAATATCGTTACAATAGTGTGAATAGACAAAAGTACAATAGCCACGTTTAGGATACCAATAGGTACACTGAGTGTTTGCTAGTATAATGGCTGAGTTTAAAAAAGTTTGAGTGTGCAATGCAGGCAGACGTGCTGCAAATATCGTTACAATAGTGTGAATAGAGAAAAGTACAATAGCCACGTTTAGGATGCCACTAGGTACACTGAGTGTTTGCTAGTATAATGGCTGAGTTTAAAAAAGTTTGAGTGTGCAATGCAGGCAGACGTGCTGCAAATATGTTTACAATAGTGTGAATAGACAAAAGTACAATAGCCACGTTTAGGATGCCAATAGGTACACTGAGTGTTTGCTAGTATAATGGCTGAGTTTAAAAAAGTTTGAGTGTGCAATGCAGGCAGATGTGCTGCAAATATCTTTCCACTAGTGTGACTACACAAAAGTACAATAGCCACGTTTAGGATGCCACTAGGTACACTGAGTGTTTGCTAGTATAATGGCTGAGTTTAAAAAAGTTTGAGTGTGCAATGCAGGCAGACGTGCTGCAAATATCGTTACAATAGTGTGAATAGACAAAAGTACAATAGCCACGTTTAGGATACCAATAGGTACACTGAGTGTTTGCTAGTATAATGGCTGAGTTTAAAAAAGTTTTAGTGTGCAATGCAGGCAGACGTGCTGCAAATATGTTTACAATAGTGTGAATAGACAAAAGTACAATAGCCACGTTTAGGATACCAATAGGTACACTGAGTGTTTGCTAGTATAATGGCTGAGTTTAAAAAAGTTTGAGTGTGCAATGCAGGCAGACGTGCTGCAAATATCGTTACAATAGTGTGAATAGACAAAAGTACAATAGCCACGTTTAGGATACCAATAGGTACACTGAGTGTTTGCTAGTATAATGGCTGAGTTTAAAAAAGTTTGAGTGTGCAATGCAGGCAGACGTGCTGCAAATATCGTTACAATAGTGTGAATAGAGAAAAGTACAATAGCCACGTTTAGGATGCCACTAGGTACACTGAGTGTTTGCTAGTATAATGGCTGAGTTTAAAAAAGTTTGAGTGTGCAATGCAGGCAGACGTGCTGCAAATATCGTTCCAATAGTGTGAATAGACAAAAGTACAATAGCCACGTTTAGGATGCCAATAGGTACACTGAGTGTTTGCTAGTATAATGGCTGAGTTTAAAAAAGTTTGAGTGTGCAATGCAGGCAGACGTGCTGCAAATATCTTTCTACTAGTGTGACTACACAAAAGTACAATAGCCACGTTTAGGATGCCACTAGGTACACTGACTGTTTGCTAGTATAATGGCTGAGTTTAAAAAAGTTTGAGTGTGCAATGCAGGCAGACGTGCTGCAAATATGTTTACAATAGTGTGAATAGACAAAAGTACAATAGCCACGTTTAGGATGCCAATAGGTACACTGAGTGTTTGCTAGTATAATGGCTGAGTTTAAAAAAGTTTGAGTGTGCAATGCAGGCAGACGTGCTGCAAATATCTTTCCACTAGTGTGACTACACAAAAGTACAATAGCCACGTTTAGGATGCCACTAGGTACACTGACTGTTTGCTAGTATAATGGCTGAGTTTAAAAAAGTTTGAGTGTGCAATGCAGGCAGACGTGCTGCAAATATGTTTACAATAGTGTGAATAGACAAAAGTACAATAGCCACGTTTAGGATGCCACTAGGTACACTGAGTGTTTGCTAGTATAATGGCTGAGTTTAAAAAAGTTTGAGTGTGCAATGCAGGCAGACGTGCTGGAAATATCTTTACAATAGTGTGAATAGACAAAAGTACAATAGCCACGTTTAGGATGCCAATAGGCACACTGAGTGTTTGCTAGTATAATGGCTGAGTTTAAAAAAGTTTGAGTGTGCAATGCAGGCAGACGTGCTGCAAATATCGTTACAATAGTGTGAATAGACAAAAGTACAATAGCCACGTTTAGGATGCCACTAGGTACACTGAGTGTTTGCTAGTATAATGGCTGAGTTTAAAAAAGTTTGAGTGTGCAATGCAGGCAGACGTGCTGCAAATATGTTTACAATAGTGTGAATAGACAAAAGTACAATAGCCACGTTTAGGATGCCAATAGGTACACTGAGTGTTTGCTAGTATAATGGCTGAGTTTAAAAAAGTTTGAGTGTGCAATGCAGGCAGACGTGCTGCAAATATGTTTACAATAGTGTGAATAGACAAAAGTACAATAGCCACGTTTAGGATGCCACTAGGTACACTGAGTGTTTGCTAGTATAATGGCTGAGTTTAAAAAAGTTTGAGTGTGCAATGCAGGCAGACGTGCTGCAAATATGTTTACAATAGTGTGAATAGACAAAAGTACAATAGCCACGTTTAGGATGCCAATAGGTACACTGAGTGTTTGCTAGTATAATGGCTGAGTTTAAAAAAGTTTGAGTGTGCAATGCAGGCAGACGTGCTGGAAATATCTTTACAATAGTGTGAATAGACAAAAGTACAATAGCCACGTTTAGGATGCCAATAGGCACACTGAGTGTTTGCTAGTATAATGGCTGAGTTTAAAAAAGTTTGAGTGTGCAATGCAGGCAGACGTGCTGCAAATATCGTTACAATAGTGTGAATAGACAAAAGTACAATAGCCACGTTTAGGATGCCACTAGGTACACTGAGTGTTTGCTAGTATAATGGCTGAGTTTAAAAAAGTTTGAGTGTGCAATGCAGGCAGACGTGCTGCAAATATGTTTACAATAGTGTGAATAGACAAAAGTACAATAGCCACGTTTAGGATGCCAATAGGTACACTGAGTGTTTGCTAGTATAATGGCTGAGTTTAAAAAAGTTTGAGTGTGCAATGCAGGCAGACGTGCTGCAAATATGTTTACAATAGTGTGAATAGACAAAAGTACAATAGCCACGTTTAGGATGCCACTAGGTACACTGAGTGTTTGCTAGTATAATGGCTGAGTTTAAAAAAGTTTGAGTGTGCAATGCAGGCAGACGTGCTGCAAATATGTTTACAATAGTGTGAATAGACAAAAGTACAATAGCCACGTTTAGGATGCCAATAGGTACACTGAGTGTTTGCTAGTATAATGGCTGAGTTTAAAAAAGTTTGAGTGTGCAATGCAGGCAGACGTGCTGCAAATATGTTTACAATAGTGTGAATAGACAAAAGTACAATAGCCACGTTTAGGATACCAATAGGTACACTGAGTGTTTGCTAGTATAATGGCTGAGTTTAAAAAAGTTTGAGTGTGCAATGCAGGCAGACGTGCTGCAAATATCGTTACAATAGTGTGAATAGACAAAAGTACAATAGCCACGTTTAGGATGCCACTAGGTACACTGAGTGTTTGCTAGTATAATGGCTGAGTTTAAAAAAGTTTGAGTGTGCAATGCAGGCAGACGTGCTGCAAATATGTTTACAATAGTGTGAATAGACAAAAGTACAATAGCCACGTTTAGGATGCCAATAGGTACACTGAGTGTTTGCTAGTATAATGGCTGAGTTTAAAAAAGTTTGAGTGTGCAATGCAGGCAGACGTGCTGCAAATATCGTTACAATAGTGTGAATAGACTAAAGTACAATAGCCACGTTTAGGATGCCACTAGGTACACTGAGTGTTTGCTAGTATAATGGCTTAGTTTAAAAAAGTTGGAGTGTGCAATGCAGGCAGACGTGCTCTGCAAATGTCTTTGCACTAGTGGGACTATAGCAAAGTCCAATAGCCACGTTTAGGATGCCACTAGGTACACTGAGTGTTTGCTAGTATAATGGCTTAGTTATAATGAGTTGGAGTGTGCAGAGGACAGGAGGGTACAGTGCCAGGATTGTGGTGCTCTGGGTAGAGGAATGGAAGCCTGCCTTTCTATTCCCTCCTAATGGTGAAATGCAGGGAGGAAATCCCTGACCTTGGCTACACAGACGCTGTTGCTGTTTGCAGGACCTGTCACCTATGGCTCTCTGACCCTGCCGGTTTGAGCCCTTAAAAGGACTGCTATAAAGTGCTCTCCCTAAGCTGTCTAACGCTGTGTATGCAGCGCATACAGCTGTATCGGCGATAGGACTCAGGAGGACGGAGCTGCGACAGTGATGTCTGACACCAAAGACGCAGAAGGCAGATAATGGCGTCCTGGAAGAAAATGTCCGGTTTTATAATGCAGGGACATGTGACATGGACATCCTATCACACATGCCATTGCTTCTCTGGCTCAAAGTCCACTTAGCTGTGTGTGTGTCTGGGATTGGCTGACATGCTGGCCCGCCCCACAAGACGCGCGCGCTTAGGGAAGGAAGACAAGAAAAAAAAAAAAAAAATGGCGATCGCCATTATAGAAACAGCAGTGATCTGAAGGCGCTGTTCACGCACACTATACACTGAAATGTCATAATAGTGTGATTCACAGAGTGACTTACACTATTACAGCAGAAACCAAGCTATGATTTAGCTGGTTTTTTGCTGCTAGAACCGTTCTCGAACGTTTCTAGAACTATCGAGCTTTTGCAAAAAGCTCGAGTTCTAGTTCGATCTAGAACAGGCCCCAAAATCACTCGAGCCTAGAACTGGAGAACCACGAACCACGAACCGCGCTCAACTCTATTCCCAAGCTCACCAGTCAATTCCTTTTCTCTCAGAATGTACCCGACTGTTGATTTTGCTACTCCAAGCATGTCTGCTATCTCTCTGATGGATTTTTTCTTTTTTTTCAGCCTCAGGATGTTCTGCTTCACCTCAATTGAGAGTTTCTTAGACCGCATGTTGTCTGGTCACAGCAACAGCTTCCAAATGCAAAACCACACACCTGTAATCAACCCCAGACCTTTTAACTACTTCATTGATTACAGGTTAACGAGGGAGACGCCTTCAGAGTTAATTGCAGCCCTTAGAGTCCCTTGTCCAATTACTTTTGGTCCCTTGAAAAAGAGGAGGCTATGCATTACAGAGCTATGATTCCTAAACCCTTTCTCCGATTTAGATGTGAAAACTCTCATATTGCAGCTGGGAGTGTGCACTTTCAGCCCATATTATATATATAATTGTATTTCTGAACATGTTTTTGTAAACAGCTAAAATAACAAAACTTGTGTCACTGTCCAAATATTTCTGGCCCTGACTGTATGTAAATAGTGAAATGTGTGACTTGCCCTCTCCTTTTCCAGAATGAAATTTGTATCAGTAAATGCCACTACAGATTTTGTTGCTGGAGGTCCGCAGTGGAGATGCTATATGGAAATGTAATCTAATTATTTTGGCTTTTTGGAACTTGAATTTTCGAGACTGATTCCATGAGCCGCACAGCAGCCAAGGAGGTGCCACACTCATTACTGTCGTTTTCAAGAACAGCTCCCCGTCTGGTCATTTTTGAGCTATATTCTTCTGTACTAATTTTTTTTAACCATGTCTAATTAAACTTTGGATTTTAAGAAACCTTTTATTACTAAGGCTAAATCCTCACACTGTAAAACACAGCCAAATCTTTGGTGCATATTTTCTTACAGATAACTGCTGCATTTCACAGGGCCAGCATAGTGCATGAGATTTTAAGAAATCTACAAAATATATTCACAGCATAAGGTGACAGGAAGTATGGATAGAAGTTTGTAATTCACTGGATGTCAAATTATGCTGTAGATCTAGATGCAAATTTCAACTTTTGCAATTCAAAGGGTGGAACATGTACCCAGGGCCGGCCTTAAGCGGGCTTTACACGCTACGACATCGCTAATGCGGAGTCGTTGGGGTCACGGAATTCGTGACGCACATCCGGCCGCATTAGCGATGCCGTTGCGTGTGACATCGATAAGCGATTTTGCATCGTTGCAAAAACGTGCAAAATCGCTAATCGGCGACACGGGGGTCCATTCTCAAATCTCGTTACTGCAGCAGTAACGAGGTTGTTCCTCGTTCCTGCGGCAGCAC
This sequence comes from Anomaloglossus baeobatrachus, assembly GCF_048569485.1. Classification (NCBI taxonomy): domain Eukaryota; kingdom Metazoa; phylum Chordata; class Amphibia; order Anura; family Aromobatidae; genus Anomaloglossus; species Anomaloglossus baeobatrachus. The sequence continues at coordinate 451,758,261 of NC_134356.1, forward strand.
ACATTGCTGCGTGTGACGCCGCAGGAACGAGGAAGCTCCCCTTACCTGCCTCCCGGCCGCTATGCGGAAGGAAGGAGGTGGGCGGGATGTTATGTCCCGCTCATCTCCGCCCCTCCGCTGCTATTGGGCGGCGGTTCAGTGACGTTTCAGTGACGTCGCTGTGACGCCGCACGGACCGCCCCCTTAGAAAGGAGGCGGTTCGCCGGTCACAGCGACGTCGCCGGACAGGTAGTATGTGTGACGGCTGTGGGCGATGTTGTGCGGCACGGGCAGCGATATGCCCGTGTCGCGCAACAGATGGGGGCGGGTACCCACACTAGCGATATCGGGACCGATATCGCAGTGTGTAAAGTAGCCTTTAGGCTAAATGGTGCCCTGTGCCAAATTACCCTTTGGTGCCCCCAAACCATGTCACAGGCGACCTGCAGCCAATCAGCAGCTGGTTTACTCTCTCATCCTTTAGATAAAACGGACATCCAGAGGAAGTCATAAAACATCAGCAGCTCTCACTTCTTCTGGATTACAGTTTTGAAAGAGGGATAGTGAAGCAGCTGCTGATTGGCTGCAGATCACAAGACCCCGGGGCCCGGTTGTATTGCTTTTCTGCTGCGTTTGTTTTTTTCATGTACTGTAAAATGACAAAAAAGCCTCGCCCTAAGCATAATGCAATTTAGTTATTTAAAAAAAATAAAAATCATTTGCAAAAAAACATCCTGAAAGTCTATATGTATGCGCCGCTGTTACTGGCTTCATTTCTGGTGTCTATTCAATGACGGTATTCTGTGTCCTTTAAGTATATAGAGCGAGGGGCTTCTTCCAATTTTAGCTGCCCCACGAATGAGAAGGTTACTTCTTTTAACCGTTTCATGGCTTTTGAAGCCTACAGCAGCTAAAATAATTAACCAAAGACACAACATGTGCACAGCAAACTCATTTTGAAATTGCTGTGCATCATGTCCCTTTGCTATGGTGTATTTGCAGCGCTTTTTTAGGCAGGTACGCCCTGTTGCTCACACGCTTTATCTGTTGTGCACAGAAACATGTCTGCTTTTTTCCGGCATCATTGATGTCCCACAGACCACACTATGGTGTGATCCGTGAAACATGTACCAGAAAAACACGGACATTGAAAATAAAGTGATTTTTACATTCAACTTCTCCAGCTGTCTACGGCCTCTGCTGACTGCTGCTTCCTGCCCGGCTAATTACTGTCATGCATATTCATTTATGCATGGCACAGCCAACCCGGAAGTACTTGCAGAGGGGAGTCACAGCGGCGGCCAGATGCAGCAGAGCAGGAGAGTTCAGCACCACGGACAACAGGAGCCGGGGCAGGTGAGTTTATCTCCATGTGCTATCATGTATCACAGATCACGGATTGCACATTGACAACCCACGTGTGCTGTGAATCACGGCACACAGAGGCACACATGCGCTTTTAACACGTCAGTGAAAAACGTCTGTTTTTCACTGACATGGAAAACAGGCCTAAAATCTTAAATCTTAGAATATGTCAGGACGGATGCAGTCAGTAATCTCTGGTGAGGTAGCAAAAACCTGCTGACAGATTCTCTTTGTTGGTGCTGTTACATTGATACCAGATTTATATTGTTCAGCTTCTATCACACAGTGAAAATGCTTTTTTTTTAAAAAAAAAAAAAGTTTTTTTCGTCGCCATATTGTGAGAACTGTAACTTTTTTCTTTTTGGAGCGAACAGGGCTGTGTGGAAGCTTATTTTTTGCGCAATAAGCTGAAGGATTTTTGGTACTATTATGGGGTACATACCAGTTCTTGATTGCTATTTATTCAGATTTTTGAGGGAAACCAGCAATTCGCTTATTCTTTTAAATTTTTTGCTCAGTTCACCATGCGATAAAAGTGATGACTGATTTATTCCTCTTGTCAGAACGATTACACTATACCAGATTTATACAATTTTTTTATACTTTGCGACTTTTGCACACTCAGGGTATGTGCGCACGTTGCTTTTTACCTGCTTTTTACCTGCTTTTTTGCTGCTTTTTCTTCTGCGCTGTTTAATGCCAAAATGGATGTGTTCTTCTATTCAAGCAAAGTCTATGGGAATTTGGGTTTCTTGTTCACACTATGTTGTTCAAAATGCTGCCTTTTTGAGGCAGAACTTTGGTCAAAAACTTAGCTTTTCAAAGAAGCAACATGTCAATTGTTTTTGCCATTTGGGTTTTGCACTGCAAAGCTGAGTTTTTGACCAAAGTTCTGCCACAAAAAGGCAGCATTTTGAACAACATAGTGTGAACAAGAAACCCAAATTCCCATAGACTTTGCTTGAATAGAAGAACACATCCATTTTGGCATTAAACAGCGCAGAAGAAAAAGCAGCAAAAAAGCAGGTAAAAAGCAGGTAAAAAGCAACGTGCGCACATACCCTAAAAGCAATATTTTACAAAAATTATTTTCTTTTTGCATCGCCATATTCTGAGAGCTGTAACTTTTTTAATTTTTTTTTGTTCAAAAGAGCTTTTAGGGCTTATTCCTTCACATATGACTTTTGTTGGCTTTTTATTAAATTTTTGTGTTTTCAGTAAGACTAAAAAACATTTTTGGAGTGATTTTCCACAAAGTTTTTTTTTTTTAAATTTACGGTGTTTGCGTAACAGCATTATAATTTCTTTATAATAACCTACACCTTAGGTTAGACATTTTCCTTCCACATTGCTTTGGTTGCTGTGAAGCACCTAAAGGGTTAATAAACTTCTTGGATGTGGTTTTGAGCAGTGTGAGGGGTGCAGTTTTTAGAATGGGGTCACTTTTGGGTATTTTCCATCACCTCGGCCTATCAAAGTCACTTCAAATGTGATGTGGTGCCTAAAAAAAATTCTTTTGCAAATTTTGTTGGGAAAATGAGAAATTGCTGATGAACTTTGACCCCTTCTAACTTCCTAACAAAAAAAAATTTGTTTCGAAAATTGCGCTGATGTAAAGTAGACAAGTGGGAAATTTTATTTAGTAACTATATTTTGTGTGACATATCTCTCAGATTTATGGGCATACATTTTCAAAGTTTGAAAATTGCAAAATTTTCGCAAAATTTCCTAAATTTTCACAAATAAACGCAAAAAATATCGGCCTAAATGTAACACTGACATGAAGTACAATATGTCACGAAAAAAGAATCTCAGAATCGCCAGGAAGGATTCGTTGAAGCGTTCCAGAGTTATAACCTGTCAAAGTGACACTGGTCAGAATTGCAAAAAATGGCCCGGTCATTAGGGTGTTTTAGTGGCCGGGGGTGAAGGGGTTAAGAGGTACTTTGCACGCTGCGACATCGCTACTGCGATATCATCGGGGTCATATTGAAAGTGACGCACATCCGGCGCCGGTAACGACGTCGCAACGTGTAAAGCCTAGATGCGCCGATAAACGATCACAAAAGCGTCGTAAATCGGTGATCTGTGTAGTGTCGGACATTTTCATAATGTCACACCAATAGGAGATACGATGTTGTTCCTCGTTCCTGCGGCAGCACACATCGGATGTCACAACGGATCAGTCGTTTTTTAGTTGTCAACTGATGCAACGGATGTGTTTTTCACAGGATTCCTTTCACAGGAATCCTGTGAAAAAACTGATCCATTGCATCCGCTGTGTTTTTTTGACGGATCAGTCATGATCCGTTTGTGTTTGGGACAGCCCAGTGGGTGTGCCAAACATGCTGGGCATGCTCAGTAGAGCATGACGGAATCCAGCGCTGGATTCCGTCGTAAGATGGATTAAGACGGAATCCAGCACCATAGACATACATTACAAGCGTGACGGACTGCGGCGGATTCCTGCGCGGTGCGTCAATTTTGACGGCCAGAAAAACGTTATATTCTGCGTTGCTCCCACCCGGCGGTCAGTCAAAAAATGACTGACTGCGACGCAGCGGATGCAACGCAAGGTCATCAGTTGCAATCCATCACTAAAAGAAGTCTATGGGGAAAAACTTTATTCCTGCAAAATATTTTGCAGGATACCGTAATTCCTCAAGGCGACGGATTGTGACTGATGCAAAACAACGGAAATGTGAACCTAGCCTAAGGGATCAGGGACTGGTGACATCTAGTGGTGGCTGGGAAACCTTGTACCTGAAGGCACACACATAAATAACATTTCACAATAATACACATATATTAACCATGACAACTTTAGGGGGGTTGCAGGGCACTGTACACCCTCCTACATTCTAATGCTGGGTGTGACCTGCTATGGCAGTCCAATAGCTGGTGATTCTGTGGGTAAATCATTCTGTCATTACTCACTGCCTGTTATGTAGACATAGTCTTCTTGCCGAAGTGTGAAAACCCAATCTTAATGCCTGTATCTACAGAGCCAGTGTTTAATTAGTCATTTGATTTGTTGGCTAACAGAGCTGACAGAAAGTTTAGTTCCAGAAAAATAAATTTATCTTATTCTGAATTCTCAAACCTTAACTCAAGATGAAAATTGCACTGAACTAAGGACACAATGGGAGAACGAACATGCCAGAAAGCCAGAATCCAAAAGCTGAAAGACGTGATAAGAGAATAATCAGATATGTAACGTTTTCAGAGTTTCAGTGCATTCACTCTAAACAATGGTAGACTATGAAGGAATGTGCTAAATTTGTCAAGTGAAGATATAATTAGAAAAAACACCAGCATCTTATATGGGAAAATATAAATAATAAATGTTTTCAGCTAAAGATAGCAGGGTGTTGGTATGTCAGTACCTTGCTATGGTCAAAAGTTACTGAATCAAGCTTCAAAATGTAAAAAGCTCCTGGATGTGTATGTGAGCCGACTAGAAGCCAAGTAAGAACATTGATTAAGTAAGGTTGGAGCAAGACGTGATCCAACTGACTAGAACTGAAATAATTGAACAAGATACTGTAGATATAATACCTAAAAAAAAAGGTTACCCTTAGATATAGACCAAACCAATGTATGGGGTATGATTCTAAAGCCCGCTTTACACGTTGCAATGTATCGGCGGGGTCACGTCGTAAGTGACGCACATCCGGCATCGTAAGGTACATTGTAGTGTGTGACAGCTACGTGCGATTGCGATTGAACGGTAAAACGTTCAACGCATGCACATCGTTTATTTCTCTAGAATTGAACGTCAGATTGTTCATCGTACCCGGGGTAGCACACATCGCAGTGTGTGACACCCCGGGAACGATGAACAGATCTTACCTGCGTCCTGCGGCTCCCGGCCAGCAATGCGGAAGGAAGGAGGTGGGCGGAATGTTTACATCCTGCTCAGCTCCGCCCTTCCGCTTATATTGGCCAGCTGCCATGTGATGTCGCTGTGACGCCGAACGTCCCTCCCACTCCAGGAAGTGAACGTTCGCCGCCCACATCAAGGTCGTATGGACAGGTAAGTACGTGTGACGGGGGTTAATCGTTTGTGCGGCACATTCAACAAATTGAACGTGCCGCACATACGATGGGGGCGGTTACGATCGCATACGATATCGTAAGGTGTAAAGCAGGCTTTAGCCAGTGATTTTGTATGAGTTAGGCTGGGGCCACACGGGCACTACTGCGATCCACTTGCATGAGACTCGGCTCGTGCTGGCAGTACAGCAGAGCCGAGTGTCATGCCTCTGTCCTTGCAACTGAGGTCCGTTCGTGCGAGCAGACCTCAGCTGCGGGGGGCGGGCCGGCACTCAGGAGGGGAGGGAGGGATTTCTCTCCCTCTCACCTGCATAGCCGGCTATTGCCATTCTCGCACTGCACTCGCGGTACACCGATGTACTGCGAGTGCAGTGCGATTTTTCTCTCGCCCCATTCACTTGAATGGGTGCGAGAGAAAGAGACTCAGCTTACAATCGCAGCATGCTGCGATTGTTTTCTCAGTCCGATTAGGGCTGAGAAAATAATCGCTCATGTGTGCTGACACACAGGCTAGAATTAGTCCGAGGGGAATGCGATGTTTTATCGCACTCCACTCGCACCGTTTTTCTCGCCGTGTGGCTTAGCCCTTACCTGCTAACTTGTGTCCTCATCTGGTACTTTGCATGCTGTAGTATTGCCATTTAATACATTTTTCTTGGCTGTGATTGACCTATTATATACTGGTTGCCACTTGGAGGTTGGGGTAGGTTTTTTACTCTGTTTATTCTGTGGGCTTTTTTCCATCTCTGCACCCCCACTTTTACTGCTGCTGCACTTCTATGTAATTTTTTTCAATAAAATAATCTCTCTTTTTTCATCTAATTGTGGTCCTGTGGTATCTCTTGGGTTTCCCCCCATGCATTGGTTTGGTCGATATCTAGGGGTAACCTTTTTTTAGGTTTAATGTTTATGCCTTTCGGACTGGTCTTTCCTTCTAGGAATAATTTTGTAGGTTGTAAAGATACTGTAGATAATTGCAGTCCAACAATTGCAGACGTATCGTTGTAACTGTAAATGTGGCAGTGCCACAGAATGCCACCTTTTTCCACAAGTCATTTTTTTCAAATTTTTGATCTGGTAATTCTCCTTGGTTAAATGAAAGAGTTTTTGAGTAAGAACAATTCGGCCACAAAGAAATAATCCATGATCCATAGAAAGTCACTGAGAGAGGCCATCAAGGGCTGAAGTGAGTGGCTGTTCCTTTGCTATTTCAAACATTAAGGCTAGGTTCGCACACTGCGACTTTTTGACGCTGCGTTTTTGTGCGTTTTTGGCCGCTAAAAACGCACAAAAACGCACCTGCGTCGAAAAAACGCATAAAAAAACGCATGCGTTTTTTCCGCGATTTGGTGCGTCTTTGGCTGCGTTTTGCTGCGTTTTTGATCTCTGCGTTTTGCTGCGTTTTTCAAATGCATTGCATGGGCGGAAAACGCAGAAAAACGCAGGAAAGAACTGACATGTCCATTTTTTTTTTTAACTCAAAAACGCAGGTAAAAAAAACAGATGTGTGTGGACAGCAAAAATGAAAACTCATACACTTTGCTGGGGAAGCAAAGTCCTGCAGTTTTGAGGCCAAAAACGCACCCGAAAAACGCACAAAAACGCCGCGAAAAACGCACTGTGCGCACATAGTCTAAAGAGTATATAACTTCAACTCATAGTGACCTCTGCACAAGAGCTGGGAATCAGGAGGTCCATTAACCGAAATTGCACATTGTGAACTCCAGGCAACATACCAGTTTTACAGTTTATGCACATTGTGATTTTTATATGCTGCCATCTGGGAAAAATAAATGAACATTGTAAATGCATAGCAACATTTATATAACTACATAGATCTGCTTACTGACTATAGAGTCGAGCATTTTTAAAACTGATACTTGCAAAGTGTGTAATAAATGAATAAATGGGTTATAAGGTTGACCCAGTAGACACAAGCCTAAGGTGCAATGAAAAACGACGACAGGACTGATATAAACAATGCCACCATTAGACTGTGGAGCAGTGGAAACGTGTTCTCTGGAGGGATGAATTTATATTATGTTTAATGGGCAAGTTTAGGTTTGGAAGTTGTCTGGAAAATACTACTTGCTGGTATCAGTCAAGTGATGGTGTGCTTCATATTACTGTAGCCATTGATGGTTTTAGATAAAAGTTGTTCATCCATAAAAAAACTATTTATGAACTTACTGATATACAGGACGATAACTAATAGGATAGTTGATAATGTTGCTGATCTCTTTAGGTTCACCCCAATGATCCAGGGGTGGGAGTTTCAAGTCCCCTGTTTCAATTGGATGGGGGTTAAGCATGTCCATGTCTATCAGTCCCATAGACTTTGAATACAGTGGCAATGTGTATGCCTGACCTACAATCCATTTAAAAGGTGGAATCTGGACCATCATTTTTGTGACTGCTTAGCATTCCACATGAACAACCCCCTGCAATCAAGTTACCACCTACTCTGTGCATTAATGTTAATTTACAATCTTATTACAACTTCTTTAAAGGATTTTTGTGGATATGGCCAAATTTGTTAAATATGAGGAAATATGATAAACCTCCCTCTAAATCCCTCTGCAGTTCTAGCATTGCTTCTCTGGTCAATCACAATGGTACGCCACTGAAGTCAGTAAATGAGAGCATTGGTCACTTGTGGTAAACTGCATGTCATCACTGCAAGCAAGTAAGCAGTGGGGAGGACCTGAGTGGCAATGCTAGAAGGGCTAATTGATTTAACAGGTAAGTACTGATTTTGCTAGTATTTAATTATTTTATCCCACTTACCCCCTTGGCAAATTTTATATGTTTACAAAGAAATCACTGCTAAAACGGAGTTCTCCCTAGATCACAATTATTTTTTTTCTTGCATTTCAACCCAGACTATTTGATTAGGTATTGCTCCATCCTCAATTGGCCAATGTTCCTTAGACTGGTTTGGCTCTAAACTCACCGAGTGTCATGGCAGCATCAGATGCTGTTCATACTTCAGACTCTGACATTTGACACTGTGCTTTCTTTGATGCTTCTAAGTTGCACAGGCAGGCTTGGGCATCGACCACAGTGTGCTCATTAGTGATCGGGCTAGCAGAAGTTAATTTCTGACTTTTTGAATCACATGTTGTGGGAGACTTATCACAGTTACTCCTTGACTTTTTAAAATGGAGGAATCTGTCTTCCCATGCCAACTATAGCTTTTGCTAATCTGTGCTATTGTGTTCCAGTTGGTGGTGATTTATTGCATGCTGCTTGGTGTGCTGTGAAAATCCTCTCATCATCTGGTTATTTCCTCACTGCTCTTTATTTCCTTCTTATCACGTAATGTCTTATATCTCCGTGTGTGCTAGCTGTGTGATTGCGTTTTGGTTTCCCCATTTTTCCATATCTGTAGGTTCAATCACTCCTGTCCTGGCCTTCCCCTGGGGTTGGGGAGAGGGGATATTAGATCAGGGCTGTCTAGTAGCAGGGCAAGAAAGGCCACTCAGATATCTTCACCATTAGAGGTATCTCTGGGATCAGGAACAGCTAGGGTCTCCTAGCCTAGAGCCAGATTAGGAGCCCTGGTCCCCTGTTATACCATCATACCCTTTGACACTGTGTTGCTACTGTATTATTACTGTTTCCCTGCACAATCATCAAATCATCAAAATCATTAAATTGTCCTGGACTCTTACAGTGATTGTCTCTATTTTTAGGTTAGGTCATGAATATCTGATCAATGGGAATGCCGCAAGTGTCATTACAAACAATCAGCTGTTGTTGGTGTTGGCAACAACTGCATGTGCTCATTGGAGCTGCATAACACAGCTCCATCAATGGTATTTTGGCCACTGTCAAGTACTGCATATCTTACCCACTGAGTTGAATAGGGGGCAGATGAGCAGTACCCTGTCATGGTCACTATACAGATGACATAACTGTGCATCTCCACAACTGAGAATTTCCGTCTGGCACTGGGAACAGCTGATCAGCGAGGGTTGCAGGTGTTGCACCCTCGTACTGAACAGATATTTATGACCTATCCTAAGGGGTACTTTGCACGCTGCGACATCGCAAGCCGATGCTGCGATGCCGAGCGCGATAGTCCCCGCCCCCGTCGCAGCTGAGATATCATTGTGATAGCTGCCGTAGCGAACATTATCGCTACGGCTGCTTCACATACACTCACCTGCTGTGCGACGACGCTCTGGCCGGCGAACCGCCTCCTTATTAAGGGGGCGGGTCGTGCGGCGTCACTGCGACGTCACACTGCAGGCGGCCAATAGGAGCAGAGGGGCGGAGATGAGTGGAATGTAAACATCCCGCCCACCTTCTTCCTTCCGCATAGCCGACAGGAGCCGCGGTGACGCAGGTAGGAGATGTTCCGCGCTCCTGCGACTTCAGACACAGCGATGTGTGCTGCCGTAGGAGCGAGGAACAACATCGAACCGTCGCGTCAGCGTAATTATGGAATTCGCTGACGCTACACCGATGATACGATTACAACGCTTTTGCGATCGTTAATCGTATCATTTAGGATTTACACACTACGATATGGCCTGTGACGCCGGATGTGCGTCACTTTCAATTTGACCCCACCGACATGGCACCTGCGATGTCGTAGTGTGCAAAGCCCGCCTAAGGATAGGCCATCAATGTAAATGTTCCAGACAACCACTTTAATCTTGCATGAGAACAGCTGTCATTTTTCTTGACGTGTGGTTTTGCATATCTAAGTGTGTGTGCACACAAAGTCTTTTAGATGCCGACAAACCCGCCAAATTTTTGACACTGAAAACGCTATAGGCATAAGTTAGTGATGTTTTTACTGATACCTTTTTTTTAGTGTTTTTGCACAATTTTTTGCTGTGGCTTAGCCATCAGTGTTTTTGTTTTCTAACTCTATGTATTAAATAGTGAGAGGCTTCCAAACAGTGAGGTCACTTTTTCCGGACTGCTTCACGGTTGTATAAGAATCTCAAAAGGCTGAACATATGAACAGTAGTGATGAGTGGTCGTGCTCAGCACTGCTCGATACTCGATCAAGCATCGGGGTATTCGATCACAATCGTTATTTGATTAAGTATTGCTGGTGTTTGAGTGTTATGCTTAAGTTCCTGTCCCCAATGCGTGGTAATGCCATAGCCATGTTGGTTCCTGGCATTACTGTGGTTGACTGGCAGCATTGCATCATCTTATATGAGACCTGGGGGCACGATGCTTGGCACACTCTCCTCTGGAAGCAGTTCAAGGAGAGTTGATCTAGGAGGTTGAGCTTGGATTAGAGCAGTGTTTGTAGACTTGCACCCTTTAGTGCCTTTAATGTGGCACTAAAGTTATTTTTAGCCTTGCTTAACCTAATAAATAATTTAAAAAAAATGGCGTGCAGTTCCCTCTATTTTAGATAATCAAAATGAGCAAAGGTAAAGCAGACAGCTGCAGGTTGGTACAGGTTGGGAAGGTCCATGGTTATTGGGCCCTTCAGAGCCTAAAAATACCAGCCCACAGTCACCCCAGAAGGAATGTATCCATTAGATGCGCCAATTCTGGCACTCTGCCCAGCTCTGGTGCAGTGGCAATCTGGGTAATATTTTTGGGGTTTATGCCAGATGTATAATGTCAGCTGACATCAAGCTCTGGTGTTAGAAATGGAGATGAATCTATCAGACACCCCATTACTAACCCAGTAATAAAAAAAAATCCCAAAACATACAGAGGAAAAAAAATAGTTTATTTGAAGAAAGACTCCCCCACACTATCACTTGTTCACCAAGTTATTATCAAAAATGTTCCCACAAAGCTCCTACATCATAGTCTGTGATCCTTGAATGCAGCTCTGGCAACAGTGAATAGCAGTAAAGTACAGCAATTCACAGGCACCGGGTAGTGACAACAACTCTCATCAGACCAGAATTGGCGCACCAAATGGGGCAGCTGTAAGCTGATATTTTTAGACTAGGAAGGGGCTCCAGCAGTCTGCTTTATCTTGGCTGGTTATCAAAAATAGTGAGGACTCCACATCACTTTTTTCATTTATTTATTTATTAACAAGTACAGTAAACTATGCAAGCAAGGAACACAGCTATCTGTCAGATATATATTTAGTGCCTTGCGTGTGTAGTTTACTGCATTTGTTAATAAATAAATGAAAAAAAAATCAATGTGGTGTCCCTCCTATTTTTATTAACTAAGGTAAAGCAGACAAGTGTGGGCTGATATTATCAGGCTAGGAAGGTCCATGGGTATTGAGCCCTTCCCAGCCTAAAAATAGCAGTCTGCAGGCACCCCAAAAGGGGCGCATTGCATTAAATGTGCCAATTCTGGCACTTCATCTCAGCTCTTCCCGATTGCCCTACTGTAATGCTTTTTGGTGTTGATGTCAGCTGTGTAGTTTCAGCTGGCATCAAGCCCTGGTGTTAGTAATAGAGAGACTACTATCAAACACTCAATTACTAACCTAGTAAGTTAAAAGAAAAAACCCACAAAAATATTTTATTTTAAAAAACCCACCCCAACTCTAGCCCTGGTTGACCAATTTATTAAAAAAAAAATCCATGCAGATCCGAAGTAGTCCATCCAATCTGACATAGGCAACAAATTGAAATGTGAAATACATAAAAAGAGAGAAAAACAAGATACTGTTCATTGTTCATCAATTTATTAATAAAAAATAATCCTCGCAGCTCTGCCGTAGTCCTTGGCGTTCCAACGATGTCCACCGATTCTGTACTGACACTTACGGAGCCTTATTCTCAGAACAACGCTTCAGAAGTTACTCCCGATCAGGCTGCGCTCTGCGATACCAGGTGAATGTGACGAGCAGTAACATGCTCATCAGTAATTTTACCGCTCATCACCGCTCTCGCCGGGTCACACAGAGGGCAGCGCAAGATCCGCAATGTCTCATGAGCGATGATGTTACTGAGTTACTGATGTCATGACCACTCTTGTATTGCCGGATATCACAGAGCGCAACCTGACTAAGAGTGACCTATGAAGCCTTCTCAGAACAAGGCTTCTAAGGTTGCACGACTACTTCAGATTCGGTAGACTAATTAGGATCTGCATGGATTATTTATTTATTTTTTTTAATACATTGGTGAACCATGGCTAGAGTCAGTGTGTTTTTTAAAATATAGTATTTGTCTGTATTTTTTTTTCTTTTAACTTACGGGATAAGTAATTGAGTGTCTGATACACACCTATCCATTACTTACACCAGTGATTGATGCCAGCTGACACTAAGCAGTTGACATCAACCACAACTACCATTACCCCGATTGCCACTGCACCAGGGCAGGATTGGCATATCTAATGTGATGTGCCACTTCTGGAGCGGCTGTGGGCTGCTATTTTTAGACTGATATCAGCCACCAGCTGTCTACTTTACCTTGGCTGATTATCAAAAATAGAGGTGACCCCATGTAGTTTTTTTTAATTAACTTATTTATTAACAAGTACACTAGACTACGCACGGAAGTCACTAATTATATCTGACGGATATCCATGTGCCTTGCGTGTGTAGTCTACAGTACTTGTTAATAAATATATAATTAATTGTGCTAAAGTTGTCAAGCTATAATTAGAAAAAAAAAACACCAGCTTCTTGTAAAAAAGGTAAATAATAAATGTTTTAAGCTAAAGATAGCAGAGACCAGGTATGTGAATAGATTGATATGATCAACAATTATTGTTATGTTAAGCTTCAAAATGAGTTTGACCTGTGAAATTTTCATCTAGTATCAAGGAAATATTGGATCTGAATATGTGATCACCAGCAAACTTTTACCAATTGGCAGTCGTTTACTAGGCAGACCAAATTAAATGATGCACACTGTTTGGTGTGGTTGTCAATAACATCTATACCGTAAATCCTAAAAAAAAAGCCACACACACTACCAAAAGAAATCAAAACAAAATTTCTGCTTTTTTATAAACAATTACAATGCCCTTCATGACCTTGGACATACTGGTAAGTCCTAGACAGTGTCTGTAACTTTAATGCAGGCTCTTGCGGCGAGCCCGCATGTTTCCCTCACGTCAACTGATCTGATCAGCCGACATTTGCAGCTAACAGGCATGGGTGGCTATCTGATCCACCTGAACCTGTTAAGTAGTTAAATACCGCTGTCAATCTCTGACAGTGGGGTTTAATACGCTCCAGCAGGGGCCGCCGATGGCATGTGACACAATCACGGGGTGCTGATAGGTTGTGATGACAGCCGGGCGTCAGCTGATGACCCCCTGTCACTGTCATGACATAGGTCCTGTGAAGGCCGGCTAAGCACCGACATTCACAGGAGATCAGCATTTCTGTGGTACAGAGTGACATCAGTTTGAACAGCAGAAGCAATCTGACCGTGTCAGCGTCAAGTCCCCGAAGGAGACTATTAATATCACTAGTAAAAAAAAAAAGTAAAAATATGAACAAAGTTCAAATTATCTCCCTTTTGCCCCATTAGATATAAAACAATAAAAAAATAAAAATACACATATTTGTTATTGCCGGGTTCAGAAATGCCCAATCTATCAAAATATAAAGTAAATTAATCTGATCGGTAAAAGTTGTAACGAAAAAAAAAATCAAATCGCCAGAATTACGCTTTTTTGGTCACCGCAACACTGCAATAAAATGCAATAAGATGTGAGAATGATATAATTAAAAAACATCATCTCAAGATGCAATAAATAAACCCTCACACAAAAATGAGAACAGAAAATGAGTCTCAGCAAATGGCAACAAAAGCACAATTTATTTTTTTTGACAAATTTCAGATTTTTTTTTTCAACACTCAAATAGAAATAAAACTATACATGTTTGATATATACAAACTTATACTGACCTGGGAAATCATATTGCCCGGTGAGTTTTACCATATCGTGAACATGGTAAATAAAAAAAAAAAAAATTAAAAACTCCCCAAACGATTGTGAAATTGCACTTTTTTTGCAATTTCACTGCCCTTGGATTTTTTTCTCATGTTCCAGTACAAAATGTGGCAGAAAGAATGGTGTTATTCAAAAGTACAACTCGTCTCACAGAAAACAAACGCTCAAATGGCTATATTGACGGATCCCCTGTCCCTCTCCCTATCTTTAGGGCTATAATTTACATCAGGAAAAGAGAGCCTTTTTCTGCCAAGGGCCGTTTAGAACTTTCTATTATCATTTGGGGGGGCCGCACAATATTATTAAATTGAAAATTACCCTAATATTTTTGGTCAAACAATTAATTAACTCACCCATACTGTGGTGACTGGAGCTAATTCTCCTTGGTGCAGCTGTGATGTAAGGTGATATTGATCATGTTGCTTTTCACAACTGGGGAGCAGTCAAGTCATAGGATAATACATTTTGGAAATCATATACATCAAATAGGAGACACTGGGACTGCTGTATATACATCACATAGGACACACATGGATTGAAGTATATACATCACAAGAGATGCACATACAGCACTGGGGGCACATGCACCACTGGGGGCACAGACATCACTGTGGAGCATAGACATCACAGGCAGGTATATACATCACTGGAGGGCACAGAGATCACTGGGGGGCACATACAGCACTGGGGATATGCAGGGGTGGGATTCGGCTGGTTTGGTCCGGTTCGGGCGAACAAGTTGTTAAAATGGCAGCCGCCGGTTCCCTGAACCGGCAAGAAATGGCTCCGGCGATCCAGGTCTCGCCACACTTCCGGGTTCAGTGGAGCCTGTCTGCTCCCTGACCTGGTGTGCAGCGATGCGCTGACGCTACAGAGGTCACGGCAGCGTGGTGAGGATGCTCCTCCTTCTGCCGCCTGCCAGCATCAGTGTTCCTGCAGAGTGCCGCATGGAGGACAGAGGACAGAAGACAGCCGGTGCTTGGAGCAGGTAAGCACTCAGTGAGCCGAAGATGCAGGGGGACACGAATCTGCAGGGGAGAGGAGTCGCATAAAATGGGAACTATATGGGAAGAGGTGCCACATGGGATGAAATCTGCAGGGGAGAGGAGGCTGCATAAGATGAGAACTATATGAGAAAAGGAGCCACATGCGATCCGCTGGGGAAAGAGGCAATGATGGGATCTGCAGGGGAAAGAAGCCATGATGGGATCTGCAGATGAAAGAGGCCATAATGGGATGGGATCTACAGGGGGAAAAGGCCATAATCGTATGGGATCTGCAGGGGAAAGAGGCCATAATGGGATGGGCTCTGCAAAGGAAAGAGGCCATAGTGGGATGGGATCTGCAGGGGAAAGAGGCTATAATGGGATGGGATCTGCAGGGGAAAGAGGACATAAAGGGATGGGATTTGCAGAGGAAAGAAGCCATAATGGGATGGGATTTGCAGGGGAAAGAGGCCATAATGGGATGGAATCTGCAGGGGAAAGAGGCCATAATGGGATGGGATCTGCTGGCGAAACATGCCATAATGGGATGGGATCTGCTGGGGAAAGAAGCCATAATGGAATGGCATCTGCAGAGGAAAGAGGCCATAATGGGATGTGATCTGCAAGGGAAAGAGATCACATGGGATGGGATCTGTAGGGGGAAAGGAGCCACATGAGATGCGATCTGCAGGGGAAAGAGACCACATGGGATGGGATCTGTAGGGGGGAAAGGAGCCACATGGGATGGGATCTGCACTGGAAAAGCAGCCACATGGGATGAGATATGTATGGGGAAGGTCGTCCATTTCAATTTTAGCAGGGCTCCTTTAGTAATAATTTATGAAAATTGCAGAAAAAACATTTATTACAATATGCCTGACAGTGACTGGAACGACTGGTACTGGACAGGAGAGTGAAGGTATAGGAGGGTAAGAAGGGGAAAGAGATTTTATTTTAAATTACTTGTATTTTTTGGTTGAGGAAAGTGCGTGAAAATGGGTGTGGCTAACAAAATGGGTGTGGTCATAGAATGGGTGTGGTTTTCAAATGAGCGGGGTTTGCAGAGAACCTGTTAAAAATTTGAATCCCACCCCTGGGGGTATGTACAGTGCTGGGGCACACAGACAGCACTGGAAGATATTTATATAAGAAGGGGCACAGACAGCACTCGGGGGTATATACATCAGTGTGGGTACAGACAACACTGAGAGGTATATACATCAGTGGGGGCACATACAGCACTGAGGATATATACATCACTGGGGCACAGACAGCACTCACTTGTGGTATATACATCACTGAGGGCACACACAGCATTGGGGGTATATACATCACTGGGGGCACAGACAGCACTGTTAGGCATATACAGTAGTGGTGGTATATACAGTGGGTACGGAAAATATACCCCTTTAAAATTTTCACTCTATTTCATTGCAGCCATTTGGTAAATTCAAAAAAGTTCATTTTTTCTCATTAATGTACACTCTGTACCCCATCTTGACAAAAAAACCCAGAAATGTAGACATTTTTGCAAATTTATTAAACAAGAAAAACTGAAATATCACATGGTCATAAGTATTCACACCCTTTGCTCAGTATTGAGTAGAAGCACCCTTTTGAGCTAGTGCAGCCATGGGTCTTCTCGGGAATGATGCAACAAGTTTGTTATACCTGGTTTTGGGGATCCTCTGCCATTCTTCCTTGCAGATCCTCTCCAGTTCTGTCAGGTTGGTTGGTGAAAGTTAGTGGGCAGCCATTTTTAGGTCTCTCCAGAGATGCTCAATTGTGCTTAGGTCATGGCTCTGGCTGGGACAGTCAAGAATGGTCACAGAGTTGTTCTGAAGCCATTCCTTTGTTATTTTAGCTGCGTGCTTAGGGTCATTGTTTTGTTGGAAGGTGAACCTTTGGCCAAGTCTGAGGTAAGGAGCACTCTGGAAGAGGTTTTCTTCCAGGATATCTCGGTACTTGGTCGCATTCATCTTTCCTTCAATTGCAACCAGTCGTCCTGTCCCTGCAGCCAAAAAACACCCCCATAGCATGATGCTGCCACCACCATGTTTCACTGTTGGGATTGTATTGGACAGGTGATGAGCAGTGCCTGGTTTTCTCCACACATACCGCTTAGAGTTATCACCAAAAAGTTCTATCTTCGTCTCATCAGACCAGAGAATCTTATTTCTTATAGTTTGGGAGTCCTTCATGTGTTTTTTTGCAAACTCCATGCATGCTTTCATATGTCTTGCACTGAGGAGAGGCTTCTGTCTGGCCACTCTGCCATAAAGGCCTGACTGGTGAAGGGCTGCAGTGATAGTTGGCTTTGTGGAATTTTCTCCCATCTCCCTACTGCATCTCTGTAGCTCAGCCACAGTGATCTTGGGGTTCTTCTTTACCTCTCTTACCAAGGCTCTTCTCTCACGATTGCTCAGTTTGGCTGGATGGCCAGATCTAAGAAGAGTTCTGGTGGTCCCAAACTTCTTCTATTTAAGGATTATGGACGTCGTTGTGCTTGGAGGAACCTTGAGTACTGCAGAAATTATTTTGTAACTTTGTCCAGATCTGTGTCTTGCCACAATTCTGTCTCTGAGCTCCTTGAGCAGTTCCTTTGTCACATGATTTTAATTTCGTCTGACATGCACTGTGAGCTGTGAGGTCTTATATAGACAGGTGGGTGCCTTTCCAAATCAAGTCCTATCGGGTTAATTAAACACAGCTGGACTCCAATGAAGGAGTAGAACCATCTCAAGGAGGATCACAAGGAAATGGACAGCATGAAACATAAATATGAGTGTCTGAGCAAAGGGTCTGAATACTTATGACCATGTGATATTTCAGTTTTTCTTGTTTAATAAATGTGCAAATGTGCCACCCCCGTGCCAGCAGCCGGTGCTGCTCGGATCCGGACCCGCTGCGTGGCTCAAGGGATCCTCCGGACCCGGGGGTCATGCGGACGCGCCGAATGAAAAGGGGTACGTAGTTGTACGGCCTTGAGCGTATTCGGTTTGTGACGCCACTCACGGTGTGTGATGAAGTGGGACACCACCACTGCTGTTATGGGATACCCGGAGGAGATGTAATGGCAGCCGGATGTTAACCCCTCCGTGGGTAGGGATGGTTGCCCCGGAGCCTAGTGTGGGTACGGCGATGGCAGGGTCTTGCGCGTCCGGACAGACCAGGGGATGTTTGGTTACTCACAAGTAAATGAATCACAGGAGTCTTTTGGTAAACCAAGGTGCTGGTGGCCGGCCGCCACGGCCGGTTGTACTCTGGTCCCCCACCCGGGCTGGTGGTCGCCATGTCTTCCTCTGCACTGGTTGTGGTTGTGTGTTTGGACTTCCCGGTGTGGAACACGGGAGTCCGCTCTCAGCTTTCTGTGAGCCTGAGGAGCCGTGCCCGCTGACGCTGACCCGTGGGATCTATGGGCCCTGGTGGTTGCCCTATCCCTATCTGTGGGTGGTTGTCTGCTTTTGGGACTTTGGTCTGGGAAGCATGTACAGTACTGGGGGTATATAAATCAATGGGAGCACATACAGCAGTGGGAGGCATGTACAGTACTGGGGGGTATATACATCAGTGAGGGGCACAAACAGCACTGGGAGGCATGTACCGTACTCGGGATGCTGGGGCTGCCGCTCCTCTTATCAGTTCTATGGGATGGAAGCACATTGCGTGCTAACCCCACTCACAAAGTACATCCACAACACGCTGGCACTGGCCAGTGTAAGGACCTACTCCTTTGGTGTATGTGCATGCACAGTTCAGTAGTGAATGCTGTATACACATAAGGTCCCGTCACACACAACGAGATCGCTAACGAGATCGTTGCTGTGTCACCGTTTCTGTGACGCCGTAACGATCTTGCCAGCGATCTCGTTATGTGTGACACCTACAAGCGATCAGGCCCCTGCTGTGAGATCGCTAGTCGTTGCCGAAGGGTCCAGACCATTTTCTTCAAAGATGATGTCCTGCTGGGCAGGACACATCGCTGTGTTGGACACCTAAGGGGTACTTTATACGCTGCGACATCGCTACCGATATATCGTCGGCGTAACGTCGTTAGTAGAGTTGAGCGCGGTTCGTGGTTCGTGGTTCTCCAGTTCGCGGCTCGAGTGATTTTGGGGCATGTTCTAGATCGAACTAGAACTCGAGCTTTTTGCAAAAGCTCGGTAGTTCTAGAAACGTTCGAGAACGGTTCTAGCAGCCAAAAAACAGCTAAATCATAGCTTGGTTTCTGCTGTAATAGTGTAAGTCACTCTGTGAATCAAACTATTATGACATTTCAGTGTATAGTGTGCGTGAACAGCGCCTTCAGATCACTGCTGTTTCTATAATGGCGATCGCCATTTTTTTTTTTTTTTTTTCTTGTCTTCCTTCCCTAAGTGCGCGCGTCTTGTGGGGCGGGCCAGCATGTCAGCCAATCCCAGACACACACACAGCTAAGTGGACTTTGAGCCAGAGAAGCAACGGCATGTGTGATAGGATCTGCATGTCACATGTCCCTGCATTATAAAACCGGACATTTTCTTCACGGACGCCATTATCTGCCTTCTGCGTCTTTGGTGTCAGACATCACTGTCGCAGCTCCGTCTTCCTGAGTCCTATAGCCGATACAGCTGTATGCGCTGCATACACAGCGTTAGACAGCTTAGGGAGAGCACTTTATAGCAGTCCTTTTAAGGGCTCCAACCGGCAGGGTCAGAGAGCCATAGGTGACAGGTCCTGCAAACAGCAACAGCGTCTGTGTAGCCCAGGTCAGGGATTTCCTACCTGCATTTCACCATTAGGAGGGAATAGAAAGGCAGGCTTCCATTCCTCTACCCAGAGCACCACAATCCTGCCACTGTACCCTCTTGTCCTCTGCACACTCCAACTGATAACTAAGCCATTATACTAGCAAACACTCAGTGTACCTAGTGGCATCCTATACGTGGCTATTGGACTTTGCTATAGTCCCACTAGTGCAAAGACATTTGCAGAGCGCGTCTGCCTGCATTGCACACTACAACTCATTCTAAACAAGCCATTATACTAGCAAACACTCAGTGTACCTAGTGGCATCCTATACGTGGCTATTGGACTTTGCTATAGTCCCACTAGTGCAAAGACATTTGCAGAGCGCGTCTGCCTGCATTGCACACTACAACTCATTCTAACCAAGCCATTATACTAGCAAACACTCAGTGTACCTAGTGGCATCCTATACGTGGCTATTGGACTTTGCTATAGTCCCACTAGTGCAAAGACATTTGCAGAGCGCGTCTGCCTGCATTGCACACTCCAACTCATTAAAACCAAGCCATTATACTAGCAAACACTCAGTGTACCTAGTGGCATCCTATACGTGGCTATTGGACTTTGCTATAGTCCCACTAGTGCAAAGACATTTGCATAGCGCGTCTGCCGGCATTGCACACTCAAACTCATTTTAACTAAGCCATTATACTAGCAAACACTCAGTGTACCTAGTGGCATCCTATACGTGGCTATTGGACTTTGCTATAGTCCCACTAGTGCAAAGACATTAGCAGAGCACATCTGCCTGCATTGCACACTACAACTCATTCTAACCAAGCCATTATACTAGCAAACACTCAGTGTACCTAGTGGCATCCTATACGTGGCTATTGGACTTTGCTATAGTCCCACTAGTGCAAAGACATTTGCATAGCGCGTCTGCCTGCATTGCACACTCAAACTCATTTTAACTAAGCCATTATACTAGCAAACACTCAGTGTACCTAGTGGCATCCTATACGTGGCTATTGGACTTTGCTATAGTCCCACTAGTGCAAAGACATTAGCAGAGCACATCTGCCTGCATTGCACACTACAACTCATTCTAACCAAGCCATTATACTAGCAAACACTCAGTGTACCTAGTGGCATCCTATACGTGGCTATTGGACTTTGCTATAGTCCCACTAGTGCAAAGACATTTGCAGAGCGCGTCTGCCTGCATTGCACACTCCAACTCATTAAAACCAAGCCATTATACTAGCAAACACTCAGTGTACCTAGTGGCATCCTATACGTGGCTATTGGACTTTGCTATAGTCCCACTAGTGCAAAGACATTTGCATAGCGCGTCTGCCTGCATTGCACACTCAAACTCATTTTAACTAAGCCATTATACTAGCAAACACTCAGTGTACCTAGTGGCATCCTATACGTGGCTATTGGACTTTGCTATAGTCCCACTAGTGCAAAGATATTAGCAGAGCACATCTGCCTGCATTGCACACTCCAACTTTTTTAAACTAAGCAATTTTACTAGCAAACACTCAGTGTACCTAGTGGCATCCTAAACGTGGCTATTGGACTTTGCTATAGTCCCACTAGTGCAAAGACATTTGCAGAGCACGTCTGCCTGCATTGCACACTACAACTCATTGTTACTAAGCCATTATACTAGCAAACACTCAGTGTACCTAGTTGTATCCTAAACGTGGCTATTGTACTTTTGTCTATTCACAGTATTGGAACGATATTTGCAGCACGTCTGCCTGCATTGCACACTCTAACTTTTTTAAACTCAGCCATTTATAGTAGCAAACACTCAGTGTACCTAGTTGTATCCTAAACGTGGCTATTGTACTTTTGTCAATTCACAGTATTGGAACGTTATTTGCAGCACGTCTGCCTGCATTGCACACTCAAACTTTTTTAAACTCAGCCATTTATAGTAGCAAACACTCAGTGTACCTAGTTGTATCCTAAACGTGGCTATTGTACTTTTGTCTATTCACAGTATTGGAACGATATTTGCAGCACGTCTGCCTGCATTGCACACTCTAACTTTTTTAAACTCAGCCATTTATAGTAGCAAACACTCAGTGTACCTAGTTGTATCCTAAACGTGGCTATTGTACTTTTGTCAATTCACAGTATTGGAACGTTATTTGCAGCACGTCTGCCTGCATTGCACACTCAAACTTTTTTAAACTCAGCCATTTATAGTAGCAAACACTCAGTGTACCTAGTTGTATCCTAAACGTGGCTATTGTACTTTTGTCTATTCACAGTATTGGAACGATATTTGCAGCACGTCTGCCTGCATTGCACACTCTAACTTTTTTAAACTCAGCCATTATACTAGCAAACACTCAGTGTACCTAGTTGTATCCTAAACGTGGCTATTGTACTTTTGTCAATTCACAGTATTGGAACGTTATTTGCAGCACGTCTGCCTGCATTGCACACTCAAACTTTTTTAAACTCAGCCATTTATAGTAGCAAACACTCAGTGTACCTAGTTGTATCCTAAACGTGGCTATTGTACTTTTGTCTATTCACAGTATTGGAACGATATTTGCAGCACGTCTGCCTGCATTGCACACTCTAACTTTTTTAAACTCAGCCATTTATAGTAGCAAACACTCAGTGTACCTAGTTGTATCCTAAACGTGGCTATTGTACTTTTGTCAATTCACAGTATTGGAACGTTATTTGCAGCACGTCTGCCTGCATTGCACACTCAAACTTTTTTAAACTCAGCCATTTATAGTAGCAAACACTCAGTGTACCTAGTTGTATCCTAAACGTGGCTATTGTACTTTTGTCAATTCACAGTATTGGAACGTTATTTGCAGCACGTCTGCCTGCATTGCACACTCAAACTTTTTTAAACTCAGCCATTTATAGTAGCAAACACTCAGTGTACCTAGTTGTATCCTAAACGTGGCTATTGTACTTTTGTCAATTCACAGTATTGGAACGTTATTTGCAGCACGTCTGCCTGCATTGCACACTCAAACTTTTTTAAACTCAGCCATTTATAGTAGCAAACACTCAGTGTACCTAGTTGTATCCTAAACGTGGCTATTGTACTTTTGTCAATTCACAGTATTGGAACGTTATTTGCAGCACGTCTGCCTGCATTGCACACTCAAACTTTTTTAAACTCAGCCATTTATAGTAGCAAACACTCAGTGTACCTAGTTGTATCCTAAACGTGGCTATTGTACTTTTGTCTATTCACAGTATTGGAACGATATTTGCAGCACGTCTGCCTGCATTGCACACTCTAACTTTTTTAAACTCAGCCATTTATAGTAGCAAACACTCAGTGTACCTAGTTGTATCCTAAACGTGGCTATTGTACTTTTGTCAATTCACAGTATTGGAACGTTATTTGCAGCACGTCTGCCTGCATTGCACACTCAAACTTTTTTAAACTCAGCCATTTATAGTAGCAAACACTCAGTGTACCTAGTTGTATCCTAAACGTGGCTATTGTACTTTTGTCTATTCACAGTATTGGAACGATATTTGCAGCACGTCTGCCTGCATTGCACACTCTAACTTTTTTAAACTCAGCCATTATACTAGCAAACACTCACTGTACCTAGTTGTATCCTAAACGTGGCTATTGTACTTTTGTCAATTCACAGTATTGGAACGTTATTTGCAGCACGTCTGCCTGCATTGCACACTCTAACTTTTTTAAACTCAGCCATTTATAGTAGCAAACACTCAGTGTACCTAGTTGTATCCTAAACGTGGCTATTGTACTTTTGTCAATTCACAGTATTGGAACGTTATTTGCAGCACGTCTGCCTGCATTGCACACTCAAACTTTTTTAAACTCAGCCATTTATAGTAGCAAACACTCAGTGTACCTAGTTGTATCCTAAACGTGGCTATTGTACTTTTGTCTATTCACACTACTGCAAATCTATGTGCAGCACCTCTGCATGACAACCTCGTGCTCTGTTTTTAATAAGCTATAATGATAGCACAAAATACTGCCATTTTGTGGCATCATAGAACTGGCTGTTGTATTCCATTAGTGCCCCACTGGTGACAAGCTATTTCTAGCACCTCTACATCACACCCTCATGCACATTTAGCTACGCTAATGTTATAGCAAACTCATGGAATTCATTGCTGCATTTCATAATTCGGAGGGATAGAAAGTCAGGCTTCCTTTAGCTTTTCCTTCTGTTCATAGACAGCATCTCCAAGACAAATTTCCCCTCCACGTCTAAGTGTGGAGAGGCAGCTAGTGCGCATGCGTGTGCCGATGTACCCCAGCTGCAGCATAATTACAGTGTTTCGCCTAGTGAGTATGCTCAGCCTGACTGTGCCATTCCTGACGCTAAGTCTTCATTTCGGGATACAGCGCATGCTCCCACACTAAGTGTGAAAAGCCTCTTTGCACAGGTGCTTGCATTCTGTGCCGGGTCTAAGTCCTGTTTTGTGCCTAGACACCATGCTAAAGCTGATAGTCTTTTTTCAGAGACTGTATTTCATGCTACTGAGCATGCTCAGGCACTTCCTGCATCAGAGACTAGGTCCGGTAATGAACTCTTTGGCCCTGGCCCTGATGTGGGGGTCCCATATAGACCACAGGGCATCAGGTGTCCTCCCAAATGGCTTGCAGAGGCCCACACCTATGACTTGTCACCGCATTATTGATGGTCAGACGATGACTGGTGAGGTGTTTGGGTCATGGCAGCCATGAGGTCATCATTGAAGTTGCGTTTCCAAATAGGACGCTAGTTATGCCACTCATGACGTGTCACTCTGCTTTTGTCTCCAGGAGGTGCATTGTGGTTCACCCTGGTTTGGGGCGGACCCAGGTTATAAAAGGGGCTGGAGCCAACAAGGAGGTGCGCAGTCTTCTATTATGCTCCGAAAGAGCACACCTCCATGTGTTGAACCCATTGCGGCTTTAGGCCAGAGGTAGGCAGGGATAGGGTGGTGGATGCAGGCCACCACCACAGTTGGTAACGCAGAACGGTTAAGACCAGCTCCTGTCCTAACAGTCCTGCTTGTGCAGCCCAGTGGCATTAACAGGCCTGCTGCTGCTGATGCGCCTGCTGTCCACAGGTGTGGCCCCTACGCACACGGTCAGCGTACTCAATGGCCCCTGTGTTGTTAACAGGGAGTTCCTGGGCTGGGTGGGCATGTGGACCCTGTGACGCTAACAGGGCTCACAGTCTCCAGATCCGAATGGCGTCTAACTCGGTTCAGGCTACTATTAGTTTCATAGCCACACAGCTCTGTATCCTCCACCAAACCTTCAAGTTGCCAACCTCTCCTTTTCCAACTGGGAGCACGGTGGACACTGACTGCTGAAGGTGATATATACCTTTCTCTTTCTTTTCTTATTAATTTTTGTTATATAGCGGTCACAGATTATATACCACTTTATCCAAATCTGCCAGTCCCACTGTAACAGATGTTGTTTCTTCAGCAAATGTTACAGTTGTTTAACCACCAAATCCACGGACCCAAATTTTTTTCCCCTTTCCAACACACCTGTTCCCCTTTCCAACAGCATCTGTCCTTTTTCAACTCATTTTGGGATATGACCAAAAGTGCAACTGTGCAGGGACACCGTACTCAACGCCATCTCAGCACAGCAGCCATCCCTCGGTCCCTCCGATGTGGACAAGTAAAAGACCATTTCCTCCTATCCATGACAAAGTGTTGAGATTCACTCTGTGCAGCACTGGTGTTTAGTGGAAAAGTAGATCTAAGATTGCGTACCACATTCTGCAGATACTCCTGTATACGTGCGTCTATTTCTATGGCAGGAATTAGTTCGCCAAATTTTGTCTTGTACCGGGGATCTAACAGTGTGGCAACCCAGTATTCAGGATTACTTCAAATTCATACAATCCGAGGGTCATGTAGGTAGTGCAGCAAGAAGGCGCTCATGTGTCTTGTGCATCCAGGAGGACCAAGTCCTTGGTGTGTTGGTGGCAGAGAGGTGAGAATCGTGCATCCTTCCTCTGCCCTCTACCCACAACCTCGCACAACCGAAATGTGAGCAAGCTCTCACTCATCTGCTGAGTCTTCCATGCCCATCGCCAGTTCGTCCTCCATTTCTTCATGGGCTCCTGCACTTTCATCAACACTTTTTGCTGATACTATGCGCCCTTGTTAATCCCTCTCCCTCACCATGACTGCCGCATAGGTGCCGCTGACCATCTGGACCTCGTAGATCTTGTTATCCCTTCCGCATATGACTCCTCCTGTACTTCCTCCCCTTCCTCTTGTCCCAACACCTGACTCCGAATAATAATTACAGTGTGCTCCATCATGTAGATGACCAGAATTGTCACGCTGAGAATGACATTGCCAGTGCTAAACATCTTCGTCGACATTTCAAAACTGTGTAGCAGGGTGCATAGGTCCTTGATCTGACACCACTCCAGCAGCGTGATCTGCACCACCTCTGGATCAACTTATCCCAGGCTATATGTCTTACCGTATTTCAGCAGGGCTCTGCGGTGCTGCCACACACGCTGCAACATGTGCAGATTCCAATTCCTGCGTGTCGGAACATCGCATTTCCGGCGTTTAACTGCCAGACCCTAAGACTTCCGGAGTGATGAAAGTTGTTGAGCTGCTGTGTGCGCACGATGGAAGTGAGCACATAGCGAGCGTGCCCGCTGCACAAGGACATGTAGGCCGTGATGGTGTTTTAAAAATTGCTGGAGAATTCGGATCAACACGTGAGCCATAAAAGGCACGTGTGTCACATTGCCCTGAGGATGGCCCGCAGCCAGGTTTGCATCATTGCCGCACACGGCTGTTAAGTCACCAACGGAGTCCGCTCCGTCAATTTGTACTCCGGTCGCCAGGTGACAACGTGTTCCTTTCATGAATAGTGCTGATGATGGGAGAGTAGTCGATGCCAGCGGCGCAGGTGGACGCAGGTTATGCTCACCCACTGGGCTGCATTACCTTGACAGATGCAGAATCTCTGGCTGAATGTAGCTGGTGGGTATCTCACAGATGAAATACCATCATTCAGCTACAACCAATGGGAAGACACCACACCCTTTTTTATGCCCATCCTGTCTGCAGACCACTGCCAGACATAGCTATGAACCTCTGGTTAATTTTACCCCCAGTTCAGTTTTATGATTTTGTGTGCTTGTTACCTGACTACTTTTCCTGCTTGCTGTTTATGTACCTTGTTGGCCGATACGCATTTCACCTCTGCTTGTTTTCTGATTAAGTCCTGGCCGTCCCATTCTGTTCCTGTTCCTCAATTAATGTTTTGACCCTGCCTGACTACTATTCTCTGTAATAGCGGTGTGACTCACATTTCCCATACATTTCAAAGTAAAACTTTGACCGCCTGATGGCATTGAGCTCTGCTGCCAGCATAGTAAGGAGGTGTGTGGTAGTCCTTGTGCGCAGTTGCAAGGAAGGGTGGCCTGACCACACAGGGTTTGCGCAAAGGTAGAGGACCCACACGAGGTTGAAGAGGCAGAAGCAGTGTATTAACTTCTACATACAGAACAAGGATTGAAACAACTCGTGGGGACGGCAAGACTTGTACAGCAGACCCTTCTCCATCTCTCACCATAGTTTGCCAGTGCCCAGTCAGTGACATGTAATGACCCTGTCTATGCTTACTGGTCCAAGTATCTGTGTTGAAATGCACCCTGTCGCACACAGATTTTCTCAAGGAAGTGGTGATGTTGTGTGCGACATGCCGGTGTAGCGCGGGCATGCTTTTCTTGGAGAAGCAGTGGTGATTGGGCATCTGGTACTGGGGCACAGCGACAGACATAAGGTCTGTAAAATCCTGTGTGTCCACTACGCGTAAAGGCAGCATTTCGGTAGCCAACAGCTTACAGAGGGATAGAGTCAACCACTTAGCTTTGTCATGGGTCGCAGTAAGTGGCCTTTTATTTGACCACATCTGAGGGACAGAGATCTGGCTGCTGTGTGTAGACGGTGTTGAGTCGGGTGTCCCTGGAAAAATGCAGCTTTGTGAGGAAAGTGCAGGCGGAGACATGATGTTGCCTTCATCCAAAGTTGGTGCTATCGATGTCTGAGAGAGCTGTACACACTCACTTGTTTCCCCTTCCAAACCAACTGACGACCTACCAAGCAAACTGCCTGTTGCGGTTACAGTGGTGGAAGTTGTGGGTGGAAAAACAGGTGTGACAGCTGTCCCCACAGTCCTAGAAGATGACGAGCGCGCGGATGCACTGGAAGGGGCAGGCGGTGGATGGTTCGCTCCGCTAGGCCGCATTGCAGCACGGTGAGCTTCCCATCGGGCCATATGATATTTATTCATGTGACGATTCATGGAAGAAGTTGTCAAACTGCTGAGGTTTTGACCTCTACTAAGAGAACCATGACAAATTTTACAGATCACATAATTTGGGCGATCTTTTTCTATGTCAAAAAAGGACCTGGCTAGGCAAGGCTTAGAGGCCATGCGACCTGTTGATCCACCCCGAATAATGCTCAGAGGCAGAGTGGTGGCTGAGGATGCAGTTGTAGACGTGCTACCAGTGCTCCGACTGTGTCCAGGAAGGCGCCAGGTTACTTCGACGTCGGTTGCATCCTCCTCCACCGCCTCTGTTGACCTCCTCGAGTGTCTGACTGTGGGTTGACAGTAGGTGTGATCTAGAACTTAATCATCAATTGTTGTGTTTGCACTCCCCTACCCCTCAGACCGAGTTTCTTCTTGCCCTGACCGAATATTTAAGTTGTCATCCCAATCGGGTATCTGCGTCTCATCTTCATCAGTATGTTCCTCATTGCCTATAACCACAGTTGTTGGAAAGGCAGCATTTTGGTAGCCAACAGTTTGCATATGATGAAAGTCAACCTCCAAGCCATTTCATGCCCTTCTAAAAGCATGTAAAACACAGCGAGGGGACTCCAACCACAGTCTCCCTCGTTGCCACTAACTGGGCCACACACACCCCACTTGACTGGCATCGGTTGACCCCCCCTTTTGACAAAGAAAAAGATGCTTTGCATGAAGCACTCTCAAAAATACGCGTGCCTTTCCCGTCCCCTGGCTGACCCAGGGGAAGAAAAGTCCTCTGAGAGCCATGACTTGTTCATCTTGGTTCTTTTAGAGACACAGCGAGGGGACTCCAACCACAGTCTCCCTCGTTGCCACTAACTGGGCCACACACACCCCACTTGACTGGCATCGGTTGAGCCCCCTTTTGAAAAAGAAAAAGATGCTTTGCATGAAGCACTCTCAAAAATACGCGTGCCTTTCCCGTCCCCTGGCTGACCCAGGGGAAGAAAAGTCCTCTGAGAGCCATGACTTGTTCATCTTGGTTCTTTTAGAGACACAGCGAGGGGACTCCAACCACAGTCTCCCTCGTTGCCACTAACTGGGCCACACACACCCCACTTGACTGGCATCGGTTGAGCACCCTTTTGAAAAAGAAAAAGATGCTTTGCATGAAGCACTCTCAAAAATACGCGTGCCTTTCCCGTCCCCTGGCTGACCCAGGGGAAGAAAAGTCCTCTGAGAGCCATGACTTGTTCATCTTGGTTCTTTTAGAGACACAGCGAGGGGACTCCAACCACAGTCTCCCTCGTTGCCACTAACTGGGCCACACACACCCCACTTGACTGGCATCGGTTGAGCACCCTTTTGAAAAAGAAAAAGATGCTTTGCATGAAGCACTCTCAAAAATACGCGTGCCTTTCCCGTCCCCTGGCTGACCCAGGGGAAGAAAAGTCCTCTGAGAGCCATGACTTGTTCATCTTGGTTCTTTTAGAGACACAGCGAGGGGACTCCAACCACAGTCTCCCTCGTTGCCACTAACTGGGCCACACACACCCCACTTGACTGGCATCGGTTGACCCCCCCTTTTGACAAAGAAAAAGATGCTTTGCATGAAGCACTCTCAAAAATACGCGTGCCTTTCCCGTCCCCTGGCTGACCCAGGGGAAGAAAAGTCCTCTGAGAGCCATGACTTGTTCATCTTGGTTCTTTTAGAGACACAGCGAGGGGACTCCAACCACAGTCTCCCTCGTTGCCACTAACTGGGCCACACACACCCCACTTGACTGGCATCGGTTGAGCCCCCTTTTGAAAAAGAAAAAGATGCTTTGCATGAAGCACTCTCAAAAATACGCGTGCCTTTCCCGTCCCCTGGCTGACCCAGGGGAAGAAAAGTCCTCTGAGAGCCATGACTTGTTCATCTTGGTTCTTTTAGAGACACAGCGAGGGGACTCCAACCACAGTCTCCCTCGTTGCCACTAACTGGGCCACACACACCCCACTTGACTGGCATCGGTTGAGCCCCCCTTTTGACAAAGAAAAAGATGCTTTGCATGAAGCACTCTCAAAAATACGCGTGCCTTTCCCGTCCCCTGGCTGACCCAGGGGAAGAAAAGTCCTCTGAGAGCCATGACTTGTTCATCTTGGTTCTTTTAGAGACACAGCGAGGGGACTCCAACCACAGTCTCCCTCGTTGCCACTAACTGGGCCACACACACCCCACTTGACTGGCATCGGTTGAGCCCCCTTTTGAAAAAGAAAAAGATGCTTTGCATGAAGCACTCTCAAAAATACGCGTGCCTTTCCCGTCCCCTGGCTGACCCAGGGGAAGAAAAGTCCTCTGAGAGCCATGACTTGTTCATCTTGGTTCTTTTAGAGACACAGCGAGGGGACTCCAACCACAGTCTCCCTCGTTGCCACTAACTGGGCCACACACACCCCACTTGACTGGCATCGGTTGAGCCCCCCTTTTGACAAAGAAAAAGATGCTTTGCATGAAGCACTCTCAAAAATACGCGTGCCTTTCCCGTCCCCTGGCTGACCCAGGGGAAGAAAAGTCCTCTGAGAGCCATGACTTGTTCATCTTGGTTCTTTTAGAGACACAGCGAGGGGACTCCAACCACAGTCTCCCTCGTTGCCACTAACTGGGCCACACACACCCCACTTGACTGGCATCGGTTGAGCACCCTTTTGAAAAAGAAAAAGATGCTTTGCATGAAGCACTCTCAAAAATACGCGTGCCTTTCCCGTCCCCTGGCTGACCCAGGGGAAGAAAAGTCCTCTGAGAGCCATGACTTGTTCATCTTGGTTCTTTTAGAGACACAGCGAGGGGACTCCAACCACAGTCTCCCTCGTTGCCACTAACTGGGCCACACACACCCCACTTGACTGGCATCGGTTGAGCACCCTTTTGAAAAAGAAAAAGATGCTTTGCATGAAGCACTCTCAAAAATACGCGTGCCTTTCCCGTCCCCTGGCTGACCCAGGGGAAGAAAAGTCCTCTGAGAGCCATGACTTGTTCATCTTGGTTCTTTTAGAGACACAGCGAGGGGACTCCAACCACAGTCTCCCTCGTTGCCACTAACTGGGCCACACACACCCCACTTGACTGGCATCGGTTGACCCCCCCTTTTGACAAAGAAAAAGATGCTTTGCATGAAGCACTCTCAAAAATACGCGTGCCTTTCCCGTCCCCTGGCTGACCCAGGGGAAGAAAAGTCCTCTGAGAGCCATGACTTGTTCATCTTGGTTCTTTTAGAGACACAGCGAGGGGACTCCAACCACAGTCTCCCTCGTTGCCACTAACTGGGCCACACACACCCCACTTGACTGGCATCGGTTGAGCCCCCTTTTGAAAAAGAAAAAGATGCTTTGCATGAAGCACTCTCAAAAATACGCGTGCCTTTCCCGTCCCCTGGCTGACCCAGGGGAAGAAAAGTCCTCTGAGAGCCATGACTTGTTCATCTTGGTTCTTTTAGAGACACAGCGAGGGGACTCCAACCACAGTCTCCCTCGTTGCCACTAACTGGGCCACACACACCCCACTTGACTGGCATCGGTTGAGCCCCCCTTTTGACAAAGAAAAAGATGCTTTGCATGAAGCACTCTCAAAAATACGCGTGCCTTTCCCGTCCCCTGGCTGACCCAGGGGAAGAAAAGTCCTCTGAGAGCCATGACTTGTTCATCTTGGTTCTTTTAGAGACACAGCGAGGGGACTCCAACCACAGTCTCCCTCGTTGCCACTAACTGGGCCACACACACCCCACTTGACTGGCATCGGTTGAGCCCCCTTTTGAAAAAGAAAAAGATGCTTTGCATGAAGCACTCTCAAAAATACGCGTGCCTTTCCCGTCCCCTGGCTGACCCAGGGGAAGAAAAGTCCTCTGAGAGCCATGACTTGTTCATCTTGGTTCTTTTAGAGACACAGCGAGGGGACTCCAACCACAGTCTCCCTCGTTGCCACTAACTGGGCCACACACACCCCACTTGACTGGCATCGGTTGAGCCCCCCTTTTGACAAAGAAAAAGATGCTTTGCATGAAGCACTCTCAAAAATACGCGTGCCTTTCCCGTCCCCTGGCTGACCCAGGGGAAGAAAAGTCCTCTGAGAGCCATGACTTGTTCATCTTGGTTCTTTTAGAGACACAGCGAGGGGACTCCAACCACAGTCTCCCTCGTTGCCACTAACTGGGCCACACACACCCCACTTGACTGGCATCGGTTGAGCCCCCTTTTGAAAAAGAAAAAGATGCTTTGCATGAAGCACTCTCAAAAATACGCGTGCCTTTCCCGTCCCCTGGCTGACCCAGGGGAAGAAAAGTCCTCTGAGAGCCATGACTTGTTCATCTTGGTTCTTTTAGAGACACAGCGAGGGGACTCCAACCACAGTCTCCCTCGTTGCCACTAACTGGGCCACACACACCCCACTTGACTGGCATCGGTTGAGCACCCTTTTGAAAAAGAAAAAGATGCTTTGCATGAAGCACTCTCAAAAATACGCGTGCCTTTCCCGTCCCCTGGCTGACCCAGGGGAAGAAAAGTCCTCTGAGAGCCATGACTTGTTCATCTTGGTTCTTTTAGAGACACAGCGAGGGGACTCCAACCACAGTCTCCCTCGTTGCCACTAACTGGGCCACACACACCCCACTTGACTGGCATCGGTTGACCCCCCCTTTTGACAAAGAAAAAGATGCTTTGCATGAAGCACTCTCAAAAATACGCGTGCCTTTCCCGTCCCCTGGCTGACCCAGGGGAAGAAAAGTCCTCTGAGAGCCATGACTTGTTCATCTTGGTTCTTTTAGAGACACAGCGAGGGGACTCCAACCACAGTCTCCCTCGTTGCCACTAACTGGGCCACACACACCCCACTTGACTGGCATCGATTGAGCACCCTTTTGAAAAAGAAAAAGATGCTTTGCATGAAGCACTCTCAAAAATACGCGTGCCTTTCCCGTCCCCTGGCTGACCCAGGGGAAGAAAAGTCCTCTGAGAGCCATGACTTGTTCATCTTGGTTCTTTTAGAGACACAGCGAGGGGACTCCAACCACAGTCTCCCTCGTTGCCACTAACTGGGCCACACACACCCCACTTGACTGGCATCGGTTGAGCCCCCCTTTTGACAAAGAAAAAGATGCTTTGCATGAAGCACTCTCAAAAATACGCGTGCCTTTCGCCTCCCCTGGCTGACCCAGGGGAAGAAAAGTCCTCTGAGAGCCAGGTCCACATTGTCAGTGGACAGACACGTGTGCTTATCTGCCAGCAGACCCCCAGCAGCACTGAAGACAGGTTCCGAGAGAACGCTGGCTGCAGGACACGACAAGATCCTCAAGGCGTACGTGGCGAGCTCAGGCAATTTATCCAGATTGGAAGCCTAAAATGAGCAGGGCTCAAGTTGCACAATAATGGAATCGATGTTTCTTTGCATATACTCATATATCTGTGTGTCTCCCTCTTTTTCCTTGTCCAGCTGTTTTGTTTTCACATGAGTATATGTCCTTGTCACTTTCCCATGTGTTTGTGTTATGTTGTGAGTTGTTTGTCACCTTTTGGACACCTTTCAGGGTGTTTTCTAGGTGTTTTACTGTGTTTGTGATTGCCTGCCATTGTTTCCTATGGGCTCGAGTTCGGTTCGTCGAACGTTCGACGAGCCGAACTCGAGCCAGACCCCCCGTTCGGCGAACCGCCTCGAGCCGAACCGGGACCGGTTCGCTCATCTCTAGTCGTTAGTGACGCACATCTGGCGCCGGTAGCGACATCGCAGCGTGTAACACTAATGAGCAACGATCAACGATTGCAAAATCGTTTCAAAACGATGATCATTGACACGTCGTTCATTTCCTTAATATCGCTGCTGCCACCGGTACGATGTTGTTTGTCGTTCCTGTGGCATCACACATCGCTATATGTGACACCGCGGGAGCGACGAACATCTCCTTACCTGCGTCCACCGGCAATGCGGAAGGAAGTAGTTGGGCGGGATGTTACGTCCCGCTCATCTCCGCCCCTCCGCTTCTATTGGCCGGCCACTCAGTGACGCCGCAGTGACGTCACTATGACGCCGAACGCACCTCCCCCTTGAAGGAGGGATTGTTCGGCAGTCCCAGCAACGTCGCTGACCAGGTATGTGTGTGTGACGCTGCCGTAGCGATAATGTTCGCTACGGCAGCGAGCACCAAATGTCGCACAAGCGACGGGCGCGGGAGCTATCGCGCTCGACATCGCTAGCAATCGCTAGCAATGTCGCAGCGTGTAAATCACCCCTAACAATGACCTCCTATACAGGTCGCTCATCGTTATACAGGTCGCTCATCGTTACTGCATCGTTGGTAAGGTCTGACTGTGTGACATCTCACCAGCGACCTCCCAGCGACTTAGTCTATGTGCGCACGTGTGCGCTCTGCACCGCACCTAAAAGGTGCGCTTCAGAGCGCAGCTGAAAAGCTCCGTTCTGAAGCGCATGGTGCCGGCAGAGAACGTGCGCTCTGCATGCAGCTCCTGCCATAGACAGAGCAGGGGCTGCCGGCAAAGCGCACGGAAGAAGTGACATGTCACTTCTTAGAACGCGCGCTTCGGGCAGCAGCCGAAGCGCTGCGCTCTAAGACGCTACGTGCGCACGGCCTCTGCATAATCTCCATAGATTATGCAGGGGACACATGCAGTTACGCTGCGCTACAAAGCGCAGCGTAACTGCATGTAATTACGCAACGTGCGCACATAGCCTAACAGTGATCCTTAACAGGTCACATCATTTTCGGGATCGCTGGTAAGTCGTTAAATGTGAGGGGGGCTTTACTCACAGCACACGTTTAAAGCAAGACACAGCTGACACCCAAGCACTGCAGTCCCCGGGAATCTGTCTGGGGCTGCAGAAAAGGTCAGACTGGAGGTTCCCCATCACCTATAATGGCCGTTTCCGCCTTTAAAGATGATGGAATCTTCTCCTCCATGCCGATAATAGTTTTTGTGATTCTGGTCCATGTGTATGGTTATCCAGTCTCTGGTGAGGAGGTATTAGAACTAGGGCTGATCAGGCGTCAGGGCTATGCTGGTGGTCCAGACATCTTCACCTTCAGAAGTACCTCTGGTTTAAGGGACAGTTAGGGCCTTAAGTCCAGTTTAGGAGCCTCTATTCCCAGTTGCTACGTTACCCTTGTGACACTGATGTTACATTATAATCAGCCCAATTTTTTTCCAGGATTCTAATATGAATCCAGTCGCAGCTCTTGCACAACAAGATGCAGAGTTTATTTCTGGAATTGACGGATCTGCAGGCACAGTTTGTGCCACAACTGCAGCAGATTGCGGGTCTGTTTGTCTCGGCATGCAGACAGACTCAACTCATGATAGCCCTACAAGACAGATTTTCTAAGGGGACGGATATATTTATTTCAAGTTTCGTCCTTGCTCTTCATGGAGTGAGGAGCATCAGGATGGCACTGTTGTCTCACTCCTGCAAAGGGATCCTTAGATTTGGGCCTTCTCCCTTCTGACCAATTCTTAGTCCTTTCAGTGGGTAAAGTTTAATCTGTCATCACAGCTGTCATCAAGTTAAACAAGGAGAACAGAGAAGGAAATGGCACTTAGGCAATTGCAATTAAAGATAAAGTTTATTTACAAATTTTTATCAAAATATTTAATCAATAGTATCAGGATAATTAATGGATATGCAAAAATAAATTAAGGTCAAAAGAGATATAGATGGAAAACAGTGATGGGTACATTAGAAAACACAATTGTAATAAAACCAGAACACCACCTCAAACAGTCCTGAAAGAGTACAACAAGGGGGGTTTTTTATGGGGTAAACCCAGTAGGTGGCTCTTGTAATGGCTGCAGTAAAACAGAACACCTCAAAAATGGTTCAAGGTCAATGGAAGGCCCCGTGGTCATATCCAGAGAAAAAGAAGGAGGGTAAATGTGTAGTAGTTGTGGATCAAAGAGGTGAGGCTGCAAAAGCCCAAAATATGCAGCCCACCAGTTGATAAGGGCTGAACCCAGAATTTATGAAACACGATTGTAGTCGTGGGTTACCAGAGGTAGGGCTGTGAAAGTTAAAAAATGCAGGCTTTCACAGGTGAAAAGTCAATCAGTATGATCTTGAAGTTTTACCACCGGACAATATAAAACAAGATGGCTAAAAAATAGTAGTCATGGGTCACGGGGGTAAGGCAAGAAGATCACTGTGTGTGCAGCCCACCGATCATTAAAGGCAAATGCCCAGTGATAATGATACACAACAATAGTCGTGGGTCGCAAGAGGTAAAGCTATAAAGTTAAGAAATTACAGACCATAAAAGATGGCAGATCAATCAATATGATTAGAATGAAGACCAAAAATGCAGGGGTAGTACCAAGAGAATTGTAGCCCCCTGAGTATAGAGATAGAGAGACAACAGGAAAGGATGGTGCGGTGAACGGATCTGCCAATGTCAACCAGAGTAATAAAGTAGTAGATTAATTGTAGAAAGCCCAGATACATAAACCTGTATAAAACAGGGAATGCCAAAGGGTAGACAAAAATAAATGTTGGTGGACAATGGCAGAACCGCAAACCGGACAATCCAAGACTAGAAAAGAGAGAACCAGTAGTAGAAGAAATAACAGGGTGAGTGAACTGCAGTCAAAATACAAAGAAGGAGAGAGTGTGTCAGCGCAGAGAAATTGTAAATGGAAGTCCAAAAAGTCGCTGGCACATATGAACAAGAGCTGACTATTACCTAGTGGAATGACAGAACGAGGTGGTGGAGGGAAGGCTTCAACGTCCGTTTCGCATAGGCGCTTTTTCAAGAAGGTGAGCTGTTTGCGAGCGCTGACAGCATATAAAGGGTCAGCGCAGGTGTCACGGATCATGGCATAAGTGGCCACTACTGCGCGTGCGCAGGGGCGGAGGCCGGAGGGCGGAACAGACAGAAGACCACTGTCAGCAGAGCGCATGCGCGGGAGATCGGACGTCTCCATAGCTCCCGCGCATGCGCTCAAAGTGGACAGTGTCATGTAACCGCCCACCAGCAGTCAGCCGACCGGCAGACGCGCACAGCCACAAGAGTAAGTGAAAATGAAGGCAGCGTATGGTAGTGAGAAAAGGAGACATAGGCAAAAGAGAATGAGAAGGTATATAATACAACAGCATATTGGCAATAAACACAGTCATATATGGATCCAATCTTGTTCCAAATATTCGAGAAGTCCACCGATGGGGAAGGAGTAGTGATGGAAGTCATGACAAATATGCTGGCCACAGATACATAGAAATGCCTATGAAGAAAAACATCATACACAAAAGAAAAAGGGAAAGTGTAAGAATGACATAAAAATGAATTAAAAAACAAGATAAAAACAACAGCAATTGTGTTCAAAAGGATGGTGCAACCTTTTAAACAGGGGCAGGTTCAATACAACAATTAAAGAGTAAAATCGATGCATATTAACTATACATCAAATATTAGTGAGAAAAAGCCCCCAAAGGACCAGGATTACAAGCCCTGATGCACAAAATATACAGGATCTATAAATTACAAAAAAGGAGAGTAGCTGACCGTCTCATTGAGACCGTGAGGGACCAGGGTGTTAAGGGAGACAATCCACTTCGACTCCCGTTGTGCAAGAGTCTTACGCAGATTGCCCCCCCGAACACCCCCGTGGACCACGTCAGCAGACAAAAGACGCCCAGGAATCAGCTACTTCATTACCAACCATAGTATCATAGTATCATAGTATCATAGTTTTTAAGGTTGAAGGGAGACTCTAAGTCCATCTAGTTCAACCCATAGCCTAACATGTTGATCCAGAGGAAGGCAAAAAAAAAAAAACCCCAATGTGGCAAACAAGTTCCAATGGGGAAAAAATTTCCTTCCTGACTCCACATCCGGCAATCAGACTAGTTCCCTGGATCAACACCCTGTCATAAAATCTAATATACATAACTGGTAATATTAAATTTTTCAAGAAAGGCGTCCAGGCTCTGCTTAAATGTTAGTAGTGAATCACTCATTACAACATCATGCGGCAGAGAGTTCCATAGTCTCACTGCTCGTACAGTAAAGAATCCTCGTCTGTGATTATGATTAAACCGTCTTTCCTCAAGAAGTAGCGGATGCCCCCATGTTCCAGTCGCAGGCCTAGGTGTAAAAAGATCTTTGGAAAGGTCTCTGTACTGTCCCCTCATATATTTATACCACGTCGGCCAACCACAGATAACCAAGTGAGATTTATTGGTACGTTTAATCATCAGTGGGATGCGATGAGGGATATCCTGGGCAGACATTGGCCGGTCCTTTTTACGGACCCCCTTTTGGCTGATCTTCTGCCCAGGAGGCCCCTCATGACGGCCAGGCGGGCGAGGAACCTCGGAGATCTTCTCATCAACAGCCATTACATCCCTCCCCGCCCTAACCCCTTCGGCTCTGGTGTTCCTCTTTGGGGTTGTTTTCCGTGCAGCCATTGTGTAGCATGCCCCAATATTTTGAGAACTGCGTCTTTTGTCTGCTCAGAGGGGAAAAGGATGTTCTCCATTGACCAGCGCATTACTTGCGCATCCACGCATGTGGTGTACTATGCCACCTGCCCATGCTCCCTAATCTATGTTGGTCTCACTTCACGCGAATTGCGCGTACGAGTTAGGGAGCACGTCAGGGACATTAATGCTGCTGGTTTGGTGGAGGACGTTTCCTTACTTAAGACACTTCCCCGCCATTTTCGCAGACACCATGGCTGCGACGCGAGGTCCTTGAAAATTCGGGGTATAGACGTGGTCCACGGGGGTGTTCGGGGGGGCAATCTGCGTAAGACTCTTGCACAACGGGAGTCGAAGTGGATTGTCTCCCTTAACACCCTGGTCCCTCACGGTCTCAATGAGACGGTCAGCTACTCTTCTTTTTTTAATTTATAGATCCTGTATATTTTGTGCATCAGGGCTCGTAATCCTGGTCCTTTGGGGGCTTTTTCTAACTAATATTTGATGTATAGTTAATATGCATCGATTTTACTCTTTAATTGTTGTATTGAACCTGCCCCTGTTTAAAAGGTTGCACCATCCTTTTGAACACAATTGCTGTTGTTTTTATCTTGTTTTTTAATTCATTTTTATGTCATTCTTACACTTTCCCTTTTTCTTTTGTGTATGATGTTTTTCTTCATAGGCATTTCTATGTATCTGTGGCCAGCATATTTGTCATGACTTCCATCACTACTCCTTCCCCATCGGTGGACGTCTCGAATATTTGGAACAAGATTGGATCCTTATATGACTGTGTTT
The DNA here is from genome assembly GCF_048569485.1 of Anomaloglossus baeobatrachus. Taxonomy (NCBI): domain Eukaryota; kingdom Metazoa; phylum Chordata; class Amphibia; order Anura; family Aromobatidae; genus Anomaloglossus; species Anomaloglossus baeobatrachus. Next base: position 451,797,775 of record NC_134356.1, read on the forward strand.
ATTGCCAATATGCTGTTGTATTATATACCTTCTCATTCTCTTTTGCCTATGTCTCCTTTTCTCACTACCATACGCTGCCTTCATTTTCACTTACTCTTGTGGCTGTGCGCGTCTGCCGGTCGGCTGACTGCTGGTGGGCGGTTACATGACACTGTCCACTTTGAGCGCATGCACGGGAGCTATGGAGACGTCCGATCTCCCGCGCATGCGCTCTGCTGACAGTGGTCTTCTGTCTGTTCCGCCCTCCGGCCTCCGCCCCCTGCGCACGCGCAGTAGCGGCCACTTATGCCATGATCCGTGACACCTGCGCTGACCCTTTATATGCTGTCAGCGCTCGCAAACAGCTCACCTTCTTGAAAAAGCGCCTATGCGAAACGGACGTTGAAGCCTTCCCTCCACCACCTCGTTCTGTCATTCCACTAGGTAATAGTCAGCTCTTGTTCATATGTGCCAGCGACTTTTTGGACTTCCATTTACAATTTCTCTGCGCTGACACACTCTCTCCTTCTTTGTATTTTGACTGCAGTACACTCACCCTGTTATTTCTTCTACTACTGGTTCTCTCTTTTCTAGTCTTGGATTGTCCGGTTTGCGGTTCTGCCATTGTCCACCAACATTTATTTTTGTCTACCCTTTGGCATTCCCTGTTTTATACAGGTTTATGTATCTGGGCTTTCTACAATTAATCTACTACTTTGTTACTCTGGTTGACATTGGCAGATCCGTTCACTGCACCATCCTTTCCTGTTGTCTCTCTATCTCTATACTCAGGGGGCTACAATTCTCTTGGTACTACCCCTGCATTTTTGGTCTTCATTCTAATCATATTGATTGATCTGCCATCTTTTATGGTCTGTAATTTCTTAACTTTATAGCTTTACCTCTTGCGACCCACGACTATTGTTGTGTATCATTGTCACTGGGAATTTGCCTTTAATGATCGGTGGGCTGCACACACAGTGATCTTCTTGCCTTACCCCCGTGACCCATGACTACTATTTTTTAGCCATCTTGTTTTATATTGTCCGGTGGTAAAACTTCAAGATCATACTGATTGACTTTTCACCTGTGAAAGCCTGCATTTTTTAACTTTCACAGCCCTACCTCTGGTAACCCACGACTACAATCGTGTTTCATAAATTCTGGGTTCAGCCCTTATCAACTGGTGGGCTGCATATTTTGGGCTTTTGCAGCCTCACCTCTTTGATCCACGACTACTACACATTTACCCTCCTTCTTTTTCTCTGGATATGACCACGGGGCCTTCCATTGGCCTTGAACCATTTTTGAGGTGTTCTGTTTTACTGCAGCCATTACAAGAGCCACCTACTGGGTTTACCCCATAAAAAACCCCCCTTGTTGTACTCTTTCAGGACTGTTTGAGGTGGTGTTCTGGTTTTATTACAATTGTGTTTTCTAATGTACCCATCACTGTTTTCCATCTATATCTCTTTTGACCTTAATTTATTTTTGCATATCCATTAATTATCCTGATACTATTGATTAAATATTTTGATAAAAATTTCTAAATAAACTTTATCTTTAATTGCAATTGCCTAAGTGCCATTTCCTTCTCTGTTCTCCTTGTTTAACATGTTTTGTCTTGAAGTTGGCACCCCTCCTGTGGGAACCTTTGGAGTGTTTCCCCCAGAGTATTAATTTAGCCATGTATTTTTTGTTTACAAACAGCTGTCATGAAGCCTGAGATTAGTAACGGAGATAGGTCTATGAGACCCCCCATTAGTAATAATGTAAGTAAAAAGAAATAAACACAAAACACAGAGAAAAATCCTTTAACAAAAATAAAAAAAAAACACTTGTGACCAATCACAGCTGTTATTAACCTCTTATATTATAACTTATTCCCACCGCTCAAGGGCAATTCGGATGGGCTGGGTAAGCGCCAGGATTGGCGCATTTAATTGATCCATCAATTCAGGGGTGGCAGTTGGCTGCAGTTTTTTAGGCTGGGGAGGGCTCAATAACCATGGACCTCCCCACCCTGACAATACCAGCCCCCTGCTGTTTGCTTTATCTTGGCTGGGTATCAAAATTGTGGGGGATCACACTCTGTTTTTTAAAGTTATTTATTTAAATAATTTTAAAAAGCTCCATGGGGTCCCTTGTACTTTGATACATGGTCAAGATAATGCATACAGCTGGGGACTGCGGTCTTTAGCTGTCTGCTTTATCTGTACTGGGTATCAAAATATGGGGGACCCTACACCATTTTTTCCAGTTACCGTATTTTTCGCTTTATAAGACGCACCTGATTATAAGACGCACCCCCAAATTTGGTGAAGCAAAAGAGAATTTTTTTTTTTTAATGTTAAATGGGGTCCATCTTATAATACCAGTGTCTGTCTAACAAATCATAAAGGGTATATGTCCCTCATAGCCCCCCATCCTAAAATTAGCCCCCTTAATCTGGGTATGGCCCCCTTATATTGATGATAGCCCCCTTGTGCTGGCACATGTTCCACTGTGCAGCCTATGGCCCCCTATGGATTGCACCCGTTCCCTGTGCTGTCTATGGCCCCCTATGGATTGCACACATCCCTCTGTGCTGCCTATGGCCCTCTATGGATTGCACACGTTCCCCTGTGCTGCCTATGGCCCCCTATGGATTGCACACGTTCCCCTGTGCTGCCTATGGCCCCCTATGGATTGCACATGTTTCCCTGTGCTGCCTATGGCCCCCTATGGATTGCACACATTCCCCTGTGCTGCCTATGGCCCCCTATGGATTACACATGTTCTCCTGTGCTCCTATGGCCCCCTATGGATTGCACACATTCCCCTGTGCTTCCTACTGCCCCTATGGATTGCATACATTCCCCTGTGCTGCCCTTGGCCCCCTATGGATTGCACACATTCCCCTGTGTTAGATATCACCCCATGCTGCTGCCCATAGTAAAATAAAACACTTTTTTCTTACCTCCTCCAGCGCTGATCTCCCTCCTGTCTTGCTCCATGCTTCTGTTCCTCCACTTCCTGGTTCTCGGTGCGGTCATGTGATCGGCACAGCAGAGTGAGATCATCGCTGCCTGCCTGATCGTAGTGGAAGCAGGGACACGGGGAGAAACGCTGGAGGGGGTAAGTAAAGCTTTTTTATTTTAGGATGAGCAGCAGCATGGAGGCCATATCTAACACAGGGGGGCGCGGGCTCATATAATATGCTCCGCTGCCCCAGCCCATCACTGTGGTGCGGTTTCAGCACCACGGTGATGGACAGCGGCTGTGCATATTATATGAGCAGAAGCAGGAGATCTAATGCTGCCGCCCGCAGCGTTCACCTGCACCCAGCAGCGCTCCAGAGCTGCACCCACCTCCCCTGGACCCTGCAGTGTATATATATATATATATATATATACACCCCGCCCCGGATATTCGGCTTATAAGACGCACCCTTTACTTTCCCCCAAAATTTGGGGGAAAAAAGTGCGTCTTATAAAGCGAAAAATACGGTATTTATTTATTTTTACACTTCACTTCGGAAACCCAGACAGCTTGTTTTAAGGCAACCAATCACAGATGCCGGCACGTCGGCAGTCTGATTCCAACCAATCACAGATGCTGTCAAAGAGGGTGGCCAGGGGAAGCAGTGAATATTCATGAGATGTAATGAACAGACCTGGAAGCAGTGTGACAGCCTCAAGGAAACACTGTAAGTATAACTGTCCTGCTTTAATACACATTTTGATTTCTTTTGCAGTCCCCTAGCCCTTACTACCACCATTTTATAACATTTAAGTTTTGGTCCCTTAGATTTATGACGTTTGGCGTACGGGGACAAGTTCGGGTCAAGTCCGATCCCGAACCGAGCTTTTTATTTTAAGTCCGGCCTGACCTGACTCGCCGAACCCAAACATCTGTGGGTTCTCCCATCTCTTGTAACTAGTCCATGCATACAATTTTATGTCTCAGTATGCACAAAACAATAACACAATATAAGAAGTTTTGCAGGGTCACTCATTCAGTTAAATCCTATTTTAAAGAAGATCCATGAAAAGTAAGTAAAAAAAAAAGTTAAATTTATATAGAAAATAATAAATACATTTATACAGAGAATAAACTATACCCATATATGGTGTGATGTACTTACGATGATCTTGTTTGGCGTGTTCCTTAACTCCTTTTTTAATAATGTTTTATTAAATATGCACAATAAAATATATTTTGATTTCTTTTGGTGGTGGGTGTGGCTGTTTCTTGTAGGATGTATAATTGTCATTGACAACCACACCAAACAGAATTTCGTAATCTTCGAGAAGGTCTATGACTTTGGATGTTTTGGTAGGTTCGATAAACTTTCCATGTAAACAGTCTGCCGATCAGCAAATGAAGGATCACAACGCTTGTTCATCAAGTGATACGATCTATTGCGCGGTGCAAAAAAAACATCATTCTCTGTGTTAGGCCGGAGTCACACTTGCAAGAAACTCGCGCAAGTCTCGCATCACATCACTCTCAGGAGCGTCTCAGGTGCATAGAAATACATGCAGCCGACCCGTTCCTGTCAGGAGAGTGTGTGGCCGTGCCGGGTGATGTGATGCGGTATTCGCGCGAGCTTCTTGCAAGTGTAACTCTGGCTTTAACAGCACTCACTGCCGAGAACAACGGCAAACTGTGTGCACTGAGCAGTCTATTACGGACAGCTCAGTGCGCATCATTTAATTGGGTCTGCCTATTAAATGACCGCTGATTGGTAACCGTTTACCCATGATCACGTATTCGGATCCAATGTTTCCTTGAAACTAGAGGAAAATGACACAGGTTAAACTTATTTTGAAGCTTGACAAAATAGTACTTTTTGATCATATCAATCTATTCACATACCTGGTCTCTGCTACCTTTAGCTTAAAACATTTATTATTTACCTTTTTACAAGATGCTGGTGGTTTGTTTTTTTTCTAATTATAGCTTGACAATTTTAGCACATTCCTTTGTAGTCTGACAATGTTTAGAGTGCATTCATCACAATTTTATAAATATTCCATATTTGATTAATAGCTCAGCTTTTCAGACATCATTTTACTCCTGCACATATTGAGAAGAGAGGAATAAACCTGCAAAATATCTTTGTGAAATTTTACAAAAAACCCTGTCATTTTATTCATTTCAGGCACCAATTTGAAACTCTGTAGTGCAGCAGAAACTAGGTACAGTCAAATTATGTTTATTTTTCATCTTAAAAAATGGTTATCTAATCTAAGGCGGGCTTTGTACACTACGACATTGCAGGTGCGATGTCGGTGGGGTCAAATTGAAAATGACGTACTTCCGGGATCGCATGCCACATCGTAGTGTTTAAAGGCTCGATGATATGATTAACGAGCGCAAAAGCGTCGTAATGGTATCATCGCTGCAGCGTCGGTGTAATCCATGATTATGCTGACGCGACGGTCCGATGTTGTTCCTCGTTCCTGCGGCAGCACACATCGCTGTGTGTGAAGCCGCAGGAGCGAGGAACATCTCCTACCGGCGTCACTGCGGCTTCCGTAGGATATGCGGAAGGGAGGAGGTGGGCGGGATGTTTACATCCCGCTCATCTCCGCCCCTCCGCTCTTATTGGCCGCCTGCCGTGTGACGTCGCAGTGACGCCATACGACCCGCCCCCTTAATAAGGAGGCGGGTTGCCGGCCAGAGCGACGGTCGCAGGACAGGTGAGTCCATGTGAAGCTGCTGTAGCGATAATGTTCGCTACGGCAGTTATCACAACGATATCGCCGCTGCGACGGGGGCGGGGACTATCGCGCTCGGCATTGCAGCATCGGCCTGCGATGTCGCAGCGTGCAAAGCCCGCCTAAGTTGTATTGCGCATGCAGATTTGTGATGAAGTTTTGAGAGCAGTAAAAATATGTGTTATTTAGGTTGTGTGCGCATACTGAATTTTGAGTTTTTGTTGTTGCGTTTTTTTACAGCGTCTTAGGCTATGTGCCCACGCTGCGGAAAATGCGTGGAATTTGCTGCGGATTTTTCGCGGAAATTCCGCGGATTTTTCAAAACTCTGCAGCACAGCTACTCCCCAGCCATTTCTATGGCATTTGGGAACTGCGGTGCCCACGCTGCGGATTTTTCCGCAGCTGAAATAATGCGAATTTCCCTGCGGAAAAATCAGCAGCATGTCAATTATTCCTGCGGATTTCTCCGCAGGGTCCCATATACAGTCAGGGCCAGAAATATTTGGACAGTGACACAAGTTTTGTTATTTTAACTGTTTACAAAAACATGTTCAGAAATACAATTATATATATAATATGGGCTGAAAGTGCACACTCCCAGCTGCAATATGAGAGTTTTCACATCCAAATCGGAGAAAGGGTTTAGGAATCATAGCTTTGTAATGCATAGCCTCCTCTTTTTCAAGGGACCAAAAGTAATTGGACAAGGGACTCTAAGGGCTGCAATTAACTGTGAAGGCGTCTCTCTCGTTAACCTGTAATCAATGAAGTAGTTAAAAGGTCTGGGGTTGATTACAGGTGTGTGGTTTTGCATTTGGAAGCTGTTGCTGTGACCAGACAACATGCGGTCTAAGGAACTCTCAATTGAGGTGAAGCAGAACATCCTGAGGCTGAAAAAAAAAAAAACCATCAGAGAGATAGCAGACATGCTTGGAGTAGCAAAATCAACAGTCGGGTACAGTCTGAGAAAAAAGGAATTGACTGGTGAGCTTGGGAACTCAAAAAGGCCTGGGCGTCCACGGATGACAACAGTGGTGGATGATCGCCGCATACTTTCTTTGGTGAAGAAGAACCCGTTCACAACATCAACTGAAGTCCAGAACACTCTCAGTGAAGTAGGTGTATCTGTCTCTAAATCAACAGTAAAGAGAAGACTCCATGAAAGTAAATACAAAGGGTTCACATCTAGATGCAAACCATTCATCAATTCCAAAAATAGACAGGCCAGAGTTAAATTTGCTGAAAAACACCTCATGAAGCCAGCTCAGTTCTGGAAAAGTATTCTATGGACAGATGAGACAAAGATCAACCTGTACCAGAATGATGGGAAGAAAAAAGTTTGGAGAAGAAAGGGAACGGCACATGATCCAAGGCACACCACATCCTCTGTAAAACATGGTGGAGGCAACCTGATGGCATGGCCATGCATGGCTTTCAATGGCACTGGGTCACTTGTGTTTATTGATGACATAACAGCAGACAAGAGTAGCCGGATGAATTCTGAAGTGTACAGGGATATACTTTCAGCCCAGATTCAGCCAAATGCCGCAAAGTTGATCGGACGGCGCTTCATAGTACAGATGGACAATGACCCCAAGCATACAGCCAAAGCTACCCAGGAGTTCATGAGTGCAAAAAAGTGGAACATTCTGCAATGGCCAAGTCAATCACCAGATCTTAACCCAATTGAGCATGCATTTCACTTGCTCAAATCCAGACTTAAGACGGAAAGACCCACAAACAAGCAAGACCTGAAGGCTGCGGCTGTAAAGGCCTGGCAAAGCATTAAAAAGGAGGAAACCCAGCGTTTGGTGATGTCCATGGGTTCCAGACTTAAGGCAGTGATTGCCTCCAAAGGATTGGCAACAAAATATTGAAAATAAAAATATTTTGTTTGGGTTTGGTTTATTTGTCCAATTACTTTTGACCTCCTAAAATGTGGAGTGTTTGTAAAGAAATGTGTACAATTCCTACAATTTCTATCAGATATTTTTGTTCAAACCTTCAAATTAAATGTTACAATCTGCACTTGAATTCTGTTGTAGAGGTTTCATTTCAAATCCAATGTGGTGGCATACAGAGCCCAACTCACGAAAATTGTGTCACTGTCCAAATATTTCTGGACCTAACTGCACTTACCTGCCTCACCGGAGTCACTTTCTCCGTCCGGTGTACAGGAGCGCGGTGAATCCAGGTACAGGAAGGAAGTGGTGGGCGGGGCCTGCACGAGCTCCGGTCATGTGAGAGCCGGAGCTAGTTCAGGCCCGCCCACCTTCTCCTGCAGACGCTGACAGAGTGACCCGGCCGCCGGAAAGCGAGGTGCTGCATGATGGAGGTAAGTATGAACACCCGATCACTGCAGCACTTGTTCTGCATTGAGGATGCAGTGCCGAAGCCATGGTACTGTATCCTCAATGCAGAATGCCCGCACCATATCCGCAGGACATTCCGCAGCATGGAAACAGACAGAAGTTGTGGTGTGGTTTCCTGGGAGCTCCTGCAGAATGTCCTGCGGATATATCCGCAGGACACTGTCCCCGTGGGCACATAGCCTTATAGTTCCAGCAAAATACATGGGATTTTTAGAAAACTGATGCCCACTGTGCTTCTTCTTCAGGCCACGTGCGCATGATGAGTATTTGGTGAGTTTTTAACTCGGTATTTGGACGCCAAGACCAGGAGTGGGTAAAAACTGCAGAAATGGTGAATTTGTTTTTATTATGCTTTTATTTTTTTATACTTATACTTTTTATTTCATTATACTTTTCCTCTGATTGGTTCCTCTCTTGGTTTTGGCCACAAATACTGAAGTGAAAAACTCACCAAATACTCAACATGTGCACATGATCTTAGTGTAAACTGACCTGTGGTTTGTGTTTCCAATCTGCAGCATGTCAATTTCTCCTACTGGTATGCCAATTTTTGTGCAGATTTTCCCTAAATGTCATTTCTGTGGCAACACTGGTCCCTGCAGGCTGGTGGGTACTCTGAGTGCACTGACAGTGCATACTGCACTGTGCTGCTGGATCTACTGATCTGAAAATTGCACAGTGCACAACAAGCAAGGAAGGGACACAGCAGCCCCTGAAATGCGCGTCACTGATAACAGTGACAGCAGCCTCTGCTTCCTGATGACGCTTTGTCTGAGTATCGCTTTATGTACTGGGATTCTCAAAGAAATCATCATCAGACAGGAAGTAAAGGAAAAAAAATCAGTAATGGTTAGATAGTGTAATCAGGGAATGGGTAGAACATTTTTAACACAACCAATTAGCTTAGATAGGGGCAATAGATAAATAGGGATTTAGATTGAAATTTCATCAGCGTTCAGACCACCTTTTTAAGGAAACACATGCACCAAAATGCACAATTTCACAGGGTCTTTAAGCAGTTTTCATGAAATCACATTAACTTTGTTTGTGTAATAGGGTGACCAGTGCCCTACTGTGACGCCCTGGCAAAACCAGGTAGTCACAGAAGTTGTACAAATCTTTCAGGTACAATACTCCATCCACCTTGGCATACCAACACAAAATCCACACCCGGGTACACCACACAACCAGTAAAGCCTAGTCACCCCCTTATGACAATAGGGACACACCAGTGGGCGGGACCAGGCGGATGCGAACGCCCACCTAGGGGTCCTGAGGTGTCAGGGGCGGGAACACAAGACAAGCTCAGACAGTTGACAGTGGAGGAATGTGGAAGTGCAGTGGAGTCAGGGGTTGGGGCCCCTGGACTACCGGACTAGGTGGCAGATGGCAAGCAGAACCACAGGCGACGGAGATCCGGTGGTCATGGGAGACCTAAAGTGGACCGGGGCAGGGTTGTATCCCGCCGGTGCTGACAGCGGGAATCCGGTCCAGAGGCTGTGCACAGTCGGGGTACCTGGACCCTAGGACGAGGATGGTTGCAAGCCCCCTTGTTAATTGACCAGCCGGGGACAAGGTTTCAGGCCTTGTTCCACAGAAGCCCAGAGAGCGAAACGGCAGCCCAACGTGGGGGATAGGGTGTCCGTCAGAACCCACAGAAATCCCAAAGGTCAGATTTCGCGGGCCACAGCTCCCAACATACACAGTACCGGGAGTGGACTTCCCCGTTCCAAGCGGAGTTGTCCCAGTGAAGACACAAACACTACGTGCAGGAGGAAGGGACCCCTGTTTGCAACACCCAGGTGTGGGACCCGAATACACCCGCCGGAGGCGACCGGTCACTGGCAATTTGGTTTACCACTTGACTTGTGTGCGATTCTTTGAACTGTGAGTATACCATTGACCCACGGTCCAACCCGGCACGTCCCCTCCAGCAGCCATTGCTCCCGTGTACCTGGGCCCCGGGACTACACGTCCCCTACCCGTGGAGGGGATTCCATCCTGCTGCCCCGCTCCATCAGCTTCGGGCACCCCATCACCAGGCAGCGGCGGTGCTACCAACTCTCACCGCAACCCACGGGTGGCGTCACGGACAAAACCATACCCTGTAAATACTCCCTTCCTACGGTTGTGAGGACGGACGGCCATGCGAGCCCGTGTCCGGCCACCTCTCGCGCCTCAGTGACGAACCCGGATCCGAGCAGCCCCTGCAGTGGCTCCGGCCACCGTCCGCAACACTACCACCCCCACTTCCTTGTGGTGTTGGATAGACTTGAAGTATACTTGCTTTATGTGTATTGTTTTTCCCCCTTTGTAATATGGCCGGCTGCCACTAGAGGTCATGGTCCAGGGTCCCTCAGAGACAGGGGATAGTCCGGGAGATAACAGGGCAGCGGGAGTTAATCAGGGAGGGACGATCCCCAGGATAGGAGGGGATAAGAGGTAAGAAGCTATGTAGGCCAGCTCAGATATGGAGACGCTGTGATAGTGTAAAGAATGAGACAGAACAAAGGAGGACCAGAATGTTGCAGAGTGAAGCGAACTGGGTGGAGGTGGTTGAAGCAGGACAGAGACAGGACAGCAAGTGTTGAGGGTGGGGGCACAGACCCCGGCAGGGGGGCTACTCGAGACGCTCGGATCCGGGATTGTGGCTGTGGCTCGAGTGGCAGCCGGATCCGGGGCTCGTGCAGCAGCCCGTTGCCCACAACTGAATAAAGGGGTTATTTACAGGGGAGAGTTTGTCAGTGACGCCACCCGTGGGTTGCGGTGATAGTTGGTGACACCACCGCTGCCTTGGTATGGGGCGCCCGGGGTTGATGGAGCAGGGCAGCAGGATGGTATACCCTCCACGGGTAGAGGAGGTGTTGTCCCGGGGCCCAGGTGTAGGTGGGGCGGAATGCTGGGACACAGTTGTGACGCCCTGGCACAGCCAGGTTGTCACAGAAAGAGTTAATCCTCCTTGGTGATCTGATCTCACACCGGTGCAGCCAGACAAGCACAGCCCCCAGTGTAAGGGAAAAGCAGAGGAGAGGGGAGGGGCTGGAGCAGAGAGTGTGTGGAGGGCAGAGAGTACAGAGGTCTGGAGTTATCTCCCAGGCTGGGAGTGAAGCGTGCTCCAAAAGGGCCGGGACAGGCCGTAGTGAGGAAGGGGCCAGAACAGGTAGCCGGAGCCGGGCGGTGGTTCCTCGGTACCTGGGTACCCGGATCACTACAGGGGAGTAAATTCCCCGTTCCCGGCTGAGGAGAAAGAGGAAGAGAGAGGAGAAAAAGGCACTTTGCTGCAGGGAAGGAAACAACAAGGGCTGCTGCACCGTGTGTGGGACACTAACACCCCCGTACCGAAGGCTGCGGACACCGGCAATTCTTAGTTCACCAGTGACTCCGTGTGACTTTCTTGTGAGTACACCCGTGCCCTCGGGCACCGCACTGCAGCACTGCGCCCTGCTCCCTGCTTATCCCATCACCGGGCCCCGGGACAACCAACCCCCTACCCACGGAGGGGAGAAATAACATCTAGCTGCTCCATACCATCGCTCCCGGGATCCCCATCCAAAACAGCGGTGGTGTTCCAACCTCACCACAACCGTGGGTGGCGTCACGGACAATTCCCCTTACCCAAATCCCCTTTTACTGTGGAGCCTGGGATCACAGACCGGGTCACGCCACCGTGATACCCACAGAAGTGACTCTGTGGCCCGGATCTGAGTACCCCTGGTCCCCGGGCGAAACATTTGGCGTCACGAACAGGATCGAACCCATCCAGTTACCTGGAGGAAGTGCGCCTTGCCCCGTCCGTCAGCGGCGTCCCGCTGAGGAAAAATCCCGAAGTCCGCCATTTTAGCCGCCATTTTAGGCGCCAAAAACAACAACTTGGCGCCTTCTTCTCCGAGCGGCGGGCGCGAAAAAGAGGCTCCGCCCCCTGAGAACGCGGGCGGAAGTGAAGCTCCGGAGGACCGGAAGCGAAAGGGAAACTTTAAAAGTTGCTGGAAGGACTGCTCCCGAGTACCAAGGGGGAGCAGTAGGAAGGAACTGCAGTTCATGTGACCAGGACTGTAAAGGCAGGGACGCCAGGACTCTGCCAGCTTTTGGTTCCTGGAGAGGCTGCCGCAGCGAGGCACCGACCCGTTACCCCTGTTACCGGTAGCGGAGCCCGCAGCGCCTGTTGGAGAGGACCCAGACCTGGGGTCCCCAGGCCTCACCTTTGTCACCGCCCTGCCACCGGCCCCGGCAGTCCGCCCGGCCGCGACGGAGATGACGACGGCTCCGGCAGTCCGCCCGGCCGCAACGGCAGCGAAGTACCGGTCCTGTTGACCAATCTGGAGCTGTTTCTGGACTGGGGTCAAGGGGTGCTGCCTGGGTTTTAGGGGCAGCACCAAGGCTAGGTTGTTTGGGTGGGTGACTGAAGGACACGTTATGTTGACATTATTAAAAGTGTTTTGTTGTTGCAACATTGAAGCAATGTGCATCCCGCTGTGGGAAGATTGAAAATGTTTAAAATGTTTTATCCTTTTTCCAGTTTTAATAAATGTTGGTGCCTCGACGGCCCAAGGACGGGCCGTGTTTTACCAAGGGGGTGTGTGACGCCCTGGCACAGCCAGGTTGTCACAGAAAGAGTTAATCCTCCTTGGTAATCTGATCTCACACCGGTGCAGCCAGACAAGCACAGCCCCCAGTGTAAGGGAAAAGCAGAGGAGAGGGGAGGGGCTGGAGCAGAGAGTGTGTGGAGGGCAGAGAGTACAGAGGTCTGGAGTTAGCTCCCAGGCTGGGAGTGAAGCGTGCTCCAAAAGGGCCGGGACAGGCCGTAGTGAGGAAGGGGCCAGAACAGGTAGCCGGAGCCGGGCGGTGGCCCCTCGGTACCTGGGTACCCGGATCACTACAGGGGAGTAAATTCCCCGTTCCCGGCTGAGGAGAAAGAGGAAGAGAGAGGAGAAAAAGGCACTTTGCTACAGGGAAGGAAACAACAAGGGCTGCTGCACCGTGTGTGGGACACTAACACCCCCGTACCGAAGGCTGCGGACACTGGCAATTCTTAGTTCACCAGTGACTCCGTGTGACTTTCTTGTGAGTACACCCGTGCCCTCGGGCACCGCACTGCAGCACTGCGCCCTGCTCCCTGCTTACCCCATCACCGGGCCCCGGGACAACCAACCCCCTACCCACGGAGGGGAGAAATAACATCTAGCTGCTCCATACCATCGCTCCCGGGATCCCCATCCAAAACAGCGGTGGTGTTCCAACCTCACCACAACCGTGGGTGGCGTCACGGACAATTCCCCTTACCCAAATCCCCTTTTACTGTGGAGCCTGGGATCACAGACCGGGTCACGCCACCGTGATACCCACAGAAGTGACTCTGTGGCCCGGATCTGAGTACCCCTGGTCCCCGGGCGAAACACAGTCTGCAGGCTGGACCGGATGATACCAGTGTACTCACTGTTTTTGAATAAATCACACAAAGTCCAGATAGTAAAATAAGTGCCGGATACCAGTAGCCTCCAGAAGGGTGTGCTCGGGCCCTTCCTCCTGCACTTTTGTTTGGTGTCTCGTGTGTTGACTAGTCCGCACGGAACGGGAAAAGTCCACTCCCTATGTCTTTGCTGTGGGAGCTGTGGCCCGCGAGATCTGACCCTTGGGATTTTTGAAGGCACTTGCAGACGCCCTATCCCCTGCGTTGGGGTCCGTCTCGCTCTATCTGGGCTACTAGTGGGACAAGACTTGGAATCTTGTCCCCTGCTGGTTGATTGGAAAGGTGCTTGAAGCTGTCCTCGCCCTAGGGTCGACTAGGGGTATATAGGTTGACAATCAAAATACCGAGGCAAGAAACACAAGGCACTGCAAATCCAAAGTTTGCTACTTGTTCGTTCCTAATGAGCACAGGGTCCGGGTGCACATTCCAGGGCGTAGACCACAAATGTATCCAGAGAAAGATAGAATAGGCAGCACTCAGCGGGATCCAAATGCAGAATTTTTTATTCTGAATTCATACCAGAGGGTACAGGTGGTGGGGGAGGGTGAGGATTAGGCACACAACGCCGGACGACGGAGAGTCATTTCGCACCTTTGTGCTTCCATGGGTCCAGTGAATTGAGACCCAAGAGCTGTCTCTTTTACAGAGTAAAGCGGATCTTGCATCTTCAAGTGATTAAAATATATTTAAATAAACAACACCAGTTGCAAATTACAAAGATGGACATACATTTTTTTAGAGCAGGCAAAAAATATATATTATTAAGAGGAAATGTACATAAAACTGTCAGGAAAGTAACAATCTAGTTCTATTCATCTAACTTTTATAAGAAAACGCTTAGGTCGTTCTCATCGTTCATACCTAGGGGGCCAAGAGCTTTTAAGTCCATAATAAGTCTGGACTCCTTCTGGAGTAAAGGCCCTGTCACACACAGAGATACATCTTTGGCAGATCTGTGGTTGCAGTGAAATCATGGACATATTGTTCTATTTGTACACAGCCACAAACCTGGCACTGATTGTCCACAATTTCACTGCAACCACATATCTGCCACAGATTTATCTCTGTGTGTGACAGGGCCTTAAGAGGCGATGGGTGTCATCTCCTGTAGCGCGAGAGTTAATCTTTGTTATTTCGGCAAACCTTAGGAGCCGAGGATTGCCTTCATGACAGCCCTGTGTGGCGCCCTGGACTAGCCAGGGGCCACAGGTAACACACACACACCCCCACCCCCAGCAGGTCACAGCAGTCATCTCCAGTGAGACCTGATTTCCTCCTTCAGGTTCAGACAGACACACCAGGTGGGCGGAGTCAGGCAGGTGAACACGCCCACCGAGGAGTCTAGCTGGTCTGAGGCAGGAAACAAGAGAGACAAGTCCAGGCAGAGGAAGGGAGAGGAGGTGTGCAGAGTGGCAGAAGCAGACGGGGGCCTAGGTTGGAGCCTAGGGCCCTCGTGTAGCAGTCAGGCAGATGGTAGTGGCCGTCTGCGGGAGCCGGGAAGACAGTCTTGGTGGAACCGTAGGTAGCCGGGGTTGGGCGGTGGCCCACCGATACCGAACCGGTGAGCCAGCTGGAAACCGGAGCCCAGGAGGAGCGTACAAGAAGGTGCAGGAAAGGACTTACACTACCAACCTGGGGTCAGGAAAAACACCGCAGCCACCTGTGGGACCCGTCCATCCAGCCGTTTGTTTCACCAGATACTCCGTGTGCGTTACTGGCTGAGTAAGTACCACCGTGCCGTCTGGCACTATGCTGCCCCGCGACCCTGCACCTGGCCAGGCCCCGCAATCCACCTTACAGACAACAACTCCGGGCCCCGGGACTACCGAAATCCCCCTACCCACAGAGGGGAGGAAAACATCCCAGCTGCTCCCTGCCATCGTTCCTGGGATCCCCGTACAGAGCAGCGGTGGTGCCCCAACCTCACCACACACCGTGGGTGGCGTCACAAACCGACATCCCAAACCCCAACAAACCACCCCTTTCACTCACGGGCGAGGAGCGCCGCTCGAGTCCCCGGGATCCGGCCCACCGCTCGAGCCACCGAGCAGCAGTAGTAGCAGCGCCAGACCCGAGCGTTGGCGAGCGCAGCGCCCCGTCGCCCGCGACACCTGCATATGTTTTATTAAGCGAGGTGAACCCATCCCAGATGTAATGGACTTAAAGTGCTCCCTGAACCTGACATAAAGTGGCCGAATTGTCTTCCCTATGTAAAAGCGCTGACACGGACAAAAAATAACGTAAATTAAAAAGTTAGATTTACATGTAATGAAATCATTTACTTTAATATATTCATTACCGATTTTTACGATATCACCTGTGCAGCGGTATTCACAAAAAGGGCCATTGCCACATTTAAAGTTACCTATGGCTTTTTTGTGATCTAACCAAGTTTTTTCTTTTTTAGTAACATAGTGATTTTTTTTACTAGTATGTCACTTAGGTTTTTACTCCTTCTATAGGAAATTAAAGGACCATCAGCGGCTATATCTGCAAGATCTTTATCGTTTTTATTAAATACCAATTTTTTCTGATGCTGGATTTAATAGCATCATACATGGGGCTGAATTTAAAGTTGAAAATGCACCTGCCTACAGTCAAAGAATTTTTATTTTTATTTTTATCTTGTATTTGCCTATCAATGTTTCTTCATAGGCTGCGTTAATTACTGAGGCAGGATATCCGCGCTCTGATAGACGTTTTTTAAAATCTGAAGCCTGTTGAAGGAATTTTTCAGGATTATTATTAACCTTTTTAGGTCATAAAAATTAACTATAGGGGAGTGATTTTGTGGTGTAGGACGGGTGCGCGCTATTATAGTGCAGCAGAGCGTTCACTGCGGTGGGTTTTCTATAGATTTCTTCTAATAATAATACCCTCTTTCACTGTCAACCTGACATCAAGAAAATCCAATTACTGACTGCCAAAGTTGAAAGTGAAAAACATGTTATAAAGATTAGTACAGTTTAAGTATGTCACAAAATCTGCAAATTGTTGTTCTGTCCCGTCACACACCAGAAAAGAGTCATCCACGTATCTTGCGTATTTTTTAATATGTTTCAAAAAAAGGTTTTTTATATTGTAAATGAGATCTTCTTCCAGAGCGGTTAGGAAGAGATTTGCAAAAATGCAAGCTGCGGGGGGTACCCATCGCAGTACCTCCGCATTGTAAAAAACATTGATCGTCAAATTTGAAAGCATTATGATGTAAAATAAAATTAAATGCTTCAGTTATGAAGTCTATCAGAGTGGGATTCTGATTAAAGTTGGTCAATACTCTTCTAATAGTTTTTACCCCTAGATCCTGTGGAATATGGGTATACAGGCTTTCTATATTTAGCGATGCTAGATGAAAGCCGTCTTGCCACTGAAAGTCTTCCAGCATTCCTATAAAATCTCCCGTGTCTTTTAGGTATGATGGAATTAATTTTGTCAGAGGTTTCAAAAACCATTCAAGGTAATGTGATAAAGGTTCTGTAACTGAGCCTATCCCCGATATTATGGGGCAACCACGGGGGGGAGGCGGCACTGTTCTTATGGATTTTTGGCAAATAATACCAGTGGGGCTTTGTTGGATGCAAAGGGAGCAATTTTTCAGCAGTTTTTTTAGTCAGGATGCCTGCACTAACACTTTTGTGTAGGAAGCTCCTTAATTTATTAATATATGGCCATGTAGGATCGCTAGATAATTTTTTATATACATTGTTATTATTAAGCTGTTTTTTTGCTTCCGTTTCATATGCCTCTCTAATCAGAAGAACAGTGGCGCCTCCCTTGTCCGCCCTGCGGATTACGATGTCATGCCATGATTTTAAGTTATTCAATGAGCTTTTTTCTTTTGCAGTTAGATTGTGGGTGGTTAAAGGATATTTTAAGGCTTCCAAATCTTTTATTACTAGCTCTTGAAATAGGTCAACGTTATTTCCTGGTGTCACAGGGGGGCAGGAAGTGGATTTTAATCCTTTTTTAAAAAAAGAAGATTCTTTTTCTATATTAGTTTCTGCCACCATGTTCTCCGTTAAAGGATACCCAGTATCTATATCTGTGGAGTCTGAAAGGCTTAGAAGCAGTAAGGCATCCTTATTATTCATCGGGGAATCTGTATTATCCCCAAAGAAACCAGGGGACCTATTGTGCATTGTGTTTCACCTATCTCAATGAGTTTTTTAATTTGTTTTTTATTTTTATAGAATTTATTCAAGTGCAACTTTCTGCAGCCCTTGAATAAATCTATTTGAAAATCAGTCAGGTCAAAATTCTCCGGCACACAGAAATTAAAACCTTTTTCAAGCAAAGACAACATATCAGATGTTAAAGAGTGTGAAGAAAGGTTATATATTCTATGTGAACACAAATCATTATTCATTACCATTAACTTTGAACATTAGAATTTTTATAGAAGTTAGAATCTCTAAGTTCTGCATGAGACCTATTTTCGTTTCCCTGGAGTTGGTCTTCCTTTTGTTTCTCCGTCTCCTTCCTCTCCTGGTGCGTCTCCCAAAGGGAGAATGGATGTGGAGGCTTGTTGATCAGCAGGTGTTTTTGCTTTCTTCGTTGGTGCACCGTCCTCCGCTCCACTGGAGTCGGAGTCAGTAGTCCAAGCACCTTTCTTGAAACCTCGATTCATGTTTTTCTTTTGAATTTTTTGAAGATGAAACTTTTGTTATTTACTGCAGCGTTGGAATCGGATTTTTTCCAGGTAAAAATTTGTTGGTGTTCATAGTCAAATGTATCTCTTATGAATTTCTCTTTTTATTTTCTTTGATCATAGATTGAAAAGACAGTAATTTCTTGTCTAGTTTTATAAGAATAGATTGCCATGTTACTTTGGAGATGCGACTTTCCGTTCTTTTCTTAATCTTAAAAGTTCATTGGTAATTTTTAGATGTTCTTCTTCATTCTTTTTTAACACAATTTCTAGAAACCACATAGAGTACTCATGTTGTACGGTCTCCCATTCTTTTTTTAAAATTCAGGTCGTCTTGATAGAAAGATATATTTTTTAGAATCCACAAGCCTCGTGGAACTCTATGGCTCTCATGGTATGATTTTAAAGATTGTACAGTCTAGAAGAGACTAATTTCCTTTTCAGCTAAATTGCTGATTTTCATCTCTAAACTTTTGTTGCCCATCACTTCTACGTCCACCTTCTCAGTGCAGCTGGTGAAAAACGTTGTAGCGTCCTCCCTCCCCGCTAAAATACCACTGTCGGGTGTTCCCAAAGACATCTCCTCTATTGCTTCAGGCATAATGTGCAAGGAACGAACATTATTATATAGAAGCGTGCACTCACGATAAAAAGCACAAGTCCAGTCCAGAAATACCGAGGCAAGAAACACCGGGCACTGCAAATCCAAAGTTTGCTATTTGTTCGTTCCTAATGAGCACAGGGTCTGGGTGCAAATTCCAGGGCGTAGACCACAAATGTATCCAGAGAAAGATAGAATAGGCAGCACTCAGCGGGATCCAAATGCAGAATTTTTTATTCCGAATTCATACCAGAGGGTACAGGTGGTGGGGGAGGGTGATGCCTATGAAGAAACATTGATTAATAGGCAAATACAACATAAAAATAAAAATAAAAATTTTATGACTGTAGGCAGGTGCGTTTTCAACTTTAAATTCAGCCCCATGTATGATGCTATTAAATCTAGCATCAAAAAAAACTAGTATTTAATAAAAAAAAATAAAGATCTTGCAGATATAGCCGCTGATGGTCCTCTAATTTCCTATAGAAGGAGTAAAAATCTAAGTGACATCCTAGTAAAAAATCGCTATGTTACTAAAAATGAAAAAACTTGGTTAGATCACAAAAAAGCCATAGGTAACTTTAAATGTGGCAATTGCCCTTTTTCTGAATACTGCTGCACAGGTGATATCGTAAAAATCGGTAATGAATTTATTAAAGTGAATGATTTCATTACATGTAAATCTAACTTTTTAATTTACGTTATTTTTTGTCCGTGTCAGCGCTTTTACATAGGGAAGACAATTCGGCCACTTTATGTCAGGTTCAGGGATCACTATAAGTCCATTACGTCTGGGATGGGTTCACCTCGCTTAATAAAACATATGCAGGACTGTCATGAAAGCAATCCTCGACTCCTAAGGTTTGCTGGAATAACAAAGATTAACCCTCACGCTACAGGAGGTGACACCCATCGCCTCTTACTCCAGAAGGAGTCCAGACTTATTATGTACTTAAAAGGTCTTGGCCCCCTAGGTATGAACGATAAGAACGACCTATCCGTTGTCTTCTAAAAGTTAGATGAATAGAACTAGATTGTTATTTTCCTGACAATTTTATGTACATTTCCTCTTAATAATATATATTTTTTGCCTGCTCTAAAAAAATGTATGTCCATCTTTGTAATTTGCAACTGGTGTTGTTTATTTAAATATATTTTAATCACTTGATGACGCAAGATCCGCTTTACTCTGTAAAAGAGAAGGCTCTTGGGTCTCAATTCACTGGACCCATGGAAGCACAAAGGTGCGAAACGGCTCGCCGTCGTCTGGCGTTGTGTGCCTAATCCTCACTCTCCCCCACCACCTGTACCCTCTGGTATGAATTCGGAATAAAAAATTCTGCATTTGGTTCCCGCTGAGTGCTGCCTATTCTATCTTTCTCTGTATGGGTTGACAATGGTACAACCTCCTCTTCTATATGGTAATCATCAACAATTTCAGAATTACATCCCAATGTAGAATCAAAGGTTATGGTAAAGTGTTGCCCTTAGGGACCTTGGCTTTAGGAATCTTGACTATTGGACTGATTAGGGGTAATTCTGTAATGCTTGATTGACATTTGAGTATCACTAGGCTCCCCCTCATGGACTTATAATGTTTTTATATCAATCTAGATGATCAAAACCCTTTCTTATAGGGGAACATAGTTATTTATTATTCGTTCCTGAATTTGGGTGGAATATATAGAGCAATTATTTGAGGGGGGATACATAGTTCTATTGTGTAGTTGGCACAAATTTGGTTGGAATATATTGTGGAAGTATTGTGTATTTATTTGCTTCTGTTATTTAAACTTATTTCTATATAACAAAGGAGTTCTTAGTCTGGGAATCGGTTTTAGCCCTCCTTGCATCAGCTGTTGTGTGAGACTGTTAGAATGCATCAAGTGAGTCTAACCATGTTGGGGGAGTGGGTCCGAAGCGGAAAGATAAGTCGCCCAATTACGCCCGTCCCTATAGAGTCGGGCCAGGTACAGCAGATGATGTGCAAACATAGCAATGATGATGATGTTTCTGTTCTGAAAAGATAGAAAATGTCTGTTAACCAACTATTCAGTAAAATTGTTCAAGTGTTACCCAGTAGTCGTCTGCTTACTGAGCGCATGGGGCCGGAGGCCCATGGAAGTGTACGGGAGCCGGAGAAGTCGGCTGAAGAAGTGAAAGCGCTGCAGTCAGCAGTACCACCTCCACACCACATAACACCCCCTCCACTCTGCCCCCTCATGTCTGTGTGCCGCCCCCATGCCAGTAGCTGGCACTGCTCGGATCCGGCCCTGCTGGGGTGGTGGCTCGAGGGTCTCCGGACCCGGGGGTCTCGCGAACACGCCGAATAAATGTGGGGACGTAGATGTACGAGCTAGGCCGTAATAAGTTTGTGACGCCACCCACGGTGTGTGGTGAGTTGGGACACCATCGCTGCTGTTATGGGGCACCCAGGGGAGATGTTGTGCAGCAAGTTGTTAACCCCTCCGTGGGCAGGGATGGTGGCCCCGGGACCCGGTGGAGCGGTGCAGGGAATAGCGGCCGTAGGGGGTGCTGGTGTACTCACTGTTAGTAAAACACACAAGTCTCTGGTAAACCAAGGTGGCGGTGGCCGGTGCCGCGGCCGGTTGCGTTCAGGTCCCCCACCCAGCTGGTGGTCTCTATCCTGTTCCTTCACTGCTTTGTGAAAGGTGGACTTTCCTGGTGTGAAACACAGGAGTCCACTCCCGGCTGGATGTGGCCTAAGGAGCCATACCCGCAGACGCTGGCCCGTGGGATCTATGGGCCCTGGCGGTGACCTCTTATCCCTAATCGGTGGGCTGTTGTCTTCTATGAGGGACTTTGGGTGGGACAGGACCTATAGTCCTGGCCTCAATCGGTTAATTAACCAGTCCGCTTGGTTTCGGTTTCTGGCTTCAGGGTCCGAGTACCCCCCTTTGTGCTACGGTTTCTGGATCGGTTCCCCGTGTCGGTACCGGCGGGCTACAACCCTATCCCGGTCCACCTCGGTTCTGCCGAGCCATATTCCCATCTCCTGCTGACGGAGACCACCGTCTGCCTCCTAGCCAGTGGTACCAGGGCTCCTACCCTGGTACCGTTCAACTTGAACTCCCTGCTGGAGCTACACTTAGCTCCAGCACACACTCCTCTCCAAACTGAACTCTCAAGCTTAACTACTTGTTTTTCCGCCCTGCGCTGTCTAGACCCCTGGGTGGGCGTGTCCCAACCGCCTGGTCACGCCCACTGGTGTGTCTATCTTTCCCTGAGGGGGGGTGACTAGGGTTTCTGGTTGGCTGTGTGTTTCCTAGTTTCCAAGTATAATAACATAATTACAATAAGAATATTTTGTTTTCTTCCCTTACGGGAGGCATGTTACTTCAACGTTGCACATATAAAACTGGGACGGGACGGACCGGGTCCTTTTCACTTCACCCACCCAAAACAACCTATCCCTGGTTCCACAACTAAAACACAGGTTGGCACCCCATGCCCAAGTCCAGGGTAGGTCCAGGTGTGGCCCAAATGGGCCGGGTAAAAAGTTCCTTACCCGGCAGTCCTTTTCTAGGGCCCTACGTCTAGGGGACCCCTGACCCAGAGGTTAGTCACCGGTTTTGTTGGTGACAGGACCTCGGCCGACTCCACCGCAGGTCCGTCCTCCAATCAGCCTCTCCAGAGACTGCGGTTGGGTAAAAAAGGTAGGTCGGGGGCTATGTACAAGACCCAAAAGTTCATGGGCTGGCTCGCAAAGTGGCTTTTTAAACGGGGGTTATAACTGCAAACTGGGAACTTTAAACTCACAGACGGTCCCAATGGGGACTTTGCAGGGGAGGTAGCCGGGAACCGCTACCTGAACATCTTCATACTCGGGACTGGAGAGTGGCAGAGAGGGGTGGATGTGCAGCTGAGCACCCATTCTCATGCTCCTTCTGACGTCCAGAGCAAACCACCCCCTCTCTCTGCAATGCCGGGTGTAGCTCACTAGCTCTCTGGGTTCTAAGTCCCGGTCAGGGTGGCCAACAGGCAGGTGAGGGGCCACGTCCCTCTGGGACACGAATATCTCGGCCTCCATGCCCGACTCGTATATAAACCCCCATCCCTTTTGGGGGCTAAAATGCCGGACCTGGCCTTCGTACGTCAGGCCCCTCACCTGGAAAGTGGCATTCCTCAGATTGTCTTTTTCTATGTAGGTCCGGGACAGGTCGGCGATCTCCCTTCCCAGCTGGCGCCACTGCCGCTCCCAGTACAGAGCATCGGCTGCCTGCTCCAGTTCACTCTGCGCGGGGGCTGGGCCCAGTCAGAGTCCCTCCGTGATGGCTACAACCGGCACCTTTGGCAATGGGGGAACCCGCTGTGACGTGGCCCGCTTTGCTGCCTTGCAGCCATATCCCCGCTGTGCCTCAGCCGAGGCCGGGAATCTGGGAGCGGCCAGCGTTACTTGCGCTACTGGCTTCCGGTCGGGGACCGCCTCCGCCATGGCCGGGCGGACTGACGGGGCCATTGTCATCTCTGACGTGGCTCCTTCCGGGACCAGGATCGCTGTCGGGTCCACGGTTGGACGGGTCACCTTCCGGACGCTGGCCTGGTGTGGAGCCGGGATGGGTGCCGGGGCGGTGACGGGCTTACTGCTGGCGGCTTCCGCTGGCGGGTCCTCACGGGCCGATGGAATGGGTACTGCTGCCGGTGTTGGTGGCAGTGGACCGAGCGGGGTGTCAGCAGTAGGTGAAAGCGGCGAGGGAGGCAGCGTGGCGGGCAAGGGCAGACCGGGCCCCTCAGCCTGGTCGGCCGGTCCCTGGGGGACATAGGGGCGTGGGTCGCTTACCCAATGCGGAGGCTAACTGTGACTACCTGGTTTTGCCAGGGCATCATGTCTGTACTGTGGCGGGGTGGGATGAGGATTTCTGCAAAGACCCTTGCCCACTTTACACTTGAATTGATAAATACAGCAGATTTTCTGCACAAAAAACACTGGGGTTTTTATAAACCAAAATGTTTTTATTAAAGATTTTATACAATACATAAATCAGACAAAACCCCAAAATCCCCATCTCTCCCTCCCCCCAAGTGAAAAAAAAATAATAATAAAAAAAATCACGTATTTGACTGTTCATGTTCACCACGTGGGATGAATACATGTCGCAGTTCTCTTTAGAAAATACAATGTCCAAGGGTATACGAGAGGACCAGAATCATCAACATTCTCATCCCAGTTAACATCATGCATGCCAAAAGTTAGACAAAAGCAAGCAATGAGTCCATAGAAAGAAATTGCAGTTCCCGCATCCATACAACATTTCAGTTATTTATACCATGGTTTAAAACAAGCCTAATCGGAACCTAAATAAATCCCTAGATGCCAGACCGGAGTCGTTTCTCCACGGGGCCCAGATATTTTCAAATTTGGCCATACAATTCTGTTTTAAATATATTCCCTTCTCCAGGTTTACCATCCAATTGATCTTGTTAAAAAACACTGATGTGGTTGGAACTTGATCAGAGATCCAATATTGTGCTATTAATTTCCTTGCCATATATAACATACGGGCAACCGCCACTTTACCCTCCTCCTCCATCTTCAGGTCTTCGATATAACCCAGGATACATACAAAGGGGGTGAGGCTCAGATCTATGGTATACACTCTATTAATGACTGAAGTAACGCCTTTCCAAAACACCTCCAAGCTAGGGCAAGACCACAACATGTGGAGCATCGACGCTGAGTCCGCCCCACATCGCGGACAAGTGGGGTCCGGCCTGGCACTTATGTCAAAAATTTTGGGGTACGATAGACTCGATGAACCACATACAGCTGAGACAATCTGTGGGCTTACCCCAGAGACAGATCGGGTATTCTTTCCACTATTTCCGCCCACTGATTGTCTTCAATAGGACCCAGCTCCTGTTCCCATCTCCCTTTAGAGTTCGGTGAGTGATGCATTAACCTGTCCAGTACTTCCCCATACAATACAGATATTAAACCAGATGAACCACTTGAGAAACCTATTCTCTAACTGTCTTCAGCACAGTATGCATGTCTTAATTGGAGGTATTTATAGAATTCACCATTCAAAAACCCAAACTCTAATTGTAGTGTGGAGAACTCTTTAAAGCTATCCCCGTCCAGTAGCTGCATAAGTCTGACCAACCCTCTCCCCCTCCAGCCTCCAAACCCCTCCAATATATTTAGGTTGGGCAGCCATGGGGTATCCCAGACAGAGGTAAGCTGCGAAGGCCCCTTGATGTCCTGCATATCTTCAATTTTATCCCATAACTTATGTATCAACAGAAGGGTAGGCGTAGTTTCCGAAGACGAGTGAAATCTACCTGATTCCAGGACCTCGTAGAGACTAGATGACTTGAAGTGTTGCTGCAATAAAGCTCTTTGCGCCCCCCCCCCTGGGTCATCCCACCCTCGAATATATTGCATTTGGGCGGCTGCAAAGTACGCCAATGGATTCGGCACTGAGAGAGTCCTCCATTCCGTTTGTTCCTCTATAACGTTTCTAATTTAATTCTTGGACTACACCATCCCCAAATCAGTTCCCTAATAAGAGAGTTAACTTTATAGAAATATCTCTGGGGTATCCAGTGTTGAGAATTATGTAGGACATACAGCAGCTGGGGCATCCAAATCATTTTTACCAGGTTCGCCCGTCCCACCACCGACAGAGGTAGCCGGGTCCATATGTCAACTTTATCCTTAAATTTTTTAAGGATTGGGGTCAAATTGAGTTTAGTGTAATCGTTCACTCTGGCAGTAACTTTAATTCCCAAGTATTTAAGTTGTGAGGAGATTTGCAGTCCTGAAGAAGCATATCTAGGGATATTATCCAAGTTATCTACAGGGAGTAACACAGACTTCCCCAAATTTATAGTTAACCCGGAATATCTCCCAAACTTCTGAATCAACTCCATGGCCAATGGTAATGAGACCGATGTATCTGACAGAAAAAGGAGAGTACCATCCGCACAAACACACATGCACGCATGCACACACACATATTATATGCTCACCTTACCTTCCGTTCCATCGCCGGTCTGCTGGGACTTGCTGTTCTCTGGTACGGGGCCAGGCTGTGTAACGCGTTACCATAACGACGAGGCAGGAACTTCCCGGCCAGAGCGCTGACGTCAAAGGCAGAGCTGCTTGCCTCTGATTGGCCAGCGCTCTGCCTTTCATTAGCGATGATAGGAAGTTCCTCCCTCATCGCTATGGCTGCAGATACACAGCGTGGACTGGAGCGAAGCGGCGCACTTCAGCACCCAGGAGGCCGGCGATGAAACGAAAGGTAAACATATCATGTTATATTATATGCTCACCTTACCTTCCGTTCCATAGCATGCCTCCTGGGTCTTGTAGTTCGTCGCGACGTACCCGGGAACTACAAGAACCATGAGACCGGAGGTGGAACGGAAGGTAAGGTGAGCATAATACTGTATGTGTGTGTTTGTGCGTACATGTGTGTGTTTGTGTGGACTGCAAGTGCGGGTCAGAGTGTGGTGGATGGACGGAACAGAAAGTGTGTGCGGTGAGAATTTCGCTCGTACAGCAAAGCTTTCTCGTAAAGTGGGTTACAAATTTACAGAAAGCTTTGCTTGTTAAGCGAAATTCTCGTTAAGAGGGTTACTCGTTATGCGAGGTACCACTGTATATAATTGCTGATAAAAGTCAGCAAAAACCTGCAAAATCCTCTCCGACTCATTCACCACAGATCCCGTGGAGTCCCTTACCGCCCCAACAAAGGAATTTCCTGTGCCCTAGCTATTACAGCTAATAATAGTTGCCCTTTCCCCCTCTTCAAAAAATGTGTGCTGTGAAAACATCCGCCTATTCTTGGCCTTTTCCCTGAGGTGAATATCATATGACTTCTGGGCCTCCTTCCACTCCAACAGATTCTGAGTGGTTGCCGATTCTATATACTGACGTTCTGTAGACTGAACCCTGTCCCAAAGAAATATCCCAAACTGACGTGACCGGGTCTTAGATCTGCTAATCCCCTGTATCAATGCCCCCGTAAACAGGCCCTCATGGCATCCCATATGTAACGTCCTGGAGGTGGATTCACGGGACCGTGCACCGGACTCCCCCAGAGAGGCAACCAAGAGCTAACCCCTATACAGGGACTGTCTGGTCACCCCACCAGAGGGCCTAAATGCACGGCAGCCGGAACACAGGGAGTACGGGGTATGGGTCCTTCAGAGATCGGCACAGGAGATGACTAATAGTCCAATGGGAACCGGAGGCAGGACAGGAGACGGGAACCGGGTACAGGTGCTGAGTAGTCACAGCCGACGTGGTCCAGATCCAGCGGGACGTGCAGGCTGGAGCTTCTAGGTAAAGTCCAGGTGATGGGTTCAGGCTGACGGGAGATGGCAGGATCCTCAGCAAACAGTCACCGGGACACCTCCTGGGTAATCGGCACTCTGGGACCAGGTCAGGATGGCAGAGGGGCTCTGCGGAAGAGACAGAGTTAATCTGAGTACAAGACACAGATGGACCTGAACACTTAGCTATGGGAACACGTTGATCAGGCACCGCCCCCATGGAAAGGAAGTCTTAATATACCCTGTACCTGTATTTGACCATATCCTGTTTCCAGGATGCTGGCCCTTTAAGAAGAGGCGAGTGAACGCGCGCCCTAATGCGCATGAGCGAGGCTCGTGTGCCGGAGACCAGAGCAGGAAGCGGTGCAGGAGATGCAGGGGGACCAGACAGTGTCCTGGCTCGCAGGGACCGGCGGGCAGAAGGCACGGAGGATGCAGAGGAGGGAGAGTGAGAGGGGCAGCCGCGGGCAGAAGAACCGGGAACCGGAGCGGTGAGTGACAGACGGTGCCGGGACCCGGGGAGCGTGACACCATATAACATTTTGAGAAATATCCTCCTGGACATTTTCTCTAAAGTAATGGTTTAAGGTACAAAAAACACTGCTATATCTCCACCTGGACCTTCGACATCTCTTTTAGTTACTAGGTGCCAGCATATTCATTTTTTGGGTGTTGTTGGTGATATATGACATCAGGACCAGAAGCTTGGGGCGAAACTGGTTCTGTCCAGCCATAGAGGCTATTATGAATGGTGTTGTCATGTTTGGCAGTATTGGATGCGTGTGCTGTCCAGCTGGAATAATCATTTTCCTACTGTGGCCAATGTGACAGTACCATTGTAGCGCTGGCTTCCCTTGTGGGCTGGCGTTCTGTGGCATCCTAGCACCATGTCCCTGCTCTCTAGTCTTTCCTGCATGGCCATCAACATGCTGCACGGTCCTCTGCACTTCCACATGGCCATCCTTGAATTGCGTGGTCCTTGGCTCGCCCCTCCGTGGCCACCCATGTGTCACTTGGTCCTTTGCGTCCCGTCATTGCCATCCACGTGTTGTGCAGTCCCCAGCTTGTACCCCCTGCAGATGCCCACGTTTGTGTCTGCC
Organism: Anomaloglossus baeobatrachus; assembly: GCF_048569485.1. Taxonomy (NCBI): domain Eukaryota; kingdom Metazoa; phylum Chordata; class Amphibia; order Anura; family Aromobatidae; genus Anomaloglossus; species Anomaloglossus baeobatrachus. The sequence continues at coordinate 451,825,951 of NC_134356.1, forward strand.
CTCAGCTCCTTCCTAGGCATGCTGCGCGGGGTTTCCTGGTCTCCAGCCTAGGGGGTGCACATGCATGCTTTCTGTCCCTTTAAGGGTAAGCTTGTGTAGCGCACCTGAGCCACTCAGGGCACTACAAGGAACTGCATCCTCTAGGGGATGCAGGACCTACCCCCTGGGACCTGGAGTACCAGTGCCGATACTGTGGGGCCCCGAGGTTCGGTGTCGGTGCAGCGGTGCATTACCTTCAGGGACTCCACGCGGCTGGATCTTGTCACAGGTAGGAAATCCTCTATTTTGATTGTCGTGACGCCACTCTCAGAATTGCGGTCAGTGGAGACCGCCACTGCAGGTTAGGGGTGCCTGGGGCTGATAGTAGGTGCAGTCAGTTGTAATAGCCTCCTGAGAGTGAGGCATGCCCCAGGGTCCCGTGTAGGTGTGTGGAACTACAAGTCGCAGAATGACTCACACGCACAAGCAGGATGTCTTTCAGGGGTTTTTACTCACTGATGGTGGCAGGGTGAGTAACCCGGGCGTAGCTGGGATGAACCAGGCTGGAACCAGGTGTCCTTCAGGCTGACTGGTGAGGGTGGCTACCAACTCGCCTTCCTTAGCCCGTTGTGTTTTGGGGTAACCCCTGCTTGAAGCCCTGCTGGGGTCGCCCAGGGAAGTTGCTGGTGCCTCTCTCCCCTTCTTTTTGGCCCGTTTGCTTGTAGCCTGGACCAGGTCACTCCGGCTGCTTGCCTCCTGTGAGCTATGGGCCCTCACTTTGGCTACGTGGCTGCGGACTCTGTGGTGTTGTCTTGGGGGTGTAAAGTGCCCCCTCATGCAGGTTTGGCAAAGGACAGGTGGATCTATCCCTGCACCGGGACCTGTTACCCGTTTGGGCCTGGTATCTCCCTGACAGTCTCCTTACTCTCCACTCCGTTGCTCTCTCTTTAGTCGTGGGTGGATTTCGGGCAGCACTACCAGGTGACCGATCTCCCCCGTCGGTAGTCACTGCGCGTACGTTGTCAGAATTGTGTAGAGCTACAGGGTCTGCTTCTGTCCTCCCTGAACTTCACCACTCAACTGTCTTCGGCTCACTCTTCCCTCCTCTCCTGTTCTTGCCTACGTCACCTAGCAACCAGGCTCTCTACCACACCCCTCGAGTGGAGATGGAGGCTTCGCCCCCTCCTGGGATCCCCAGGGGTCCTCTCAAAGGTAAATGTGTGAGACCTGATCACTATGCGCCTGTGTAGTCACACCTCGGTCAGCCTTCTGGATTACCTGTTTTGTACTGTCCCCAGCATGGGTGCAGTACTCAGTGGTGCCTGACCAGGTCAGGGGCGCCACATTCCCCCTTAGTTATCACCAGCACGTCCTCGGGCTGCAAGACAACATTTTAAAATGCGTAAAACAGTAAAACATGGTAAAACGTTTTAAAACCATCAGGTACCATACATCACCACCCTCCACCCACAAGTCTGTTAACCCACCCTAAACCCTCTCAGGCGGCAGGTCACCGGTTTCTTTTGGTAACCAGGTCTGGGCCATCAGCTTCCCCAGACCTTTCTTCCCATCTGCCTTTCCCGTTGGCCGCGCCTTCAGCCACTTCTGGCAGGATGTAGAGGCGGCTTTCATGGTCTGGTGGTTTCAGGGTATACCTGGCCTGGTGGAGCCGCGCCTTCAGCCACTTCTGGCAGGATGTAGAGGCGGCCTCCACAGTTGGTGCTGACCAGGTACCCTCTTTGTGGTGGAGAGCCAGGCCCCATAAACAGGCGTGCTCCCTGGTAGTGGTTGTACCTCTGGGGTAACTATAAACACTGCGAGAGTTTGTGGCTATAGACAGTTCATAGCCTATGGTCCATACACGAGGTGCAAAAGGATTTTCTCACATCAGTTCATGTGGGCACATTTCTTAAACTTTTCTATAACGTTGCAAACTTCAAACTTTAACTTGCTGTACTTTCGTATTTAACTTTACTTTTGTTTACCAGGGCTCTTGCCTATTGGGCTTTGGCACCTGTCGTCATCATCTGTTGTAGAGATAGCAGGATCTCTGTAGGGGTTCCTGGTACATGGTATGACATCCAGTGCGTACCACCCTCTTTCTCCTTGATGTTTTGTGAACTCGACCAAATCTCCCTTCCGTAGGTCTCTTCCTGGGTGTCCTCTGGGCAAATGGGCTCTAACGTCTCTCCTGCTTACAAATATGCCCTCCTTTACACCAGATGCTACTATAAAGCCATATCCAGACCTTAGACTGAAGTCTTCTACAACTCCTCGACAAAGTGGGCCTCTGACCTGCGATTTGGCCCTTCTCAAGGACCGCTTTTCCTCTAAGTCTCTGGCCGTGACCTCGTCCTTCTCCTCGGGAGACTGCTGTGCAGGTGGATCCCTTGTCCTGCTGCGGCGCCGTGTCCTGCGGGCTGGGTCCTGCCTGGCTGCCACCTCACCGCTTGCAGGCTCCCAGGTGAGGTATCTGGACAAATCTTCCTCAGCGGAGGATGTCGGGCCCTCTTCATCCCAGCGGGAGTACGGCAGCATCTCGGGCTCTTGGACTGGTGCTGCATCCACTGCTGATGGCTCTGGGGTCAGCTTCTCAGCTTCCTGGCCTCCCCTCCCCCTTAGTTCTGCTGGGCACTCCTCTTGTGGCAGCGCTAGGGATGGATTTTCATCAGCAGGCCAGGGCGGGGGACCCTTTGGCATGAATGTTGCAGGAGTCTTCCTGTGAGTATGCGGAGGGAGCAGATACCGGTCCACCATCTCCTTTGGGAAGTGGGCCTCTAGATCAGCCTTCAGCTTCCAGTATTCGGGGTCCTCCCCCAGCAGGGACTTCCTAGCAGGGACTTCCTTGGGCTGGGGAGCGGTGTCTGCTCTGACCTGGCAGGCCGGGGTAAATAATTGTACAGTCTTGTCTTGGCGGGCCGAGCCTGGCGTGGCAGCGGCCTGGTCTTGGCGGGCCGAGCCTGGCGTGGCAGCGGCCTGGTCTTGGCGGGCCGAGCAGGGCATCGCTGCGGCGGCCTGGATTGGCGTCGCAGCTGCGATGGGATCTGTGCGGGCCGGGCTGGGCGCTTCTGCGGCCTGGATTGGCGTCGCAGCTGCGATGGGATCTGTGCGGGCCGGGCTGGGCGCTTCTGCGGCCTGGATTGGCGTCGCAGCTGCGATGGGATCTGTGCGGGCCGGGCTGGGCGCTTCTGCGGCCTGGATTGGCGTCGCAGCTGCGATGGGATCTGTGCGGGCCGGGCTGGGCGCTTCTGCGGCCTGATTCAGCGTTGCCGCGCCGGGCGCCTCTTCAGGGACCGCGGGCGTGGCAGCAGGAGTCGGGACACTCGCGCTGGCAGGGGCAATATAGGACTCACCCATCAGTGCCACCATCGGGACCTGAGCCGTCCTGTGGGGCACTCGTAGCGCGGCTCTCTCCTCATAGGCCTCAACTGCCTCAGCGATTTCCTGCAGCTCCGCACGTCCTTCCCGGATCTGCTGCACGATCCTCGCTTCCAGTCGGTTACTGAACTGGGCAAGCTCCCAGGACCACCAGGCAGCGGAACCTGGCTCTGGGCTCCTATCTTCAGACGCCATCTTCACCGTGTCGTCGCTGCTCTGCAGATCTTTTCTCAGCAGCAGGCTTCCGGCTCCCTTTCTTTCCCGACGTCTCTGAACGCCTCCGCTCTCATCACTCGCGAGGCCAGGACCCTTCAGGGGATCTCTGGGTAGCCACACCTCTTCGTGGGCGGTAACTTCTCCCAGCGCGGGCTGCTGTTGTTTTTCAGCGCGCTTTTCATGGTGGCAATATGGCGGCGCTTCCAATTTTCCAAGCGGACCGCCCAGGCACATAGTCACCTGTCTGAACAGGTCTAGTCCTTATCCTGTTCGTGACGCCAGAAGTGTGGGGCCCCGAGGTTCGGTGTCGGTGCAGCGGTGCATTACCTTCAGGGACTCCACGCGGCTGGATCTTGTCACAGGTAGGAAATCCTCTATTTTGATTGTCGTGACGCCACTCTCAGAATTGCGGTCAGTGGAGACCGCCACTGCAGGTTAGGGGTGCCTGGGGCTGATAGTAGGTGCAGTCAGTTGTAATAGCCTCCTGAGAGTGAGGCATGCCCCAGGGTCCCGTGTAGGTGTGTGGAACTACAAGTCGCAGAATGACTCACACGCACAAGCAGGATGTCTTTCAGGGGTTTTTACTCACTGATGGTGGCAGGGTGAGTAACCCGGGCGTAGCTGGGATGAACCAGGCTGGAACCAGGTGTCCTTCAGGCTGACTGGTGAGGGTGGCTACCAACTCGCCTTCCTTAGCCCGTTGTGTTTTGGGGTAACCCCTGCTTGAAGCCCTGCTGGGGTCGCCCAGGGAAGTTGCTGGTGCCTCTCTCCCCTTCTTTTTGGCCCGTTTGCTTGTAGCCTGGACCAGGTCACTCCGGCTTCTTGCCTCCTGTGAGCTATGGGCCCTCACTTTGGCTACGTGGCTGCGGACTCTGTGGTGTTGTCTTGGGGGTGTAAAGTGCCCCCTCATGCAGGTTTGGCAAAGGACAGGTGGATCTATCCCTGCACCGGGACCTGTTACCCGTTTGGGCCTGGTATCTCCCTGACAGTCTCCTTACTCTCCACTCCGTTGCTCTCTCTTTAGTCGTGGGTGGATTTCGGGCAGCACTACCAGGTGACCGATCTCCCCCGTCGGTAGTCACTGCGCGTACGTTGTCAGAATTGTGTAGAGCTACAGGGTCTGCTTCTGTCCTCCCTGAACTTCACCACTCAACTGTCTTCGGCTCACTCTTCCCTCCTCTCCTGTTCTTGCCTACGTCACCTAGCAACCAGGCTCTCTACCACACCCCTCGAGTGGAGATGGAGGCTTCGCCCCCTCCTGGGATCCCCAGGGGTCCTCTCAAAGGTAAATGTGTGAGACCTGATCACTATGCGCCTGTGTAGTCACACCTCGGTCAGCCTTCTGGATTACCTGTTTTGTACTGTCCCCAGCATGGGTGCAGTACTCAGTGGTGCCTGACCAGGTCAGGGGCGCCACAATACCACCAAAGCACAACCAAAATCCTAGTTCTCCACTCCACACCGGGCATAGAGGGTTAACCATGTAAGGGGATAGTCGCCATGGGAAGGAACGAGTCCCGGGATTAGCCAGCCTGGTGAGAGGGGTCAGCAGTCAGTAGAGAGAAGTGTGGCACACAGAGAGGTGTGCGGACGTGCCTGAGCTGGATCCGTGCAACGGTGACCCCGGGGGCACGGGAGAGAGGTCGCCAGGGCAGGTACGGATAGGTACCGCTGTGACCGGAGCACGCACGGGTCACCGGGCCGTAGATCAGGCGCCAGTTCTACATGGCTTGAAAATCACCTACACGGTGAGGACATCTTCATGGACTTCACCGAACCAATAAATCCGGGGGCATCAGCAGTAAACTAGGATCGGAGTTTGGACACTTACCTCCCCACAGGGTCCGCACTGCCCGTCGTACGGAGAAGGAGACTGTACCCCAAAAAGGGACAGTCGGGCCCCAAACGCTCCACGCTATGGGGACCCAACCAACAGAGAGTGCCGGTGACAGAGCAACCTGGGTCACTACATTAGCACTGATACTCCATGGGACCTGGACTAGTAATCTAAGGGTCTGAGTGAGTAGCGACTGTTCAAGATAACCTGGTGTGGTCTCCGTCATTACTCTATCACATCTCCAAGGCACGGCCCTACCTGCGGAGGGCCTAACACCATTGCTGCAACCACCACCAGCTCTGGGATTACCCACATTCAGCAGCGGCAGTTCTCCACCTTTAACTGCAACCCGCAGGTGGTGTCACATGAACATTAACTCTTATCTCCCCTGCAAATACTCCCCTTTTACAAAAGAAGCTCCAGGGCAAGGGACTGGGCAACGGCCACGAGAGTGACATTCCCATTTGCGACCACCCGGGACAGAGTACCCCCTTCCCCAGGCGTGACACTTGCACACCCTGCAAAGGTGTCTTAGCCTATCACTGAATTTCACCAGGTACTTCAGTGTCTCCCTCCCCCCGATGGGAGGAGCCAGAGCAAAGCAATAGGATTCAGTTACTAACCTGTGTGTTGGTCCTGTCTGTTTGCTTTGGTCTCCCAGCCACCAGCATGAGTCCTGCATCTGAAACCAGTTTTTCTCTGCTGTGTCTGTCTTGTCTATTTCCCTGCACCTGTCCTGTCTGTTCCCTGGTACCAGCCTCTATCCTGCACCTGTCCGTACCAGCCTGTACCCTGTACTTGTGTTCATACTTGCCTGAAACCAGCATCTGTGTCCGTGCCAGCCTGTATCCTGCAGTTGTGTCCATACCCGCCTGCACCTGTCGTCCTGTCTGCCTCAGCCACCCTGGATGCACTTGTGTCCGATGTCTTGTCCTTGATGTCCCATGTCTGGTGATCCATGCCTGTTGACTTGGACCCTGACAACCAAAGTTCCTCCAGATGTCCTGTCCCGACTGCACCTGTGTCCAATGTCCTGTGACTGATGTCCTTTACCTGGTGACCTGAGCCTGATGACAAATCCCAGAAGTTCTACACCTGCCTGTATCCATGCTGCTTGTTCCCTTCCAGACTGTGTTCCTATTCTGCCCTGTTTGTCCTACCAGCTCTGTTTGTCCTGTCTGTTCCTATCCTACCTGTCCGTTACCTGACCCTGGTCCTGCTATCCCCGTGCTTCGCTAGGCTGCCACAGTCCCAGTTACTTCCCTTGGAGTGGCACCTGATGTGCCGCCTTGCGGCGGTTGCTTAGTTGAGTGCCTCCCACTAAATGGTAATCCTGGGTTCCACCTGTGGTCAAGTGGGTCCACTCTTGCTCGTCGCTCTCACCAGCAATGAATGTTGCAACTATACCCTACTAAAACTCCCAGCTTACTGTTGGGAATTACCAGTTAAAGTTAATACTATTTAGCACCTATTTATTTTTTCTATTCTTATTCTGACCTAGTCCTATTTGCTGATGATTCTTCTGTCATACTATTTTATCCTGTCTTCCTGGTTCTGACCAGGTGAACTAAAGATTAATTTCAGCCCACTCTACTAGTAAGAAACCACTCTTAGGACTCAACCCAGGGCCCCTGTGTAAGTCCTTATCCCTCTACAGGGTTAACAGGGTGAATGCAAGAGCTCCACTGAGACTTGATAGTCAAAGTAACCAATGCAAAGCCTGTCCATGGAAGCCCTATTTTGGGCTGTCAGATGAACATAGACAGAGGCTTTTTGCGAAAACAAACATGAAAAAATGTAGCATTTACATTATGTGGGTACATGGCCTAAATCTTTACTTCAAGCACTTGTCAAGCTGACATGCAATATGGTTTAGTATGATGAGTTTATTACTTTGGTTACATAGGTTCAATCTACTTCTTGTAATAAATCTGAACACCCTTCAAGGTTCTCTAAACTTGATTCTTGCTCCTCCCTCTGAATAGGGAAGCTGGCTAAATCATGCAAGCCCTCACTATCGTAGAGGTGTTTCTACCTGGGATACTATATACTGTGCGTGCAGATAACTTCCCGTAATATAAATTGTGTAACCCTGAGGCAGTTCTAGTGATTTACAGTTCAATTACATGCACAGAGGAAGAGGAATGGTACAAAGAAGGGACAGGCACAACTCTCTTTGACTTGGCCTGGAGCCCTTCTCCTTGGAGGTTTGCGTGCAGGAATGACCATTGAGGAAGGATTCTCCAGTCGTGCTGTATGTGTGTTACCCACCAATACCATCTGTAAATAATACACGAACTGCATGTGACTTGGTTTAAAATTGGCCACAGCAGCCTTTATTACCTATTATTTACATACTAACACAAGGGGGCGCCGTCCAACGGGCGACCCCAACAAATAACAATAGGTAACACAGTAACCAATACAGTAAATATACAACCCTGAGTAGGCCCAGTCCAGGAACCACTTCTCACCCCAGTATCCCTGGCCGCAACACACCGACCCAGAGATGAGGTATTAATCACCTACGGATTAACCCTCCAACTTTGCAGAACCCCGTGCCTGCAACATCCCGGAACCTGGAGCCACCATACCAAGATGGTGTCTCTCTGTCCAGTTACCATTGCCTTCAACCGCCTCTGGACCAGACCTACCCCCCGCTGCTGTGACAAAGAAACAACCCAGACAAAATTCCCCTCGGTATTAAACACAAGGGAGGGTGGGCGGGGATCGTTCCATATCCGGAAGTCAAGAGAGAGGGGGTAAGTCAAAGTCCTTTACTTACACCCCTCAACTGTCCCACCTCTTCCTCCAGGGAACTCCTCCTACCCACCAATCCCTCTATTCTGCCTTATAAACAAACCATTCCTGTTTCCATTAACCCCATCACTCCTTCCCTTCCCTCTAGTCATGTCGCCCCTCCACCCTATGGGTTCCATGGCTTTCTTGACCATTGAGGAAGGATTCTCCAGTCGTGCTGTATGTGTGTTACCCACCAATACCATCTGTAAATAATACACGAACTGCATGTGACTTGGTTTAAAATTGGCCACAGCAGCCTTTATTACCTATTATTTACATACTAACACAAGGGGGCGCCGTCCAACGGGCGACCCCAACAAATAACAATAGGTAACACAGTAACCAATACAGTAAATATACAACCCTGAGTAGGCCCAGTCCAGGAACCACTTCTCACCCCAGTATCCCTGGCCGCAACACACCGACCCAGAGATGAGGTATTAATCACCTACGGATTAACCCTCCAACTTTGCAGAACCCCGTGCCTGCAACATCCCGGAACCTGGAGCCACCATACCAAGATGGTGTCTCTCTGTCCAGTTACCATTGCCTTCAACCGCCTCTGGACCAGACCTACCCCCCGCCACAGGACAGGGCACGTGACTCCTTACGTGGCCTGGACCCGCCACACACCAAAAGCTTGTACCACACCTCCACGCAATCCCAGCGTCCACAAACAGCACCAAGAACGTTAAGATGCACCCCCATCGCATCACCAAAACCACCAGTTCAGCGCCACCAACTTTAGGCGCCGCCCCCCAATAAAGGCTCGATTGATACTGCCTACCGCACAAGCCACACGCCATTCCAAACCGGTCACACTATCAAAAACTACCCCACGATTAAGCCCGGGTATGTCTTCCACAATGCAACAAACCAACAAATTTTTTTTTTTTTTTTTTTTTTTTTTTTTTTTTTTTAAAACATTCATAAATAACTTCTCGAGATACCTAATCGCTGCCTCCCACTCACTGGACCAGTACCATCGACCCGTCCAGACCCCACTGGCAAAATTTGGGCGAGCCTCAGACCGTCGAGGCCCCGAGAACCAACGAATGCCCAAATATCCAAATGAGGCACACCCTCACCACAAAACCCAGAGGTTATAAACCCACAGATAACCCCAACCTGTTACGCCAACCCATTCCACTCCCAAAAGACTCAAACGCCCCCATTGGCCTTAACCCGATAACAACTGAGGCCAACGTAACACCGAAACAAGAGGACTCCCACCTCCCAATACTTCTCACCACCCCTTTTCTGAGCCCACCGAGGGGCCTCCGTGGAAGCCCAATCCAGAAGGAAGACGACCCGTAGTATTCCGGGCGCCCACCCCCGCCACCTGCAATCCAGTCTGCAGCGCTGCCACAAAATGGTACCTTAACAAACGCGACACAATAATGATCCTGGGCGTCCTCACAACATAAATTCCGCACCCGGGACCGCGTATAACAACACCAACCTTCACCACCCGCCTAATCTGATTCGGTGAGCGACAAAGCCGGCGCTCAACCCACTGCACCACCTCGGACACATCCTCCAACATCCAACCTCCGCTCCTAACCGTAGATGGGCTGACCAACCCCACAATCTCAAAGCCTCCCAAAAGGCTAACACAAACCGTTTTGGACAAGGGAAACAAAACCTGCTCGTGCTCAGATGAACATAGCCACCACAAATCACTCACCAAACGCTTCCACAAAACAACGGAGACGAACCCTTGTATCCCGCTGCCTCACACCCTTACGACCAAACCCTTCAAGGCCTGCCGCGCACTAAGATCCTGCGAAAACATCTCTCCACATCTAATCCTCAACAAGACAGCCACAGCCGCCACCCTCTGCTCCACTGCTGACGCCGGCCTAGCAGCCTGAAAACCGTTAATCACCACTGCCAACACCCCCACCAAATACTCCACCGGGCCTTCCTCACACATTGTCCCAAACAACGTTATCCGCGCCACCCACACTTCTGGATATCAGCCCCAAATAACCTCAGTCACTGGGCACCGAGCCGCTCCCCAACACAGCCACACCAGACTCCACAAGCCCTCAGGACACACCGTGCCCACCTCGTCTGTTACGCGGCCTCAACTCCCGAGACCTGCAGAACTGGAAGGAAACAAAGCAGCTGCTATTCCCTTGGCGAACCCCAGTACTGGTTGCGCCACGCATACCATTTTTTTTTTTTTTTTTTTTCTTTTTTAAACGCATACAATTGCGAAACCAACTGTCGCAAGTACGCCACCCTTGGCCCCAGGATTAGCAAACCAACTATTAATCGAATTCTCCACCAACTGATAGTCAGAATGACAGCACACCTTCCTCTTGGAAAAACTGCCAACCTCCCCAACCCGACTACTACCACCGATTGGAAGCGCTACCCCACAATGCCCAACCAGAAAACCAACTGGACCCGCTGCATCCGAGTACCGCAGCTACGTTCCATCAGGCACTACCTTACCCAGCCACAATCCGCGGCCACTAAATCGCCGTAAGAAAAAACCTCCTACACCATCAGATCGTCATTGATCTCCTTCGTGACCACACACAAATGATCCGATGGCTGCACCCTTGGCGCAGCCATCGCCAGCCGTCCAGCAGACACGCCCCCCAGCGGCGTAACTCTGCACCCGTGGTTCGACCGCCCCTGCAAAGACTGCACCGCCTGAAACCGCACCGTCTTAGCTGACCTAACTGCCTCTATCGCAGCCCATAGGACCACACCATTACCCACGAATCCTACCTCTCTGACCATAACATCAAACTTTATCCCCCACAAACTGTATCACTGGCGTTGGACCCTCAGTCTTCGCCTGCGCCAACAGGCCCAAAAGAGTATCCACCACCATCTGCAATGAAACAAACAACCTCAACGAATCATCAACCCGCCAACCCGATGTAAAGAGAATGAACCTATAATGAATAAGAGGTGTAAGCTGGGACACACCACGCACAAACCACTCCACAAAGAAATAACCGCCCCCAACGGAACATAAAATGGGACAAAACCCATTAGCCCCCACCGATCAGCATAATAATAACTCCCCTCCCCACCGCAGCACCAGAACTGCTAGCTAGCAGGGTGGACCAGTAACAACCTAAATGCCGCCTCCAAATCCACCTTTGCCATCAATGCTCCACGGCTCACCGCCTTTACCAAATCCCACCCTCTGTCCAACGACACATAATAAACCGCCGACAATTCTGGAGCCAAGCAGGCATACACCGATGACTCCTCCAGATAAGATACGTTTTGAACAAGCCGAAATATATACATCTATATACAGCTCATTTCCGGCACTACCCACCAACAGAGAAACCCAATCATGACAAGGAGGGCCCCGAATGGCCCACCCATCCTGCCCAAAGCCACGTCCTGACCCCTCTTTCCACTGACAACCACCAGGTGTCCCCTCGCCCAGCACAAACTTCCAATAAGGAGGCAAAGATCCACCAATATAAATAGAAAGACGCAGAATTACTATGTTCCTTACCACAACCCAACACGTATGCTTAAGACAACCGTCCGCGCCAAATCTGCACCACCCATCATTCTATTCCCCCCAAAAAACCCTCATCGACCGTGTCGCCGGGGTTCCACGCCCCGAACAGCCAACTACCCCCCAAAAGGGGGGGGGCTGACTAGGAGCCGCCATCCACTGCAGCCATAAGGATGTGCCCGTATGCTCCTACCGCATACTGGCACGCAACACCTTCCCTTGCTGAAATTACACGGCGTACTGAAGCCAGACTAAACCGCCATATGACCTAAACAAGCCACCCCAAATGGATCCATATAACCGAACCATGCCGAACCAATTACCCAATTCCTTCCCCCGATACCCTTGCCAAAAACGCAAATGCCCGCAGCCACGTTGCAAATGTACGAGGGGTGAGCCTCCACCGGCGCTCCCCTCCCTCTACTTATCCTTCCTGGAATCACTTGGCTTAACCTAATCCAGGTGAAACTGTTCCAGGGGGAGCAGCGAAACTATTGCTACACGTTCCCCCATTCAAATCTTATCCCTCACATCCTCCAGCAAGTGAGCCCCCCCCCAGCGGGCCTTTGAAGCACCCATAACTCTCACACTTGACCACTGTCAGCCCAATGCACCACCTCATCCCCCTCTTCGCTCCTCACCACTCACTCTGTCACAGCCCTTGCCGCCTCTGCCCGAAAATGCTCCCCTGCCGCCTCATGCGCCCTCACTCTGCCTGCCGCACCTGCGCCTATTACCCACCGTTCCCGTCCATGCCGCCGGCGGTGCATGCGCACTCTCCACAACCGTATACACCACTGCAGTAAACCCCATACCTTGTCAAAACACAAACCCACTTGGCGCTGCCGTGTCCGCAGCCGCCCCCCCCACCAACTGCGCCCCAACCCTGCCGAATCCACGGCCGTCTCACCCGACCGCGACCCGGCGTATCCCGGAATAAAAGTCACGCCATCCAGACGTCTGATTCTTCCGTCGCTGCTTCCTCCTCCTCCTCGCTGGAGCCGACCGCCTCTGGCTCATGTAATGCAGACGCCGCCGAAGCGCTGCCACCACCACGGCCGTCCTCCTGGTACGCCGCGTGGGCACCATCCTCCAAGCTCCATCTTCTGTCCCGCGGCGACAACCCCGGAAACCATCCTGACCCACGGGCTGCCACCGCGGGCCTCATCTTCTGGCCCGACCCCCCCTGCTGCCTGCAAGGACAGGGGGTACCTGTGGCCCGACCTGCTGCCAGCAGACTCCCATCCAGAGCCGCCAGCCTCCTGCCCACCTGGGCCCAGAAGGCATCCGTCCGCCGGGTCCTCGCCCCCCTGGGGGAGACCGCCGCTGCCGGGAGCTGCACGCCTGCTCTGGGTGACCAGGCGGGGACCGCAGGGTCCCCGCCGTCACCCCCACGTACCGACGCCTCCCGGGCATCCGTCGCACCAGGCTCGCCTGCCCTGGTGCCGGACCCCTTGCTGGCTGCAGCCCCCCGGCCACCCCCCCTCCACCCACGGGGGAAGGGGGGTAACGCTGGCCTCCGTCCTCGCCGGGCGCTCTCCTGGCCAGGAGCCGCCGCATCCAGCCCTCCTGGGCCCCATGAAAGCCTCTGTCCGCTGGGCCCTCCCCCTCCTGGGGGAGACCGCCGCGGCCGGGAGCTGCAACCTGATCTGGGTGACCAAGCAGAAACCGCAGGGCCCCTGCCGTCACCCCCACTCACCGACGCCTCCTGGGCACCCGTCGCCCCAGGCCCGCCTGCCCTGGTGCCGGACCCACCACTGGCTGCAGCTCCGCGGCCCCCCCCACCGTCCGCGAGGGGTAAAGCTGGCCTCTGTCACCGCCGGGCACTCTCCCCGTCCGGGAGCCGCCGCATCCAGCAATCCAGGCCGCGGCTCGGACCGGAAATAGGCCGCAGACAAGCCACGCCCCCCTCCCGGCTGCCGCGGCCCGGACGGAGATTCCTCCCGCGGCCGGAGCAGCAGCTGAGTACTGCCCTGCCCACGTCCTACCGCGGAGGGTCCCCGAAGGGGCTCTCACATCTCCTCCTCGCTCCCCCCGCACACGGCAAGTACCTGAGATATGAGGGAGGGGGGACGCCGCCCGCAGCTGACAGGGGAGCGAGGGGAAAGTGCCAACAGGTTAACCCCCAGCAGCCAAGGCGTGGGACCGCGCTGCCAGGGGCCCGTGCACTGCCATGATGAATTCGCTGGTCCCGGGTAGCAGCCATCCTGTCGCACGTCCGGATCGTTCCATATCCGGAAGTCTGGTGATGTGAGGGGCTGGGGAACCTCCATTATGACGTCCTTGTACAGATCTTTGTGTCCTTCTAAATACTCCCACTCCTCCATGGAGAAATAGAAGGTGACGTCCTGACACCTTATAGGAACCTCTCCAGTCAGATCGTTCCATATCCGGAAGTCAAGAGAGAGGGGGTAAGTCAAAGTCCTTTACTTACACCCCTCAACTGTCCCACCTCTTCCTCCAGGGAACTCCTCCTACCCACCAATCCCTCTATTCTGCCTTATAAACAAACCATTCCTGTTTCCATTAACCCCATCACTCCTTCCCTTCCCTCTAGTCATGTCGCCCCTCCACCCTATGGGTTCCATGGCTTTCTGGTTTGATCTGTCTGTGAAATTTCTTCTTATATCCTGAGGACAGACTCCAGACAGATGCACAAACTTGTGCTTTCCCTTGTTAGAAAACTATTTTTGTTTAGCACGCTTTGTCCCACACCAGTCGTCTAAGTGATCTCAGAAATATGGATCCTCTGTGCGGTCCTGTTTTCAGATTGTCACAATTGTATCAAAGCAATAGCATATTTTGATAATCTCTTTCATATGGAAGATCTATGAGTGTTTGGAATATTCGTGCTTTGTCTAATTGTTGCGAAAATGTACAACTACTCTTATCCAACAAGTCAGGTATACTCGTATAAAATTTGTCAATCAAAGGCTCGCATCTTTGCCGTGGCTTAATCCAGCGTCGCTCATTTCGTGATGCAGAAGTGAGCAACACCAGACAACCCCTTAAGATTTGGGTCAAGAATGTATTTTCTCGATCTGAGAAAAACGGTCCAATTATGCTGATCCGACTCTGATCCAATTGTTTTTTTTTCTAATGTGGAGAATAATACGGTAATAAAAAATGTCTCCATTCTGCCATCTGAGTGCAGTCCAATTTACTTTACTGATCCATACATTTGAAAGGACAAGTGCGATCCGATTTGTATAGGCAAATAGTGCATGGTGCAATTTTTTTCCTTGGACCACTCAGTCTGAGTAAAAATTCTAACATGAGCACAGCCCCATAGAATAACATTGGTCCAAGTATTGTTGGATGTTTTGTCGAGTCACACTCCGACCGAAAATACTACCGTATCGTCTGCACGAGCTGGTACTATAAGTCCATGCAGGACTTTTGCAAACTATACATGTGTACAGCCCTGGTGTTGGTCGGGGTGCTCGGATCCGGGATCGTGGCGGACACTTTGATCCGTGAAAGGGGGTATTTACAGGGGATAAGTTCGTGACTCCACCTGTGGGTTGCGGTAATGGGAGTACCGCCGCTGCTGTATGGAGTACCGGTGCAGATGGAGTTAAGCAGCCTGATGTTAGTCCCTCTATAGGTAGGGATGGCCCCAGGCTCAGGTGTGTTGATGATTATTTGGGAGAGCAGGGTGCAAGGGACCAGGGTACTCACTGTGGATAGTCGTGGTGCTAGATGAGGATTATAAAGGAGACACACACGCTGCAGGTAAACCAAATTCTCTGTGTTGCTGCGGGAAGCCCGTCCAAGTACCCGTTACCCAGTCCCACCGGTGTCACATAGTAATCCGGAGCCTGCCTCCGTGCACAGTTTCATGTCTGTGTGGGTCCCTCTAGCCTGAAACTCTTCAGTTTTTAAGTGAAGATGTGCTCCCAAGGGCTGGCACTTGGGACTTTAATGGGTTGCTTTCTCTGGAAAACCCTGTTCCCCACGGTGTACTGATGCCCTCAGTCTCTGAGCTCTCTGGGAAGGTCCCTGAAGGTCCCCTTCCTCTGCAGGTCAATTGCCAGGACATTGAATCGACTCCTGACCTAGGGTCCTGTACCCCGTCGTGCTCAGTACCGGTCAGTTCTTTTGGGCTTTCTGGTGCTGACAGTCCTCTTAGACTATGTCCGTCACACCCTTTTCCAATGTCACTGCCACCAGTCCCCAACTCCTCTGGTCCCGGACTACTGTCTGCGACCCAACCACGGTCGTTCTAGCTCCCCGGGAGCTAACACTCCCAAGCTCCTCTCGCCTTGAGGGCTCTCACTCGACTCCTTTCTTCCCTCCCACCAGTCTGCCTGACCCCTAGGTAGGTGGCCCTTTTCCAGCTAGACCAACCCACTGGTGTGACTTACAGGTCATGATGTGAGGGGTTGATTGGGATTTGAGGTGCTGATGGAGGTGTAACCGGTTTCTGGGACCTTGGAACCAGGGGGGGGGGGTAGGTCCTGTATCCTGAGGGAACAAGATGCAGTTCCCTGTAGCACCCTGATGTATTCAGGGGCGCTACACATGATTTGTGAATATAGGTTTCCCCCGCTTCTCTTTTAGGCAACTTGTATCAATTTTAGCAACAAATGTAGAGTCATACAGTAATCTAATTATACAGTGGCTAAAACTGAATTGATCTGATACACGCAAACTAGAAAATAATTAAAAAAACGTTTAGTGAAAAATTAAAAATCAAATTCTTTGTAAAATCTCATATTGCAATATGGCTCATATAATTTACATAAGGAAGAAAAAAGTAGACTATTACTATAAGCAGAATAATAGAAATAAAGAATTAAAAGAAATGTATTTCAGTAACAGAACAAATCTAGCCAAAGCAGTAAATTATCACTCTGGATTCAATTTATCAAAGTTTATATACTAGTTTTACAAAGTGGGTGAGACAGTTAGCTAAGTGAATAGGTCTGAACTAGATTTATGTATTGCAACTTTTTAAAAAGTTGCACAAAAAGAAAAAAATGACAAATCTTACTAAAATAATGGGAGTAACATATAAATGGACGTAAATGTTAGAATTAATATATAACTTTATTTATCAAACTATTAAGTTCATATTTTCTCCTTAATTATTCTTTTTTCTGCTGCTCACATCATTTTTTTACTTTTTTAGATGGGTGAGCTTATCACAAGGGAATTGGCGTAAATTATAGTATAAATTTTATTTATTTATTTTTTTTGCACACAGAATAGAAGGCATGTACCTAATTTATTATTGGGAGTTAGCCTAATAATGAACATTTTACTCTCGAGGGCTTCTAATTAAAGCTCAAATTCAGCATTATGTTTGTCTTATTTCAGTGCTGGAGTGGTGCTTTAAATGTAAGTCTCCTGTCCCCAGTCTTATACTCAAATGCCACCAACTTCAGCTGTTTCCAGCATCGCTCAGGTCGGTCTCTGGCAATTTGTCACCTGCTGGCTGCTCCAGTGTTTCACGGAGAGCGCTGGAGGTAACAAATCAATGCAACTCTATGAGAGCCTTCTTGTAGCTCTCATAGAGTTGCATTGAGCACTTGTGACGTAACATCTGACTTCCAGCCAGTCAGAAGTCATAATCAAAAGATGGCACATTGGGACCAGAGCGACGTCAGTAAAAGGATAAAGCCACTGATGGGTTAGTATAAAAAAGGGGGTAGGGGACTTAGATTTAAAACATCTCTCCAGCACTGAAAAAAATGTTTTAAGGTTGCTTTAAGAGTTGTAGACGCCAACTTATCCTCCCCCGGCCATCCACGTATGCTGCTTTCTTTCCCTTTGGGCCCAGTATATGCCACACAGGGTTCCCGGGAGTGCACCTAAGATGCGCATGCGCACACCAGTCCTTCTCTTCCAATTAATGCCTCTGAGCCCCCATTAGGGGAGGTGCCTGCGCAACGCTTCTAGTTAGTTAGTCAGTGTTCCAATCTCTTACCTAGCTAGTTGTCCTATGCTTCTGCCTTGTTATCCCTTTATCTGTCTCAAGTGCCTGCTGTACCTGCCTTCCTATACCTATCTGTCCCTGCTGTACTCACCATTCCTATCTGTACCCACCTATCCAGTCTGCCTCAGTCATCCTGCCTGTGCCCAAGTCGATCACCTGTCCTGGAGGTCAGCTGCTGGTGTCCACCTTGCAGTGGGCACTTTGTTAAACCCCTCCCTCTAAGGGGTAAGCCAAGGTCCCCCTGGTGGTCCAGTGGGTCCACTATCCCCGTTGCCGCCTCTACGTCGGCTGTGAGCATTACAAGGATCCTTTAAAGCCAGCTTTAAAAATGGCATTGTTAATATAGTCCTCCCTCTGAATTTTACTTTAAATGATATTGTCCTCCTAAATTGTGTTGTTAAATGTTTCTCCCATTTGTCATGTGCGTGCATACAGTCCTGCAAAAGCAAGTTTGTTTAGTTAATAAGTTAATGAACTACGGAGTGTCCTTGCAGATAGACAACTTGATTAGGGAATTTCAGTAGGATAGCGTGCGGAGTTGGGGTGGTGAGGAGAGTGTAAACGTGGCAAACCTTCACCTACTAAATATAGAATATTAGAATAAAAGACTCAAGCAGAAATGTTTTAAAACTGTAAATGCTGTTATTAGAATGATTATATGAGTCGTAGGTTAAAATCTAGTAAATATGACGGGTGTGAGGAGGGTGCACATTAAATTCCTACAGGTGTTTCATAAAAATGATTTCTCTTAAAGAGATTGTTCGGCATTATGGTATAGTTCACTTAAGGCCCCGTCACACACAGATGAATCTTTGGCAGATCTGTGGTTGCAGTGAAATCATGGACATATTGTTCCATTTGTACACAGCCACAAACCTGGCACTGATTGTCCACAATTTCACTGCAACCACAGATCTGCTGCAGATTTATCTGTGTGTGTGACAGGGCCTTTACCCTTAGCATATGTCATCAATCAGTGGGGTACACAACCAGCACCCCAAGTGATCAGCTATTTTTACTTTCGATGCCACGTGGAAAAGAGTGTAATGTCAGTGTGACACAGTGTACATTGTAATGTCAG
Source organism: Anomaloglossus baeobatrachus (assembly GCF_048569485.1). Taxonomy (NCBI): domain Eukaryota; kingdom Metazoa; phylum Chordata; class Amphibia; order Anura; family Aromobatidae; genus Anomaloglossus; species Anomaloglossus baeobatrachus. The sequence continues at coordinate 451,844,687 of NC_134356.1, forward strand.
CTCCATTCACTGCGAAGTGGACATTGCCAAGAACTGCAGTTCAGCTCCTATACAATATCAGATTGAGTGTTGGACTCCAGGCCTGGCCTGATATTCTGCCCGACCAGGCAGATTCCCGTGGGGCCAGGGCAGTCTGTGGGCCTGCTGCTGCAGCAGATGAGGTAGAGCAATGGAAGCAGTCTGATTTTTCTTTTTATTACTAACAGAGGACTCAACCCAGCCCAATGGCAGAATATGACAGGTAGCTGTAATTAATGGGAGGCATAACAGCCAATCTCCCCAATTTGTCGGCATCAAAGGGAGCTTTTAGCTTTTAGTAGGACCATCACTGTGTGCAAGAACTAGAGGAAGGAGTCCAGAAGGAGGAGCCAAAGGCTGAGTGTGCCTACTTACTTCCTGGACAGTACTAATTGTTAAACGGCTTAGGCTGCTTTCACACTACGTTTTTTTAACATCCGTCATGAACGTTTTTTTAACGCAAAAGCGAATCCAGTGCAAATGCGTTTTCATTTCAATGCATTTGTAATGGACTCGCGTTAACATGCGTTCACCTGCGTTTGCGTGCATTATAGTGAGGATCCAGCGACTTGCAGTTTTTTAACATTTTTCAAAAACGCTACTTGTAGCGTTTTTGAGCTGCGTCCAAATACTGCAAATTGCTGGATCCTGACTATACTGCACGCAAACGCAGGTGAACGCTGGCATGCTGATAGACAGGATCCTGCTTGCTCTACTGAGCATGCCCAGAAAGCAGCCTCGCGTGATCAGTCCCTCTCTCTCCTCCCTCTCTCACCCTCTCCCTCCACCCTCTCATTCCTCCCTCTCTCTCTCTGTCTCTCCCCCTCCCTCTCCTGTCTCTCTCTCCCACCTGAGAGCTGCGGACATTCGTAACCAAGGTAAATATCGGGTAACCACTTCTCTTAGTTACCCGATGTTTACGTTGGTTACGTGTACAGACGCTCGTAACCAAGATAAATATCGGGTATCCAAGCAAGTTACCCGATGTTTACCTTGGTTACAACCTCCACAGTTGTAAGAAGCCGGCTCCCAGTCTGGCACGTTTAGTTCCCCTCACTCCCGATCACATGACTCCAATGCCCGCCAATAAAACATCCAGTGACAGGATCCTGCAAAATAACAAATGCGTTAGCATGCGTTTTTTGCTGTAAAAGCAGGATCCGCTTTTACAGCAAAACAACGTTCATGACGCTTGTTAAAAAAACGTAGTGTGAAAGCAGCCTTACACATGCATATTATTATGACTTTGCACATCCTGCCCGTCAGCAGGTGAGAAAGTAAAATTGTAAGTTTTGTTGGCCACATTAATCAGAGCAGTAATAAAAAGAGACAGCCAGTCAGAGATTATGAGCGGTGATTTACTGACTGTGGTTCTGCAGCTCTGAGCTTTCTGGTACAGTGTCATGTTTCTTTTCCACACACAGCTCCAATCAGTGAGCATCGAACTTCAACCACACAGTCTCAAAATCATTGATTCCAGTAGCGAACTGGGGGGCAAGGGTGCACTTGCCTCTGGCTCCTCATTCTTAAAGGGTTTGTCAGAAGACTAAACTAATTTTCAATCAAATTCCTGGGTATTTGATAGGGTAATCTAAACTAATTTATAATATGGTTATATAAAAAAAATTCCCTACAGTTCACTAACTACTTTTTTTATTGCTATTGATTTTTTTTCCTACTTTCTTGTCTATGACACTTTGCTTGTCATCCCTATGCATGCTGGGCTATTTCAAACAAAGCATCATTAGGAGGCCTCACCTTTGTACCCTCCCTGAAACAAAGTGTCATCAGTGATGCTCATTGCAGAGGCTGGGCTGGTCTTTGTGCATTGTCATTGTCTGATCTGACAATGACAATGACAGTGTGCTCTGTGCTGACGGCAATATAGCAGAGCAGACAGTCAGGGTGCATTATCAGAGCAGCGTTCCGAGATCAGAGCTGCCCTCACAAGTGATGTCACTTGGGGGGGCTATGCTGATCTCTGAACACCAACAGGTACTCTGTGTATAAAAGGCATTATACTGTATATAAGGGACCAATAAAATGTGTATAGGGAACAGCTTTGTATGGCTCGTTATCATACAGTGTGAGGGGCATTATACCATGCATAGGAAGCTGGAGTCACATCATACAGTGTAGGGGGCATTATACTGTGGTTAAGAGTTTTTTTGGGTATTATTATGTGTATAGGGGGATTTGGGGACATTGAAATGTGTGAGGACTATGGTTTGGACATTATACTGTGCGTTTGAGGGCTTTGTTTGTTTTTTTTTACTTTGTGACGACTACTGTGGTGGCCATCAAACATTGTATATGAGGTGGGTTATTATACTGTGTATAGAGGGACTTTTGGGGCATTATACTTTGTGAAGAGTACTGTTGGGCCATCATACATTGTGGGCGTATTATACTGTTTATAGGGGCTTTGGGGGCATTATACTGCATTCAATGATATACAGGTGACATAATCCAAGGCCAGCAAATCAAACACTAAGGAATCTGGAAAATCAGGCAGGTCCTGTTCATGGCCTGTAAGTATGTGTCGCGGGCGGAGGGGACGCGCTCGCCATGCTCGGGTCCGGGGCTTTTGCTGCTGCTGTTCGGTGGCTCGAGCGGTGGGCCGGACCCGGGGACTCGAGCAGCGCTCCTCACCCGTGAGTGAAAAGGGGATGGTTTGTTTGGGGAGAGAGTTCGTGACGCCACCCATGGGACGTGGTGATGATGGCACCACCGCTGCTGGTAACGGGGATCCTGGGAGAGATGGTAGGGAGCAGCTAGGATGTTGTCACCTCCGTGGGTAGGGGGGTTGGTGATCCCGGGGCCCGGTGGTGTAACGGGGAGGCTGGATGGCTGGGGTGCAGGGTTGCGGGGACAGCACGGTGCGCTGCCGGACGGCACTGGTGTACTCACTCAGACAATCACTGACAGAGTCTCTGGTAAACCAAAACGGCCGGATGGACGGGTCCCGCAGCTGGCTGCAGTGTTGTTGTGCTCTCCCCGGACGGCTGATGGTGGCTGTCTTTCCCTGCACCTGTTAGAAATGTAAAACCACAAAATAATAGAAGTTTGAGGTAGGATGACCAGAAAACCACATAAACTAAACCTCAAAATAAATATCTTTATTAATAGTATTGATTTAAAATATAGACACCATATGTCTTCCAGACAACAATAAACAAATACAAAGTGAGTGAAGCTTAGTTGAAAAATAGAAAGGCGTGAGAGAATGAGTAATAGATCAGTGAAAGGTATCGGGTTTCAAAGAACCTAGGCTATATCCCTACATAACCCTTCCTACCAGCGGAGGGTGTCATAATGTTTAGGACCCCCCCCCGCTCCAGATGGCTGGCCCTCACTCTCCCTATTTTCTACTGGCTTGTGTCCACCACCAACAACCAGGTGCAGAGTGTGTATTTAGACAAACTACATGTAATACACAATAGCGTTAAATGTAGGTTTTTTCACTGAATAAATATTCAATCCGAAAACTTGATATTTGTTAGAAGGGAGCGACAGGGTCTGCCACGCAGGCTCCTGCAGCTCCTCCCGACGCGTTTCCCCCCCTTCTAACGCAATGAAAGGGGGTTCATCAGGGGTACTAAGTAGAAGACACTTAAAAAATGGTTAAAGCCAGTGACTCAATAAGTCTTCTGTCCAGGATAGGTGCGACAAGTATTACTGTATCCTTTTTCACAAGATCCCCTATTATTCCATCCGGATAAACGGACTTATAAGAGGGGTTATGTCTTTGGACTTACTGATTTCTCCTCAGTGGACCATGGCCCAGCGGATGTGTATTGGTCTCCAATTTACGTGAAAAGAGAACCCTTTGCAACCAATGTGTCAAGGTAGGGGTTGTTCCAGCCTAATACCTGGAGAATTTTCACCACAAGGTTCCTGATTGTTCCTTGGTGAGCAGGGGTTCAACGGATGTATTATATTCTCCAATTTACATGAAGAGAGAATCCTTTGATTCTCAGCAATAAATGATAGACCACCGATAAAAGGGAGAAACGAATATATGCCCAAGACACCGACATCACTAGGATACAGGCAATATACTGGATTTCCAGCCTCACTCCCTGCGTTTCAGATGTGTATCGGCACTCGGGACCCGGATAGGGTCTTTGCAGGTGGAGTGGTCTAGAGGACTTCTTTGGGCATATATTCGTTTCTCCCTTTTATCGGTGGTCTATCATTTATTGCTGATTGCAGCAGGTTACTACATAGGTGTTCCTCGGATGGTATCTTTTCTTTTGCAGGAGCCGTGTGGTGAAAATTCTCCAGGGATCAGGCTGGAACAACTCCGACCCTGACATATTGGTGTCAAAGGATTCTCTCTTCATGTAAATTGGAGAATATAATACATCCGTTGAACCCCTGCTCACCAAGGAACAATCAGGAACCTTGTGGTGAAAATTCTCCAGGTATTAGGCTGGAACAACCCCTACCTTGACACATTGGTTGCAAAGGGTTCTCTTTTCACGTAAATTGGAGACCAATACACATCCGCTGGGCCATGGTCTACTGAGGAGAAATCAGTAAGTCCAAAGACATAACCCCTCTTATAAGTCCGTTTATCCGGATGGAATAATAGGGGATCTTGTGAAAAAGGATACAGTAATACTTGTCGCACCTATCCTGGTTAGAAGACTTATTGAGTCACTGGCTTTAACCATTTTTTAAGTGTCTTCTACTTAGTACCCCTGATGAACCCCGTTTCATTGCGTTAGAAGGGGGGGAAACGCGTCGGGAGGAGCTGCAGGAGCCTGTGTGGCAGACCCTGTCGCTCCCTTCTAACAAATATCAAGTTTTCGGATTGAATATTTATTCAGTGAAAAAACCTACATTTAACGCTATTGTGTATTACATGTAGTTTGTCTAAATACACACTCTGCACCTGGTTGTTGGTGGTGGACACAAGCCAGTAGAAAATAGGGAGAGTGAGGGCCAGCCATCTGGAGCGGGGGGGGGGGGTCCTAAACATTATGACACCCTCCGCTGGTAGGAAGGGTTATGTAGGGATATAGCCTAGGTTCTTTGAAACCCGATACCTTTCACTGATCTATTACTCATTCTCTCACGCCTTTCTATTTTTCAACTAAGCTTCACTCACTTTGTATTTGTTTATTGTTGTCTGGAAGACATATGGTGTCTATATTTTAAATCAATACTATTAATAAAGATATTTACCTGTTAGAAATGTTCTGACTCCTGTGGTTGCCCACCGGTAGTCCGCTCCCCGGCGTATAGGTGTCGTAGGAGCCTGTTTTGTCCGCAGGCGCTGGCCCTTGGATCTCTAGCCTGTGGCGGTGGCTGTATATCCTCACGGTTTGGACTGTTGCCTTCTGTCGGGTCTTAGTTGTTGGGGAACCCCTGGGGTTCCTGTCACACTCGGATTTGACTATTGACGGCGGCTCCAAGCCTAGTCGGGGTCCGATGGCCCTGCCTGTGTGCATAGCTTCACTCCGTTCCCCGGTTTGGTACCGGCGGGCCAACGCCTTACGGCTTTGCAGAGTTCCACCAACTCCTGCAGACGGCCACCACCGTCTGCCAACCTTGCTGTCAGTGCCTGGGCTCCTACCCAGGCACACACAGACGTTTTACTCCTCTCACTTTCACCTCCTAAACTGATCTCACTGTTTTCCCGCCTCCAGGCCTGTGAACTCCTCGGTGGGTGGGGCCAACCGCCTGGCTCCGCCCCACCTGGTGTGGACATCAGACCCTGGAGGGAGGCAACAAGGGTTTTTGTCTGACTGTTGTAACTGTCTAGGGTGAGGGGGGTGTATGTTGTTATGTATGTGACTACCTGGCTAGTCCAGGGCGTCACATATGCATCTGGACTGGTGCTGTGTGAAGCGATCTGCTCATCTATATACTCTGACTGGCCTGCCTACTGGAGTATTATCCAACAATGAGCCAGGATTTAAATGCATAACATACAAGTTATTCTAAATCTTTTCCATAAAACTATAACAATGTTTAGTATCTCCTGCTTTATAATAGGCTAACAGGTTTTCTTTGTTTTCTTTAAAGGAAACTTATCATGTGTAAAAACAGACATTCAGATATGGGGTTAATTTGCAGGTTAATATTATTTGAGACCTGCCCTGCACATTGAACCCAGCTGCCAGGAGGAAATTAACTTTATTCCTTCCCGGAAGCATTTCGGGTTTCAGTCACGAGGGAGGAACTGGTGAGGGATCAGTCACCGCTTTGTGAATCTAGAGCGACAGCTGTAACCCCACCCTGCGCACTGACTGACAGCCTTCTCTATTACTGAGCAGCTGTCAGTCAGTGCAGGGGAGTGCGGTTACAGCTGCCGCACTCTATACACAAAGTAGTGACTGTGTAACGCCTGGTCCCACCAGACCCCGGGGGGGAGATCTCCCTCACATCTGCCCAGTCCCAGCATGGCTGCCACGTGCACTCCTGGTCCCAGTCCCAGGCAGCGAAGGCCTTCCTCTTACCGGTCCCATGCTCTGCAGACGCTCCTCCTACTCCCAGGCCTGCTGCAGCCTCTTCCTGGCTCCCATCCTCACACAGAATTGCAGTAAGTGACTTTAGGCTGCGCGCGAGGCCACGCCCCCTTTCTTAAAGTGGTATGCCCCGTTTTCTGGAAGTGACCTCAGAGGTCACCTGTTACCTAATAGGTATTTAGGTTCACCTCCCCCGGCAGCAGGCGCCCGAGCAACACTTCTACTTGAGCTCTGCTAGTGTGCAGGCCCCTTTGTACTTCTGTTACCTGTTTGTTATCTGCCTGTTACTAATACTCTATCTCACCGTAGTGCCGTCTGTACCTTCCGGCCATACCCACAGTGGACGTCACCAGCCATACCCGCAGTGGACGTCACCAGCCATACCCGCAGTGGACGTCACCAGCCATACCCGCAGTGGACGTCACCGGCCATACCCGCAGTGAACATCTCCGGTACCACACCCGTGTTCTGCCTGCTGCAGACGTCGTACCCGAGCTACGCCTGGTCGTACAGAGACTCCTACCACCGGTTCCTGGCTGCCGTGCATTTAGGCCTTCTGGGGAGGCGCCGCACAATCGCTGTACAGGGGTTCGCTGTTGTTTGCCTTCTCAGGGGAGTCCGGTGCACGGTCCAGTGGGCCCACCTCCGGACGCTCGCCGCTCCCCGGTGAGCGTAACAGAATGAACCTGAACTGGTGCCTCTCCCATGACTGCAACTCTGAAGGATTCATTGTGCAGGCACCGGGCAGGTTTCAAACACTATTAACCTGCAGATTAATCCCATAGTTAAAGGCCTTTGAAATGTAGATCATTAAAAATTGGAGCTACAGGAAAAAAAATACACTCATTTATTACATATAATTATTTTGTAGCACAATCATTTTCAGGGCATCCCTCTTGACAGAATTATGAAGAGGTTTTAACCACTCTATGTTCTCTTCCCTCTGTAGGGACAAGAACCTATAGTGGCTAAAAGCCTACTCCCACCACCACCCAATGTCCTGAGACTCCTGACAAGAAACAGATAAAGATGAGATTTCTTCTGCAGTTTCTAACAGTGCAAGTGTGGCGCCCCAGGACCTGGTCGCCACAACGGCATTGGCCCTCCAAAGGGTTAATGCTGAGCCTGGAGGTAATTGGGAGGTCTATTGGCCAGTAAGTTCAACATCCAACGCAGTTTCTCCCTCAGGCCAGCAGGGGGAGCTCTGAACCTGGAGTTCCAGGGAGCATTCGTTAAGTCCGACCTGAGGGAGGAGTTAGTGGTCAGTCTGTAGAGAGAAAGCAGAGAAAGCAGACGCAGAGTAGTGCTGTCCTGCAGACTGGGGCCTGGAGCTGGAATAGCTTGGCCAAGTGAAGCAGGAAGAGCAGAGAGGCACAGAAGAGACTCGGACATCAGAGTCTGTGGCCACCAGGGCCTAAAATACTCCCTGGTAGCCGAATCCGAAGGGCAGGAGAGCTGCAAGCACCTGGCCCATAAACAGCCTGAAGGTACAGCTGCAAAACCAGGGCCCGGTGTGGACTCCAGCAGAGAAGCACCAGAGAGGGCCTGCGCAGCCTACCACACAGGGAGAGGGACGTACCACCGGTCCCAGCAGCAAGAGGGCCATTGCTAAACCAGAGAGCAGGGTCCTATAATAGTAAAGAAAGAACAGGAGTAGGCCTCATACTCATCTGGCCAAAAAGATACCTCAGTTACTTCCAGGCCGGCCGGAGCCCTCTACCACCTGTGACAGTCTCCCAGGACTAAACTGTTGCCAAGTAAAAGAGGAGAAGGTAAAGAGACTACTGTTTGTGCCTGTTTCTTTCACTGCCTGTCGGCCCTGCACCGTATTATTCACACAACATCACACCATAGACGCTCACGAGCACCAACTGCTCATACAGCAGCGGCGGCTTAATAGCCGCAAACCACAGGTGGCGTCACGAAAATACAAACTTTAATCAACCCCAATGAAGCCATATTAATTGACCCCACCAGGGTACGGAGTCGGGCCCAGCCACCACTGACTACCCCCGGACTAGTCCGGCCCGGCACCGGGTGTCCCATAGCCCTGGGGTGGGCGAGTCAATTTTGGCGTCACGAACAGGATTTCGTGCCCGGTCCCACCGGGTACTGTGCGCCTGCAGAAACTGTGCTTAAAAGACTGTGTTACTGTTTGAAAACTGCCGCCGCCATTAGCCTCGCTGAGCGCAGGAAGAAGGGGGGCGTGCCCGAAAAAGAGCGCGAAGGGAGCGCACCATCAGAGCAGAGCGTCGTTAACCCCACGCGACCCAGAAGGGAATTTGAAAAGAAAGCGGAGCCTGGTAAGGTCCACTAAGGGGGAGGAAGATGTCTGATTCAGAGGGAGAACAGGTGGCTGTGATAGCTCAAGACGCAGCAGCACCGGCCAATGTAATCCCAGTCGCCGTCGCCCCAGCCCCCGCTGTAGCGCCGGAAATGCCGATCACAATGCCGTACATTCCAGGAGCAGAATGGCTGCCGCAGTACTCCGGGGAGTCACATACCCTGAGCGACTTCAGAGAAAGGCTGCACAGCTTGTTTAGAGTGTATCCTCTGACTGAGAGCCAGAAGGTGGGCATATTAATGGGGCAGCTAACCGGCGCGGCCCAGCATGAAGTGAAGTCCTGGCCTGGCACAGATAAAGGGACAGCGACCCAGATACTGGCTAAGTTAAAGAGTACTTTTGACACCCGCACCGCAGCAGAAATAAAAATGAGATTCTTTGGGTGCAAACAACGGGCCACAGACAGCATACGGGACTATGCCTTAAACTTGCAGGAGGCCCTGAGAGCAATTAAACAGGTGGACCCAGAGAGTGTACGTGAAGAAGACAAGCTCCTAACTGAGCAGTTCATAGAAGGGCTCCTGTCAGACGCCCACAGGACACAGCTGCGTATCATGGTCCTGCAGAACCCTGCTCTGGACTTTGCAAAGTTTAAGGACCAGGCCATCCGAGTACTGAGAGAATCTACACCGAATGACACAGTACCCCTCCGGCCTCTTGCTATCACGTACCCAGGGGTGGTGCCTGCAACACGAGCCGCTGCAGGGGCTGAGGCGCAGACCTTGGATAAAGATCCCACTGCAGAGCTCAGACAGCAGGTCCAAGAGCTGACCAAGACAGTGGCTGCCCTCGCAAAAACAGTGCAGTCCCTACAAGTGACCCCATCACCTGCAAGAATCGAGTTGGCCTCCAGTCCAGATGACGTCCCGTGGATGCGGCAAAGGAGGATTCCGCCGACCCGAGGAAAAGACACAGACCGGTATGATTCAACTGGACAACCGATCTGCCGCCGCTGCAGCCAGGCGGGCCACATTGCAAGACACTGTCCTTTAAATGGGCCAAGCCTGGGGCCAGGAGCCAACCCCCAGGTGTAAGGAAGCCCGGCTCAACCCCCAGCCGCAGCAAGTATGTGGGAGGACGACCGATCCGTCCTATTGTGCTGGATGGGATCCCTTTGAATGCTCTCCTGGATACGGGGTCCCAGGTAACAACCATCCCTTATAAATTGTACAAAAGATATTGGGCTGATTCAGACATTGACCATGGCCCAGATGATGATTTAACAATTGTGGCCAGTAATGGTCAGCCCTTGCCTCAAATTGGGTATAAGGAAGTACCCATTAAAGTGGGGCGGGTAGAATTGCCATGTCAGGGGATGATAATTGTAGATATTGATCGCAAAGAATCTAACCCACTGCTAACCATTGGTACAAATGTGATGGAAAATTGTCTTGCCGAAGTGATAATTTTGTTGCAGCAGGCGTCTGAAAGTGCCAGCTCCGGGCAGCAGCGTGCCCTACAGAGGGAGATCAGAGCCCTGATGAGGAGGCAGCAGGTAGAGCTGGCCGGAGGAGAAATTGGCAGTGTAAGGGTAAGTGACCCTCTCCCCATTGCAATCCCCCCAAAAAGTGAAATGTTGATATGGTGTCGGGCAGCAATAGGCCTCAAGGGTCAAGATTACCAGGCCCTGGTGGACCCTGTGTATTCAGAAAATAGGCCTGGAGTCCTGATAGCCAGGGAAGTAGCAGACGTCCGCAAGGGAAGCGTGCCCGTCCGCGTCCTGAATTGTGGGGAGGAGGAAGCCAAATTGCCCCGGTACGCCACTGTAGCAAAACTGTACACTGTCAGTAACAATACCATCAAAGCAGTGGAACCCTTGATCCCGTCCGACCAGGCGGAAGACAATGGCTCCAAGGGACAGCTGGAAGACTGGTGCCAAAAATTACATGTGGGTACCGACTCCACCCCCTCACACCAAAAGCATGGGGTTTACCGGGTGGTACAGGAGTACGAGTCTTCAGCAAACACCCCCTAGATTTTGGGCAGGTAAAAGGGGTTAAACATCAAATCCCCACGGGTGATCATCATCCCATTAAAGAGAGATACCGCCCTGTACCCCCAGCACAGTATCAGCGTGCCAAAGAAATGTTACGGGAAATGAAGGAGGCTGGGGTTATCAGAGATAGTTGTAGCCCCTGGGCAGCTCCACTAGTACTCGTAAAGAAAAAAGATGGTACAATGAGAATGTGCGTAGATTACAGACAAATTAACCGCATTACACATAAAGATGCTTATCCACTACCCAGAATAGAAGAGTCACTAACAGCCTTAAAATCAGCTAATTATTTCTCCACCCTGGATCTCACCAGTGGGTATTGGCAGGTTCCCGTGGCAGAGGCGGACAAGGAGAAGACTGCATTCACGACACCAATGGGTCTCTGCGAGTTCAATTGTATGCCGTTCGGGCTCTGCAACGCCCCACGGTCATTTCAGAGATTGATGGAGTGCTGCTTGGGCCATCACAACTTTGAAACCGTGCTATTGTACCTGGATGACGTCATAGTCTACTAAAAGACCTACGAAGACCACCTGAGGCACTTAGCAGAAGTGTTTGAGTCCTTGTCGGAGTATGGCCTGAAGATAAAGCCGTCCAAATGTCACCTCTTGAAGCCAAAGGTACAGTACCTGGGTCATGTGGTCAGCGCAGAAGGTGTGGCACCTGATCCAGAGAGAGTCACAGTAATCAAGGACTGGCCGAGACCCACCACGGTAAAGGAGGTGCGGCAGTTCCTTGGGCTGGTGGGCTACTACCGAAGGTTCATTGATGGTTTCACCAAGATAGCGGCGCCTCTTCAAGATCTCCCGGTGGGCCAGCCAAAGAAGGCTAAGAAGCAAAGCCCTCCATTTGAAAGGAAGCCAAATAGAAACGTCTTTTGTCCGGCTAAAAGGGGCTCTCACGGGAGAAGAAATTCTGGCCTACCCTGACTACAGCCAGCCGTTTGTACTGTACACAGACGCCAGCAACGTGGGACTGGGAGCAGTTCTGTCCCAGGTGCAGGGAGGCAGAGAGAAGGTGATAGCTTACGCCAGTAGGAAGCTTCATCCCACAGAAAGGAATCAAGAAAACTACAGTTCCTTCAAGCTGGAGTTCCTTGCTATTGTTTGGGCAGTGACTGAACACTTCAAGCACTATCTGGCGTCGGCCAAGTTCACCATCTTCACGGACAACAATCCGTTGACACATCTGGCAACAGCCAAGCTAGGTGCGTTGGAGCAGCGATGGATGGCCCGGCTGTCTAACTTTGACTTTACCATCAAGTACCGGGCTGGCAAGAAGAATAACAATGCTGATGCGCTGTCCAGAATGCCTCATTTACCCGAGTCTGGAGAAGACCTGGATGAACTCGAAGAGATAGAGTTACCGGCTTTCCATCACCAAGGTGTTTCCCAGTGTGAGCATGCTGTAGGAAAGAAGTGCTCGAGCCAGCACGAGGTCTCGGTCAACCCATTACTTCACCATAATTGGGAAGAGACACAGAACGGTGACCCAGCCGTGTGATTGGTCAAAGAAAAGCTAGCACAAGCTGAGACCCATCTCGGTCCAGACGCTCCACAAGAAGCCCAGCAGCTGTGGAAGGAGAGAGGATGACTGTTCACCTACCAAGGCAAGCTATGCAAGAGATATGTCAACTGGCGAACGAATGAACTCATCTGGCAGATAGTGGTCCCACAGAGGGATGCTCCAATGGTCCTAGCAGCTTACCATGATAAAGCAGGACACTTCGGGTGGAAGAAGTTGGAGACCCTACTCCGCGATCGGTTCTACTGGGTGCACATGAGAAAGACAGTCGAGAAGTGGTGCCGAGACTGTGGTCCGTGTAACCTGAGGCGGAAGGATGATGCCAGCCAGAGGTCTCCCCTACAGCCAATTGTCACGAAGCAGCCCCTAGAGTTGGTGGCCCTGGACCACGTGACGTTAACACCAAGCCGGTCAGGCTATGTGTACGCCCTCACCATTGTGGACCATTACTCTTGTTTCCTGGTAGTAGTGCCTGTGATAGACCAGACAGCCAGAACAGCAGCTAGAGCATTTCAGGCATACTTTTGTCGACCTCACGGTTATACCGAAAGGGTACTGACTGACCAAGGTCCTGCATTCGATGTAGAGTGTTCCAAGAGTTCTGTAACATGTACGGCTGTAGGAAAATCAGAACAACACCGTACCACCCCCAAACCAATGGATTGTGCGAGAAGATGAACCATGTGGTTATTGATATGCTCAAGACTCTACCTCTGGAAGAAAGAAACCAATGGCCAGAGAAGTTACCAGATCTGGTAGACCTGTATAACCATATCCCAGTAAACTCGACCAACTGCAGCCCTGCTTACTTGATGCGAGCAAGACCTGGCAAGTTACCTGTAGACTTTGAGATGGGAACTGTGTCACCTGAAGCGGTTCAAGAGATAGAAGATTGGGATACAGAGCGACAACAGCAGGACCGCAAAGTCCAGGAATGCGTAGAAAAGAGCCTGTCCCAAGCAAGAACGAAACAAGAACAGAACTATAATCAAACAGCCCCAGCAACTCCCGTAGCACCTGGAGAACATGTCCTCAAGAAAAAGCGGAGGGCGCATAAATTAGATGATTAGTGGGAGAATGAACCCTACACCATTATTCCCTCCAACTTTGACAATAGTAAAGTATGTCTCATAAGCAAAGATGAAGGCAGGACCTATCAAGCAGTTTCTAGAGACCGCCTGAAAGCATGCCCTGAACAGTGCAAAATCCAAAAGGGAGTAGAGGAAGTACAAGAAAGTCCCCAAATTCAAGAAAAAGAGGAAGAGATGATCCAAACAATCCTTGGAAAATTCCCCAAAACTTGGACCCGAATAAATAATGCTATAGTGGTACCAGTCTTGATGTTCCCGCAGTTGGTCGAGCCAGAAACAGAAGAGGTTCCAGATCCACCTAAGGAACTGTCCGCCCCAACACAAGATGACACGCCAGCAGTGGAACAGGAGGATCAACCCCCTGTCAGTGGTGAACCTGTCGTACCCTTGGCGACTCTCAGACCATGTAGGCAATCATCACGCATACCTATCAGGATTAGGCCTACCCGTAGCACTGAGGTAGCAGACACTCCAAGCAGTCAGGGACAAACGCCAGGGCTGCGCAGGTCCCAACGTAGCACTCGGGGACAGCCCCCTCCAAGGTATAGAGAGTAAAAAGAAAAGTACCTATTAGAATGTATATAGTTATTTAAAATGTTGTGTATAAAATGCTTTTTATTTAAATGATTGAGTATATGGACAACTGGGTCACTGGACTATGAGTGGCCAACACTTTAATTGTTCATAGTTAGCACCAGTGTGCTCAGCACCCCTGAAGAAAAACCCGTCCGGCGTGCATAGAGTGGGGTCATCAATGCTCTGACGCACGCCCAGAGCCTACGTTGGGGGTTTTATCGCGGCGGGTCCCCCATGGAGCAGTGTATTGGACACCCGGCAGGGAGCCACACTAGACTCTTATATAGTTTTATTTAAGTTTGTAACGTTTAATTTATGCGGCTCCCATAAAGGGATGAAATGTTAACATGTTATATTTTATTTTTGTTTCTTCAGTCCGGGAGTACTGAGTTTAACTAAGGGGGAGTGTGGCGCCCCAGGACCTGGTCGCCACAATGGCATTGCCCCTCCAAAGGGTTAATGCTGAGCCTGGAGGTAATTGGGAGGTCTATTGGCCAGTAAGTTCAACATCCAACGCAGTTTCTCCCTCAGGCCAGCAGGGGGAGCTCTGAACCTGGAGTTCCAGGGAGCATTCCTTAAGTCTGACCTGAGGGAGGAGTTAGTGGTTAGTCTGTAGAGAGAAAGCAGAGAAAGGAGATGCAGAGTAGTGCTGTCCTGCAGACTGGGGCCTGGAGCTGGAATAGCTTGGCCCAGTGAAGCAGGAAGAGCAGAGAGGCACAGAAGAGACTCGGACATCAGAGTCTGTGGCCACCAGGGCCTAAAATACTCCCTGGTAGCCGAATCCGAAGGGCAGGAGAGCTGCAAGTGTCACGGGCGGGGAGGTGGGTGTCAGCACAGCGCTCACCCCTCTGCTCGAGTCTGGCTGCGGCTGCTCAGTGGTGGCTCGAGCGGTGGCCCGGATCCCGGGGGTTCTCGAGCGGCGCTCCTCACCCGTGAGTGAAAGGGGATTGGGTTTTGGGAGATAGACTATTGTCCGTGACGCCACCCACGGTTGTGGTGAGTTGTTGACACCATCGCTGCTCTGTATGGGGATCCCGGGAGTGATGGTGTAAGGCAGCAGGTTGTTGTGTTGCCCCTCCGTGGGTAGGGGTTGGTGATCCCGGGGCCCAGCGGTGAGGTGGGAGATGCAGGGCCTGGTGGGCGCAGGGACGCGGGGGCAGCGCTGTGCCTTGCGGCACTGTGGTACTCACTCAGCCTGAGACGGTGACACAGTTCTCGGTAAACCACACGGCTGGAAAGACGGTTCCCACGGACAGCTGCACTTGCTTTCCCCAGTAGGTGACGGTGATGTCCCTTTTCCTGCACCTAATGTTTCTGTGTTGGTAGCGATGGGTTCCCACCGGTAACCCGCTCCCCGGCTTCAAGCTGGACCGGAGGAGCTCTACTCTTTGCCCGCAGGCGCTGGCCCTCAGAAACTGGTGCCCTGGCGGTGGCGGTGTCTCTGCTTTAATGGTTGGGCTGTTGCCTTCAATCGGGACTTGGTTGTTTGGAGACAGTCGTCCCCTTCACTGACGGATTTGGCAAATTATAGCGGCTCCTAGCCTTGCCGGGATCCGAGAGGCCCCTGCCCTGGTGCTGACTGTCCTTTGTACACTGCTCCAGACCGCCGGGTCACCACCCGTCCGCAGTCCTTCCAGTAACCTCCGAGCAGTCACCCCTGCGGACAATCACCGCCGTCTGCTGACCTTGCTGTCTCCCGGCCCGGGGCACACACCCGGACCAACTTCAGGCTTTACTTCTGTCACTTTTCACTTTCTTTACACTTCACTGTTTACTCCTTCACTTAGCTCCTCACTCAAGCTCCCCCTGAGCTAAACTGCTGGTTCTTCCCGCCTCCAGGGCTGTGAACTCCTCGGTGGGCGGAGCCAACCGCCTGGCCCACCCCCTGGTGTGAACACCAACTCCTGGAGGAAGGCAACAAGGATTTTTGGGTTAGCTGATGTGCCTAGCTGGGGTGTAGGGTGTGGTGGTGTAATGACCTGTGACCCCTGGCTTGCCCAGGGCGTCACATTCCCCCTTAGCAAAATGCAGACCGTCCGCGGGCTGCCCGTCCAACACCGGTTTTATTTTTCTGAAAAATATATAAACAGTATAAAACAGTAACATATTTACATTTTTATTACTTCTTCCCATAACGGGAGGCACTTTACTTAAACGTTGCAAAACGGTTCACGATTACGGTTTCCGCTCTCTCCCACCCAAGCAACCTGGCCCTGATGCTGCCCCTAAAACCCAGGCAGCACCCCTTGACCCACAGTCCAGCACAAGTTACCCGAGCGGGATCTGTCCTTCCCCTCCAGAGGGTAGGCACCGGTTCCTATGGTGGCTGGGCCCCAGCCGGCTCTACTGGGGGCCCTCCCTCCAACCTGCCTCTCCGGAGGCGGCAATGCGGAAAACGGTAACGGTAAACAACTTATTTACAAGCCACTAACGTTTGTGGTTGCCCTGCAAGTTCACGGGCTTGTCCATGGAAAGTCCTCCATGCAACTTTTTAAACGGTCCCCACGGGGACAACGATGCCGGCAACGGCCGGTTTTCCCAATCACAGTGTAGAAAATCAGGTGAAGCTTCAATAATCATTTTCTCTTATCATTTTGCAAACTTTCGAACAACTTAGTGGTGGTCCCAACGGGGACTGCTGCAGCGGGCATCCGCTGCCCCTTACTCCGGATAATCGGCTTCAGCTTCATCCGAGGGAGGGGGCGCGGCGCTCACTCGGGACTCCTGGCTGCCCCTTAGTTTAGCGTCCAGCGCGAACCACCCCCTCTCCCCACAGTGCCGGGTGTACTGCACAATGTCGCCCGGCATTAGGTTACGGCCGGGATGCTCTTCAGGCAGGTGGGCATTCACATCCCGCCGGGCTACAAACACTTCGGCCTCCAGGCCCGGTTCAAAAATAAACCCATAGCCCCGACGGACATCAAACCGCCTCACCTGCCCCACGTACAGCGGGCCCCGGACACGGAACGTGGCCTGGCGGAGATTCTCCTTCTCCCTTATCGCTCAGGCCACCAGCTCGGCCTTCTTCCTCTCCCGTTCACCGATCTCCAGGCCCAGCGGTACCGGCTCCCTATCCCAATATGGCGCTGCTGAGAGCTCCGGCGCACGGGTCGGGCCCCGCGGGACCTCCTGGACGTTGCCCACTGTCAGGAATCTGGGCGGCAGGTCCCGCGGTGTCTTGGCCTTGGGCGCTGCCTTACAGCTACAACCCGGCGCCACCTCAGCCGAGGTGTGGGGGATGGGCACAGGGGCTTTCCGCTGCTGGGCCTTCAGCTCGGGGCGGGTCATGAGCTCCGACTCGGGGGACTTTTCAGGGGATGCCTCCGGTTCAGTATTTGGGGCCTTCCATGGCAACACCTCCGGTCGACTACGGGCTCCGGCTACAGGTCGGCCCGCCTGGGCGGGGACGCTGGGTATTGCTACCGGTTGCGGTGGTAGCAGGCCTAATGGCGGGGTCTCGGCCTCCGGGACGGGTGGCGAGGGAGGCAGCGGGGGGAGAGGGCTTGGACCGGGTCCCGCAGCCGCGATGACCGGCCCTTCCAGGGCATCGGGGCGTGGGTCACTCACCCTCCCTTCCTCCGCTTCCTCCTCGCGTCTCCGCATGGCTGCTATAACGTCCGCCATGTCGGTCTCCCACTCCTCCATGAGGAGCTGCATCTTGACCTGCAGCCGTTGGTAGAGCTGCGCGGTCCGGATCTCCACCCACGCCGCGGTTCCAGGCACGGGGGCTACGGTGTCGCGGGACGGCATCCACATGTTGCTGGCGGCCTTTCCCAGGAACTAGATGTCTGCAGAGTCCTGGCGTCCCTGCTTTTATAGCTGCTCTCACATGCAGCCAGCCGCCATCGCGTCCCCCTTATCTTCTCTCCGGCCCCTCCTCTATTGGGGCGGAGTTTTGGCCTTCGCGCCTCTGCTACTCGAGAAGACGCTCGAGCGGGAACTTTTCGCGCCAAAGATGGCGACTTCCGAAATTTTTCAGCCGGATACCTCCGGCGGTCACAAGGCGCACCTCTACCCAACGGCAGAGCGGTAAGATCCTGTTCGTGACGCCAAGTTGTCGCGGGCGGGGAGGAGGGTGTCAGCACAGCGCTCACCTCTCTGCTCGGGTCCGGCTGCGGCTGCTCAGTGGTGGCTCGAGCGGTGGGCCGGATCCTGGGGGTTCTCGAGCGGCGCTCCTCGCCCGTGAGTGAAAGGGGATTGGGTTTTGGGAGATAGACTATTGTCCGTGACGCCACCCACGGTTGTGGTGAGTTGTTGACACCACCGCTGCTCTGTATGGGGATCCCGGGAGTGATGGTGTAAAGCAGCAGGTTGTTGTGTTGCCCCTCCGTGGGTAGGGGTTGGTGAGCCCGGGGCCCAGCAGTGAGGTGGGAGATGCAGGGCCTGGTGGGTGCAGGGACGCGGGGGCAGCGCTGTGCCTTGCGGCACTGTGGTACTCACTCAGCCTGAGACGGTGACACAGTTCTCGGTAAACCACACGGCTGGAAAGACGGTTCCCACGGACGGCTGCACTTGATTTCCCCAGTAGGTGACGGTGATGTCCCTTTTCCTGCACCTAATGCTTCTGTGTTGGTAGCGATGGGTTCCCACCGGTAACCCGCTCCCCGGCTTCAAGCTGGACCGGAGGAGCTCTACTCTTTGCCCGCAGGCGCTGGCCCTCAGAAACTGGTGCCCAGGCGGTGGCGGTGTCTCTGCTTTAATGGTTGGGCTGTTGCCTTCAATCGGGACTTGGTTGTTTGGAGACAGTCGTCCCCTTCACTGACGGATTTGGCAAATTATGGCGACTCCTAGCCTTGCCGGGATCCGAGAGGCCCCTGCCCTGGTGCTGACTGTCCTTTGTACACTGCTCCAGACCGCCGGGTCACCACCCATCCGCGGTCCTTCCAGTAACCTCCGAGCAGTCACCCCTGCGGACAATCACCGCCGTCTGCTGACCTTGCTGTCTCCCGGCCCGGGGCACACACCCGGACCAACTTCAGGCTTTACTTCTGTCACTTTTCACTTTCTTTACACTTCACTGTTTACTCCTTCACTTAGCTCCTCACTCAAGCTCCCCCTGAGCTAAACTGCTGGTTCTTCCCGCCTCCAGGGCTGTGAACTCCTCGGTGGGCGGAGTCAACCGCATGGCCCACCCCCTGGTGTGAACACCAGCTCCTGGAGGAAGGCAACAAGGATTTTTGGGTTAGCTGATGTGCCTAGCTGGGGTGTAGGGTGTGGTGGTGTAATGACCTGTGACTCCTGGCTTGCCCAGGGCGTCACACAAGCACCTGGCCCATAAACAGCCCGAAGGTACAGCTGCATCACCAGGGCCCGGTGTGGACTCCAGCAGAGAAGCACCAGAGAGGGCCTGCGCAGTCTACCACACAGGGAGAGGGACGTACCACCGGTCCCAGCAGCAAGAGGGCCATTGCTAAACCAGAGAGCAGGGTCCTATAACAGTAAAGAAAGAACAGGAGTAGGCCTCATACTCATCTGGCCAAAAAGATACCTCAGTTACTTCCAGGCCGGCCGGAGCCCTTTACCACCTGTGACGGTCTCCCAGGACTAAACTGTTGCCAAGTAAAAGAGGAGAAGGTAAAGAGACTACTGTTTGTGCCTGTTTCTTTCACTGCCTGTCGGCCCTGCACCGTTTTATTCACACAACATCACACCATAGACTCTCACGAGCACCAACTGTTGCCCCGGGGCACCACTCCACCTGTGGGGAGCAAGACCATCCGAGCT